>NC_137215.1:14360053-14915053 GCF_949987685.1 Ammodytes marinus | reverse complement strand
GTTGTGGAGTGTGCAGTATTCAGCAAGTACTGTGGTTCAGTTAGCGTGACAGACTCTGGGTTGTTGATACTCTGAAGACGCTCACAGCATCTTCACAGTATGGTGGCCTTATAATAAATAAACAACAACTCCAGGGGTAAACACAACAAGTGTGACTACTTGCTTCAGTCGCTACACACAGACAAATGAACACGCAAGGACTGACTATATGTGAAACTGCGACACAAGTCCTTTGTTTTTAACCCCCCAAAAAGAGACAGACTCAACCTGGATTCAGTTTAAAACTGTGGATAATTATATATTCATTCTTCACTGAAGAGAAGATGTGAAAAGAAAAGCTGCCCGTCTCCACGTCCCTCGTCCCACATACACGCCCCCACCTGTGTCCCCACTCCAGCCCATCAACAATCACCTCCCATACCGAGGCCACCAATGAATGATCACTTCCTTATCCAGAGTCCACCAATGATGATCAATCACAATGAATAAAAACCTGTGATCTCTAAAAATCGCCTTAAACTTATATGGACACTCTCGCAACGCAGTGCATTCTCTTTTGTTCTCCTTTTTGTTTCTTTTTGTAAGTTGAAAAGTATATTCAGAAAGCAAACTATTCTCCATGTTAGGTATGTACAGAGCAATGTGCAGACAATTTATATATCACTCTGAGGATCCAACATGCGCCTCATTCACTCTTAAAACCGGATGTGCAGTTCCTGCTAGCACAGTTAATGTAGACCAGAAAATGTCCATTGTGTTTGTTTCCCCTCCCAACACTATCTATGTTAACAGCAACATGTGCTGTATCAACATGTGTTGCTATTCAAACATAAAAGGTGCACAATAGAAAATAACACAAGGTGCATTTTCTGAGTCACATATACAGAGAGGCTGAAACCTGAACATCCTTTTATAGTGTGTAGAATCTTGTTCAATCCCTTTTTTGATGTTATTACATTATTATGATTATTATTGTTGTTTTTTATTATTATTATCATTATTATGACAACTGTTCTTGTTTGCTGCAGCTACACAGGAACAAATTCATGTTTAACTCTTTGCAGCTTTGCTCTTATGGATGTCTAAATATGAGACAAGATACTTTTAGGTTTTCATTTTTCGACACCTATAAGAAATGTACTGCCAGAAGTTAAATATCAACTTCAGTTTATGCCTGTGTGAATACAACTTCAATCATTTATTTTGTTCCTTTGTATTATTATTATTATTATTATTATTATTATTATTATTTGGCGTTTCTTCGTTCTTTCTCCCTGTTCAAGAGAAAAACTAGCAATCTGTGTTTGTTGCAGTGAGAGAACGCCTCCTTTTTATTCTCTGTCAAGTTTTATGGTACCGATTTGTACAATTTTAAAAGTTCTTATTTTAGTATACATGCAGAATATTCCAGTATTACAACAAAAAAAACATGTTAAGGAGATACGATCAAAAAAATGTTACAGCATCACACTTATATTTTCTGAACATTGTACTGTTGCTTTACTATGTGCTTCAATCTCCGAAGCGAAAAAAAACAACAACTTTGAAATAAATGCTCTTTTTATAAAATGTTATTGAACTACGAGTGAGGGTAATCTTTGAGTTAACTTTAGGTACTTCACTGCTTCTACCTTCACTACATACCCAACAATAGCTGATGAGGTTGATTTCCTGGGATACATGACTCCAAAAAGCATTATGTAGTTATTGTGTGAATATTAGCCCAATACAATGTAGACCAGCAACCTGAAAGCTGTGGATCATTTAATACTGTACATGATATTCATTTGTACACTGCAAGAGCAACCCATTGTACTACGGTACAGCGTTGGTGTGAGCTCAATGCTAATGTGCAGATGTTTGGTAGGTTGGTACGTATAATATTTACCCTGTTCAACACACGAGCACTAAACATAATGAGCAGTTGATTCTGTCAGGAATTGAATTAGTTGTGTGGGTATTTATTTTGTCATAAACCAATCTTGGAAAATGTTTACTTGATGATGTCGCCATCATGGAGCAAACGTCACTTGAAAGGAAACCCTTTAAAGAGACACTACTGTTTTTTACTTAGCAAGCAGACTGACACAAACATAGTGTCTTTCAGATGTTTGCAATGTATCAGAGCCTCTTTATTATATTGTTTTTTATTAGGAAAGTATGAGGGTACGAGAAATACTAGGACAAATGAATAGTGAATTGTTTTTTTTCTGCAACCACTTTAATAATACTGATGAGCCCCAAACAATCCTTTGGAGAGACATAAGAGTTTGTATTCACCTCCTGCATAAAGAAATGGCAAACACGTACAAAGTATACAAACAAACACACACACACTCACGCAGATTTCAATCATTCACTCCCAGGGGAGCAACACTGGGAAAGGTCAGGCGGCACTTTGGATGAACAACAAAAGAGGTGATATAGAACGAGAGAGACAGTGAGGAGAGGAGACACACAAAGAAGGAGTGAGAAGGGGAGAGGGAAAATAGATTAAAGTGAGCAGGGAGAAAAAGAGCTGCAAGGACTGGTGCAGCAAAACCACATCTCAGAGCATGTCGCAGTGACAGTACTTTTTTTTATTATTGTGGAGGAGGACACGACGATATGACATGATATTTCTGCTGGACTCACCCTGCAATTATCTTTCAGATCTGGCTTGAATTACAGTATTTTGTCGGAATACAATTCAGATTTCACAATTACTCTTCTGATTATGTTCTTTACATTAATCATTTAGTTTATAAAAATGCCCACAAGAGTGAAAAATGCTTTTTGAGAGGACTGGTCCCGCAAAACTGAATAGACCATTTCCCACTGATATTACTTTATTATTATTGTAATGTGGGGAGGACACACTCATATTTTTGCTGAGCTCACCTTGCAAACATATTTCAGAAATGGCTTGAATTACAGTATTTTTGTTTGCCTTCACAATCAATAAGGATGATGATTATCTTGATAAATTGCAATCATGTCTATCTATCAATTGCTACAAAAATCCCCACAATGATGAGAAATTCCTGCACTACATTTTTTTCATATCCAAGTTGCTTTGTCTTAGCCTGGTCCTACCAGACCATCGTACTTTATTTCATTTGTACAGAAGGTCTGGAATCGCTCAATTGACAAACATAAACTCACTTGAAGGTGGGTGTCTGTTGAAGTTCAAAACTATTGGATCTGCCAGCTTCTGAGCCAATCATGTTCGCTGATTGGACATCCAAAAAATCTGGAGAAAAACCCAATTATATCCTTCAAATATGACAAAACAATTTTTTAAAATAATGGTAGAGGAATATTTGATCCCTGTCATTTCATATTCCATTAAAATGCCATATGTACCAAACTTGTGATAAATGTTTTTCCTTCTTCATCCTAATTAAGCTAAAAATACAGTGACATTTTAGTTGCAGTATCTGAAATGCCTGAATCAGTCCAACTGCTTCTCTCTGCTGCATTCACAGTGTGTGATAAAACATAGCTAGGCAGCTTGTTTATGTTAAAATAAAACGCAGGAATGAGAAGCTGAGCTTTCACATTGCTAACCACAGTTCACCATGGAACAAACAGATGAAAAGAAAGGGAAGAAGATGGATGAAAAGAAAACGCTGCACACATGAATTAGCCAAACTGTGTGAGATGGAAGGAAGAGAAGTGTAAATGAAAGAGAAAGGAAGATCAAGCCACCTGCTAGCCATGGTCCCACCGGGAAAGAGGGAGGTGGAGAGAGGAGCGAGGGAGGACAGGTGAACTTCTGCACCTCACTGAACCTTTTCCACTGTGTCCCACTGGGAGAGAGAGAGAGGAGACCAAGGAGAATCAATCAGGAGAAGAAAGATGACAAGTAAATATACTGTGTGTGTGTGTGTGTGTGTGTGTGTGTGTGTGTGTGTGTGTGTGTGTGTGTGTGTGTGTGTGTGTGTGTGTGTGTGTGTGTGTGTGTGTGTGTGTGTGTGTGTGTGCGCGCCAGCTTGAGGTAAGAGAGGGGAGGTAAGGAGGACTGAGCAGACAGAGAGAGGAGAGGACAAATTAAGGGACACGGTAGAGAAGAGGCGATGATCAATAAGCAGATGATGCACTGCAGAGGGGAGGTGAACTTTTGCACCCTGTTCATGCAAACTTAGCATCTCCAGCTGGGAGCGAGACAGATGCAATGACAAGGACAATCATGTGTGGCTAGTTCAGGAATGAAAAAAAAAACTGTTAATAGCTAATGTGCTAAATGTGATCTTATGAGAGCACATAATCAGAAATGTTTTGCGTCATTAACAGCCATCAAATGATCGGAAGGCCTTTGCACCGACTACTGTGTGTGTTATTTATTGTGTAGAGTAGCTTGAATGGACAAGATGGAAGCTTTTGGTAGAGTTGTATTGATTTTTTTTATTTTTTCGGTCATGACCATACTTATGTCTTGTCAATATGTCAATATGATAGGAAAAGCAGAATGTATAAGCAGGATAGCAAACAGACACATTACAGTAAAATGGGTATCACCCCATTATATTCATTAATAAAAATATGTTTATCGTACATTTATTCTCTTTTCATTCAACAGCCTAGTCGGTGGAATGAAATATAGTTACACAATCATTCATATATTAAGAACTTGGATGGATGGATATAATGTATAGCTTTATAGAGCTATGTATATAGAGAAACCTTACTGTCTAAAAGTGGTGACGTTATAGGGAAACTTAATTATTAATACCAAACTTAGGGAGTATATAAAGGTAATAGTCTATACTTTGTCCTTGTTTCTCTTTCTTTCTCTCTCTCCTCATGTGTGCAGTTTGTGTTTGAGGCTGAGTGTGTCTTACCCTCATTAGTTAAATCCTTAAATACCTTAACTCCATGAATCCCTCAAGAGCCAGACTCCATTCTACTCCACAAAAATCTAATCAATGGACGCTAAGTGAAAGTGTTTGTCCGTGCCTGAGGGGACGGGATGACTGTGTATGTGCATGTGTTGTCCTTGTGTGTTGGAGATATGAGAGAAAAAGGTTCCCTGAAACTTATTTTTGTTGTTGCAATTTTCACTGTAGTTGTGTGTGATGTACTTAGGTGACATCATTAGTATGCATGTCAAATGATACTATGCTGCCTCGTGGGAGAGAACAAGCTAATGCAGCGCCGCAGCATGATACGTCCAGGGCTCGTGTGTTTGTGTCCTCTTTTGTCATATTTGGAAAGTCACAAGCTTTTGTCTGGTCCTCACTTCTTTAAAAGCTGAGTATGAGGGTTAAGATGCAGATCTTTAAAAGCAAGGTCCATTTGAAGTTTAGCTGGTGACCTTTGTTGCGGCTCTCTTGCCCTTACTATTTTACTGTCATTCCTCCACTGTTAGTAATAAGTCTTAAAAAGTCCACAAACTATTTCAAAACAAAATAGAATGTGGTTAGGTTTGAGTTAGTCAATCATTTAGATCATGGTCATGGCAACATACTAAACGTGTCAAATGTTGACACCTACTGAGATGTTACAGGCATACTCAGTAAATGTAATCCAAAAAACTCTGTCAAAATCAGTGAATATCTACTCACCATCCTCTACCTTCCAAATGTGTGTGTGTGTGTGTGTGTGTGTGTGTGTGTGTTTACTGAAAAAAGTACAGTCAGTGAATATACACAACCGAGGCTCAGATAACGGCTTTAAAAAGACAACAGTAGCACTCAGGGCAGACGTGTATCACATTTCACACATAACAGATGGGATTGTTTTGACGCGGTACAATGACTTGCCAACTGCAACACGTATTTCGCTGAACTGTTCTGCATCCACAACAGGTTTCAGCTGAAGAACGGACATTTAAAAAATAAAATCAATCGTATCAATTTTTTTTATTAAAGACATCTTATATCTCATAACTAAGCTTCATTTATGCGTGTGGGGAATGTTTGATTTCACCCTTGGGGTGACACATTGCTTGTTCTTATCTGCTGATTTGCTTGTGGAAAAAGTGACTTAAAATCTATTCAAAGAGGAACAGGTGCACAGATAACTAATTAGCTGTTAAGCTGAAGCCGATAAATGTATACCTGTAAAGGTCACTTTCTTCCATGTACATGCCATGGACAGAGAGGTGTGTTGTTTGTTATATTGGGTCTGCCAGTGAGCTCACTGAGAAGCACTTCTTCAAATGGTTGGTCCAGTTGTTCTATCCACGTCAAAGTTATATATATATATAGATAGATATATAGATAGATATGATAGTTGACAGGTTTAAATAAACCAAACAGGCAAATAAAGCGCAACTATTTATGTCAGTTTACATACAGCCATAATCTGTCTATGTCATTTAGAAATATGAATGATAATGCTCATAATATATTTGATAATGTAATTGTACATGTTGAATTACCCTGCATCTCAATGGTGTTTTTGTTGTCTCCCTCTGCTTTCTGTGTAGCGTACCTGTAAAGTAGGGTTGCACCAATTGCAATTGTTTCGGCTGATCCTGATTGGCAATTTCAACTGTTTTTCCCAAGAACTATAACAGCCAGCCTATGTAAGTATTATTGGAACTTCTTTCTTTTAAAGTGACAATAGGAAATAATTTTGGTCTGGCTCCATCTGAAGGCCAAAATGCAACTGCACTGTCGTGAATAGTAATCTGGCTGCAGTACCGGTAATACTAGTTGGGACACACACACACACACACACACACACACACACACACACACACACACACACACACACACACACACACACAGACACACACACACACACACACACAGGTACAAAACTAAGATCAGAAATCTGTCTATTCAATATTTTCATTACTAATGTATCCAGATACGTAGCTCTGCAATGTAGATACATTAATTTATTGTTTATAGTATTGGCGAAGCAGGCACCCGGGGCGCTCTGTGGGAATGTCTCAGACACCATTTTCCCTGTTTACAAATATTGGACTATTAGACTGACATTGAAAGTGTTTTATAAAACATACAACATATATATAAAAAAATACTATTTAATATTTAGTTTTAGTATGCTGTAAAGACTATCTCTACTGTAAAGACAATACTGTGCACACAAAAAACTGTGCACACAATTGTGGGAAGCAACAGAAAAGGCATGATTCAGCAGCTTGAGAGAGGGCAGACAGGGAAAAAAAAGTAATTTAAAGTGGTATTTTTTAGCCTCGTAAATCTTTTCTTCCTTCCACTTTCTACATTGAACAATTCTAGCTGAGCCTGAGGTTTATAAAATTAGATTAAGTTGCAGCCAGGGACACTTAATAAAACTAAATATCTGACAGAGACATGTTACATTCATGCTCATGTCACAAAGTTAAAGCTTCCATCTCACCTGTGCTAATGTCTTATAGATACACAATCACCAAGGCTGCAACCACGGAGAGAAGATACGTTATCTAAATGAAGCAAATTAGCAGCATTTACCAGAAGCAAGCTACATGCCTTCTTCCTCTTTGTTCACCTCCCTTGACATTCATCACAGTTGCTTTTCTGTTTTCCATCTAGCTCCTCACCTTCGACTTTTAACTTTCGTCCTTTGTCTCTCTGCCACTCACTCCTCGCTCCCCTGTTAAGATAATTACAGTTCATTCTGTGTGAGTGTGCAGGGGGATCCTAGCCTGGCTGAAGCCTGATTAGTTTTTAATCATGAAGTGGCACTTGGGTAAACAGGGAAATATTCTTCCCGTCGCTCCAGAGGGGAAACATGTGTGCCTCGGATAGTTTGTGTACGTGCTGGATGGTGGATGGATGTCCTTGGGTACACTACAACCAGACAGACATACAGACAGACAGACATTAAGTTAATTACCAAGTCAGTCAGACAGCCAGTCAGTAATGTGGTTACTCATGCAGTTTGCCAGTGAGCATGTAAATTGGTTAGATGCATGGGAAATGTGTTTTTGTATCAGCTGGATGTCCTTGAGCGCACTACAAAACAAAAACACAGCAAGACATTGCACACGGTTTATTAACCCATCAGTCTGCCGGTAAGTTTATTATTGAAATGGAAAGTTAGTCAGTTATTTACGGAGTGAGCCAATCCAACGATAGCAAGTCAGCTGCTTTGTTAATCCATCATTGGGGTTGGCAGTGAGACTGATCTGAACCCTAATCCACCGGGCATTTGACAGATGGTAGAAAGAAGGAGACAGTCAAGTCCACATTCCGAAACACACACTCCAACAATATTATATTATACAGTAAAAAATAAGCAGTTTCCAACAATAAGTATTGCCCACTGGCCGAGCACCAGTAAACACAATCAGGCCAAGGCTCATTAAATTGAAATAATCTTTGAAACTTTGCCTAACCTTCAAACTCTGCCCTCATACTCAAATTGCTACTTCTACACATATGTACTCTGCTTCTGCTCAAACTGTATGTTCACATTTAGATATACAGTATTGTTGCTCGCACAGATTTCCTGGTTTCTGCTCTGCTTGTGGACTTTTTGTGACAACCCCGGGTGTGTACGTAGAATGTCCAGTACAGTGAGGTAACTTGTTAATTTGCCGTTCATTCACTCCCAGCCCGGTGAAGAAAAATGGACCGTCATAGTCAAGGACCTCACGTAAGATTTTATTTAGATTGTAATGGTGCTATTAGTGGAACCAGCTTTTTGTGATATTGTTTTTTTTCTTTGATGCTGGAATCAGGAAATCAGGTGAAGCAACAATATATAAAAGCACACGCATACGGTTTGAGCTGCAGAAGCATAGTAAATCTGAGTATAGGAGCGGGAGCGATTTGTGTGCAAGAGCAGAGTTTGAGGGAAAGAATGACCAAATCTGAACATGAAATCAATAAATCATGGTCTCAAATGGAAAGGCCACGCACTTGAATAAAGATGGGAAAATAACTCCATAATAGATTAAATGGTTTTCAATTCCAAAACAACTCATTTCAATTCATATATTCGCTGTCTTGAAGATAAAGGTACGATTAGGTTGAGAAAGAGGTTTGCAGTAGTTACCATACAAAGTCTGACAAGTCAGGAGTGGTTTTACTATAGATAATTATTTAAAACAGTCACTTGAAAGCCATGAGAAAAGCCAGCATGATTTGCTATGTGTGGCAGCAGAGAAGGTGGCTGAAAACCCATCAGCAGTGCAGTTAAATGTCATTGTGAGACGAATGAATGTAGAGTCCCATCACTGCAGTGACAGGCTGATGACAACAGCTTACTACGTTGTTCAAAAAAACGTCAACCATTTGCTGCACTGTTATACACACACACACACCCAGGTCGTTATAATCATTACCATGGCACTTGGCACTGAACAAGAATGTTGTTCCTATTTAAATCTGCCCTGATTCTGATTATATTCTTTGCTGCTCTGCATCGGAGAGCACAGGTAGCTGACATAAATCTAAGAGAGCAAAACAGGAACACTGTGTGTAAAAAAGTAAACCTTTATTTCCCACAAACAATTGCAACCATTTAGTAACTTTACACAAATAATGATTTGATGGTTCATATACCCAGCTCCTCCTGTCAACTTGTCGAAGTGTCCTTGCATTATATTTTTGTGGCAGTAAGAAAAACATGTTTTATTATTTGACAGCAACCATTTACCCAATTTCACTGCAGCACAAGGCTCCAACAAATAAGATCCAGTTACATTATCAACCTAAAATTATCTTTATCAAAAAAATAAACCTTTAGGCAAAAGACTCCATGATCAATGCTATGTTGGGTTGTTTCAGGAATTGTTGAAATTGAAAGGCAAAACAGTCTGATGCTAATGATGTTGACTGCTGACACCGTCAAGCATGCCCTCAGGTGGAAAACTTTTTTTATACAAAAGGATCAGCATAGCAGGAACTCATGGCCCAACTACTGCAGCAGCTGAATCTCAGCTGTGTGGTGCACCTGCTGCATGTCCTGGGGAAATATGAAAAAAGTGTGTTTTGATGCCATTTTAGAAGAATCTACGGTTGTGTTGGCAATTAGCTGAGATTAAGGCTTAGCCACCAGCTGGACTATTATGTGTATAAAACTCAAAGCTGTGTCGTGGGAAGATTAAATGGGTCCCCAAATGATGGAGGACAAACAAGGTATTCAAGCCTTTTGGCAGAAATGCCTCTCTAAATGGTGCAGTATGCACGGAAATCCTTGTTTGAAAAGTTAAACCTCTAACAAGGCACTTTTAAATGTTTATGAAACAAATGTCTCATTTTCCTCTGATGATTATAAATGACCTGTAACAACAAACAAGAACATCAGCAAAAACAACAATATTTGATATACTTATTATTATATTATAAATGCCATTAGATGGGTCCAATTTCTGAGGAACTTAGACAAAACAGTGTACAGCTTGAAGACCGCAACATCCTGTGTTTTCCAAGCTGTCAACTAACTCGTCATATAACTATTATTAATCTTACATATATGAATGCATTACTATTACTACCACTTTTGGGGGTGCTCTTGGTGGTCATCTCTGTCTCTCTGTACGATCAATAAAAGCATTGAAAATGCCGGGAAAAAAATAGGGCTTTTGTCCAACGGTGCCGCTAGAAACAACAAAACGGCTGTGAATGGACAGTGAAATACCTTTACAATGAGTTGATGTCATAAGCAATGATTCATGAGATAATTGTAAATGGCATGGTGTTGGTGTGAAGGTTTTAGTTTTACAGGTAGGGGCAATCACTCTTTAGTTCATTCACCATGTCATAAATTAATAAGAGAATATGTACTCAGACTTCATTTATATACTGTATTGTATCCATTTAGCCCTCTGTGCATCTGTCTCTCTTCTTGTGCTATTTCATCTGTTCATGTCTATCGATCAGATATACTGTATCATTTTGTGACTGATTGCTGATTTATCTGAAAAAATGAAAAGCATGGTCAGGTGCGTCTTTTTTTTGGTATAGCTCCCTTTATAAACCTATTTCTAAAGGTATTTGTCTTCATATCATATTCAACTGCATGAATTACACAAAATGGTTGCAAGTTACTTCTCATGTTGGTATTCATCTCAGGGTCACTGACTTTTCACCCCTCAATCTGTACACCTCGCCTGAGTAGGGCAGCAAAGACTGATTAACTGTCAGAGGGGTTTCAACTGACTCCAACTGCGTGGCAATCAATAATTAACATTTTTCAAAAAACGCAGCTTTCCACACAGTCACATGCATAAACAAAACACTAATGACATGCATGCAAAAATCCTGCACATACACCCAGATAAGTGAGAACAGGCTCTATGATGCATTGTACTGACTACTGATTAATCAAACTGCATATCTATAGTTTTGTGTTGGCTGTGTTTTGGTGTGTGTCTGACGATGAGCATAACAAATGATAGGTTACGTAGAGGGCAGAAGAGAGACGACTGTGTGTGTGTGTGTGTGTGTGTGTGTGTGTGTGTGTGTGTGTGTGTGTGTGTGTGTGTGTGTGTGTGTGTGTGCGTGTGTGTGTGTGTGTGTGTGTGTGGGTGTGGGTGTGGGTGTGGGTGTGCCTGTGCCTGAAAGTGAGGCAGGGACAAACCTGTGTGTCAGTGAGTAAAGGTTATGTAAAAGTAATCAGTGGCTCTTTTAATCTCTCCGAAACAGAGCTTGCTCATTTCCATAATCATCATCTCACATTCCTTGATCCCCCACAGTGCTTTGCAGCAGAGCCACCAGTCCAAGACAGTGGAACGAGTCTGTGTCGGATCCAGTGAGACCACTTCCTCCACATCCCATGATCTGTCTTTATAATCCCCATAGAGAGGGGTACAACTCAATAATCTCAGAGAGCCTCAACTGGAAGGCATTTGTAGTGTTGGACTTTGATGTACACACAACAAGTTATAGAAATTAGGGATGCCTCGGTGTGGCAATTTTCCCACCGGGTAATAAACATGCGACAACACCGGTGGTATCAATTACACCAACTGTGGAAAAAAAGAAAGAAAAAAAAAGATATGGCACATTTCAAGAGAAGACAAGTGCCGGCTCTGTAGAACACTCACATTGATTCACGTTAGATTTTTGTATCCTCCAATTACTTCTTGAACAAAACAATAATGTTGGTCTGTCATTTACTGTTGTCATGAAACTTTAACGTGTGTCGGCATCGCCACGTCATTTCACCTGGGTTACCAAATGTTTTGAGTAAAGCTACAGTTATAATTTGGACGTAATTTTCAATGGGGACATTCAAAAACGTTCAGTTGAATTGTTTTCTATGTAGCCTCATAATTGATAAGAAGCCTAGTAACTAACTAGTTTTTTTATTTAATGAAAATGTGCCCTACCCATGTCACGCAAAAATTAACAAAACAAAAATGGGCCTACCCTGCCAGTGTGCAAGTGACTGGTAACACCTACTACCGGCAACTCTAATAGAAATAGTTGTGTAAAGAATAAAAACAGAGGCTGAGACAGAAATTAAAACCCTTCTCACTTTCTATCCTCAACACATTTTTCCATTGTGCTACCTGAAGTGGACATGATTATCACATTTCGGAGAGATTCAAAAAATGTAAGGTGCAAAGTTGGAGTGTTGTGGGTGGAGGGGGTTTCAGATACTTCTCAACCATCAAAGAAGCACTCTGATTCGAGTATACTCATACCTTCAGTAAGGATGCATTTGAGCTTTAGTGACAAGTGAGTTAAATCATAAGCCTTATTCTGTATGCTAATTCTTAAATGGAAGCCGGTTTCCAGTTTACATACAATTATGTGTGCAATGTCTCTGCTTATGACTTGAACATTTTAGGTAACAGCTAGCCCATCAACTTTGAAAATTGTCCATGTTCCTGGTTAATTTCATACGAAGCCAGATGGTGTACCCCTTGGAGCAATCAAAATAGCAGTGATAAAAATCTATCATTTCAAATGTGGATTCTGTCAAGATGGTGTGATCACAACATTTTAAAAATGTATTATGAAATTGCACATAGGCCAATACAACATTAGCGATCTAAATTATATCAGCTTTTGTATATTTGTACCCTCAGGAATACACTTTGGATTAGTGGATAATTGGGACCGGTTTCATCTCTGGAAACCTTCTGCAAAGTTATGACCATTTTGTCTCCCACCAGCACCTGCACAATACTAATATATGTGAGCAAAGAACTCGTCACCCCTTCCTGTCTTTTCTGTCCCAAAATCCAGCAGACAAATTACCTTCCTGTCTCCTCTGGAAGCAAATAGCAGTTATCTAGCCTGCAGTTACTCGTCTCTTTTTTACTGTGACCTCTATCAACCCATCATATCGTCATGCATTAGGTGGCAGGTCTGTAAAGGGAAAACAATTTTTTTTCACCCATATTGTTATTGGATTCACTCTGGCTTGCATTGTGATAAGACTGCTGTAGCCTTGAAGAAAGCCTGCCATAATGGAAGGAAGAGCAGAGAAAGGCAGTGCAGACACAGACCATGGGCACATACTGCGGAAATATGTTTGTCAAGTTAAAGCAATGATCTCTCTGAAATAGTGTAGCTCTCACCAGAGTCAACTGGTAAATCTGTATGCTAGAATTAAAATGTGCAACAAATAGGTTCAGAACCAGGCTGTCGATATACTGTATATCTGAAATATTAGACCTTATCTGACCACATCTGAGAACAAGTTGACCTCTGACGATTGGGCTAAGTCAAAACTCTCTGATCAAACCCTAACCTATCTGAACTACAACCGGGCCCTGAATATGTATTTCCACTGAAAGGACAGGCTAAAGGGATACTTCTCAACCGTCATGGTTGCATGCAACACTGATTCTGACACAAAACCAAGACATTTCAGCCATTCCAGATGCCCCACTGCAGGAGCCAAAAAAAGGCAAAAAGCAGAGGGGAAAGGGGGGAATAGAAGAGAAACAGTCTTTATTAATTTCTTCCCCCTCTTCCATTTAGCATCAACTGAACCCACTCATATTTAATGCATTTTTAATGAACTGATCTTTCATTTCAAATCTAAAGCTAATTTGGTGTGTTATGAATCCTCTTTGCTGCTTAGCCAACGTGCTAAAGCTGACAACTGTGTCGACTGCGATTTAGAAAGAGATTGCTGCAGCAATGTGTGTACATGTGCTGAGGTCTGTGTGTTTGTGTGGGTGTGTGTGGAAGACAGTGGTTTTGGTGTGTGTATCGGTGAGGGCTCTGATGTGGTTCACAGATGGGCTGGATATGCAGAGTGGGCACAGAGGGGCTGGCCGAGCTACAAGCCATATCGGCCAATAGCATCATTACTCACAATAAGACCCTAAACAGATTAAAGAATGGGGTAACAAACAGCCAGCCAGGCGCATTGAAAGGAAGAAATTGTATCATTATTGGGTGTGTTTTCAACATTTCAATTTATATCTCCTGTATTCTCCTAATTCCTTCTTAATCCAGCACTGTGAAGTGTTTGTTAGTATTTTTTTAATGAAGCTTTTGAAGTCATATTTTCTGATCCGCCTCCAAAACTTTGACTTCACCTCTAGGCCATGGAGTTGCTCTACTTCTAATGGTTACACACTGATGCACACTGAAGCCCTCTTTGGTTGTCAGTTTTACCAAGAGAGACTGCTAATTTAGTTTTGGCAATGCACACCAGAATTTTCAAGCAGTCATCCAGATGGTTACATAATTTACTGGAGGTTTATGGCAAACCAGGGACACAGCACATCCCAACACCAACAGAATAGGCAAAGCTCTGATGGCTGTCGTTGGTCTATCCTGCCACTGATTTTACTGTATGGCCCCATAATGGAGGTGCCCGCAGCAAAGGCCTGTAAAGACCGGGTAGCAACACCAATGTCACTCATCATCCCAAAATAGCGTAATATATACAGGCTATACCCCAAGGCCTTCTGAAGTATATTAATGTCAATAGTGAAAAGAAATTTACCATTTTAAATGTGTATACACCGTATGAATCGTATGAGCACGAGGATGAATTTCTGAATAGGTTAGCTTTTATTCAGTCCTTCATAGAGGAAAACAGCTCAACTTGTGTTTATGTCATGGGTGATTTTAATGCTGACATGTCTGATAGCAAATCTTTATTTGCAGCACACCTGCAGCAGTTTTGCAATGAGTCCAAATTATTTCTATCGAGTAAAGCTCTGTTGCCTGACACAAGTTTTACCTATGTTAGTGAAGCGTGGCACACAACTTCTTGGTTAGATCATATTGTGACCACAGCTGATGCTCATGCCTCGCTGGTAAATGTGGAGGTTTGTTATGAACTTGCCACCTCTGATCACATACCTATTGCTGCACTGTTAAATGTTGAGAATGTTCCCCTGCTGTCCAGAAATAATAATGCTGCTTCCTCAAGTAAACTGGACTGGTTAAAGCTGAGCAGAGAGGATGTGGCTGGATACTCACTGCGTACTGACAAGCAGTTAAATAATATTGCTCTGCCTCATGAGGCCCTAATGTGCTCTGATATGAATTGTAAGGACATACAGCATGCTGAAAAACTTTGTGCCATGTATGATACTATTGTGAAATGTCTCAATGCCTCCAGTGAACCTTTTAATAAAGGTAAATGTAAGGTACGCAACATCAGACCTGGGTGGAATGAGTTTGTAGCTGAGCAGCACGCTGAGGCAAGAGAGGCCTTTAGACTCTGGTCAGAGGCAGGTAGGCCTAGACATGGGGTTTTGCTAGATATGAAAAAACGTACAAATGCTAGAGTTAAGTATGCACTCCGGTTTATTAAGAAAAATGAAAACACAATGAGAGCGGACTCGCTTGCCAGAAATTTACAGAACAACAACCCAACTGACTTTTGGAAAGAGGTCAAAGTAATGAATAATAACAAAACACCTCTTCCGTCTGACATTGAAGGTGTTAGTAGCCCAGAAAAAATTGCTGAGCTTTGGCGTGAGCACTACTGTAACCTTTTTAATTGTGTTAAAAGTAATCCAGTTAGGATCAATCATGAACATAGTGATATCTCACCAGATATGATAGTCAGGGCAGCAGATATCTATGATGCCATTAACATGTTGGATAACAACAAAGCCTGCGGTATGGATCGTATATCTGCAGAACACCTCAAGTATGCCAGCCATAAGCTCTGCCCTTTGCTTTCCATGTGTTTTAATGGTTGTCTGGTTCATGGTGTCCTGCCAAATGCTATTATGTCTGTAATATTAGTGCCTGTGCTTAAAGACAAGGCTGGTAAGCTCAACAGTATTGACAATTATCGACCTATTGCATTAGCCAGTATCTTGTCTAAAGTACTGGAGAGAATACTGTTGAATAAGCTAGAAATGTATATTCTTACTACTGACAATCAGTTTGGGTTCAAAAGGAAACATGGCACTGACCTGTGTATCTATGCTCTTAAAGAGATTGTGTTCAGGTACACTAGCCTGAACACATCTGTATTTCTATGTTTTATTGATGCATCAAAGGCATTTGACAGAATAAATCATGAAAAATTGTTTGTAAAACTGTTAGATAGAGGTGCCCCTAAATTTTTAGTAAGAATTTTAGTGTTTTGGTATGCCCATCAAACTTTTTGCGTTAAATGGGACAATGTTTTATCTGCTCCTTTTTGTGTAAGCAATGGTGTGCGGCAAGGAGGAATTCTGTCTCCTATGTTATTTAATGTTTATATGGATGACCTCTCTAAGCAACTTCAAGAGTGTAAGACTGGGTGTGTGGTGGGAGAGAGTATTATCAACCACCTCATCTTCGCTGATGATTTGGTCATCATGTCGCCATATAGTGCCGGGCTACAGCAACTGCTTCAAGTGTGCTCTAGTTACGGCATCCAATATGACATTAAGTTCAATCCAAAGAAGAGTGTTATTATGATTGTTAAAACTAAGGAGGATCAGAAGCTAACGTTTCCTTCATTCTCACTGTCAGACTGTACTCTACAGGTGGTTAGAAAGGTACGTTATTTAGGTCACATCATCACTGATGATCTTTGTGATGATGATGATGTCCAGCGCCAGTGCTGTAAACTTTATGCACAGGCCAATATGTTGGCACGCAAATTTCATATGTGCACAGAAGATGTGAAAGTTAGTCTCTTCAGAGCTTACTGTACCCCATTTTACACAGCTCAGCTCTGGTGTAAATATAGAACAGCTAAACTAAGGAAGCTGCAGGTAGCGTATAACGATGCCTTTAGGATCCTCCTTAAGCTTCCAAGGTGGACTAGTGCTAGCTCCTTGTTTGTGACAAGTAATGTCCCCACCTTTCATGCTGTGTTGAGGAATTTAATGTATACATTTATGTGTCGACTTCTTGAGTCAAAAAACAAAGTAATAATTGCACTCACTGACACTAAACAGAGTGATACAAGGTACTCCTCTGGGCTGTGGAAACATTGGAATCGATGCTTGTATGTATTTTAATCTGTGTTGACTTGTATTTGTATTGTATTTGTATTGTCTTTTTATATGGAACTTTGAGTCCGGAATAAAGTATTCATTCAATAGTCCCCTGCAAAGCTACCATAACTTTTACAACCATACATGCCACATAACGAGCGCTTTAGTTTTAAAAAGTCTGCTAGCTCATTGCGAATTTTAGTATGATAAACACCATGTACGTGCTAACAAATTAGCATTTTGCTCACTGTAATGTTAAACTTTACTTGAACTACGTATAAACTAGGGGTGTGAACGTTTACAAATGTGTCTAAACGGTTACACGACAAGTAGTTTTTCGTGTACACGGTTAACTGTGACATCATTAACAGAGCTATTAACTGCAACGGTCAGTGCTTTTAAACTTCCTCATCTCAATGCAGGTCATTTTTAGTTTGTGTTTTTGCAGTATAGGCTAACAGTTGAGCAACAGTAGCCTACATTCAGTGGTCAAATACATTTCACACACACAATCACCAGAGGACAGCGCATTATCATCAGTTTAATGCACACCCGCAACAGGGTAGCCCTGCTTTTATGGAAAAACAAACCTTCCGCGCTGGGCTGATGAGGCGAGGCAAATTATACTATTTGTCATTTTATTAAATAGAAAAAAAATATCTAGCAGCACTACATTCAGTAGATAAGAATACAATATAGTGTAGCCTATTCAAGTAACCCTTTCACACTGAAATGATCAAGCAATTGTCTATCAATTGTGTTTAATAGGATGAGTCTAACTTCATGTCATGCTCTATATGGTACTGTGCTACTTTTGAGTCATATTGTTACGATGCTTTTTGCAACAAATGTTTTTATAATAATACAAATAATAATGATATTGTCTTGCATTGGAATATAACTTGTTGGTACCAAAACCTAACATCTAAATCTCCCTCTTAATTTATCTTGACTGTATGCTTTATGTTCAGGCAATAGAAGGAAAGAAAATGTTCCTTCAGCTGGAGATTAATTGAGCACATGGTGGTGTCTCTAGAGGGTTTAATGTGACAGCTTATTCTAAGGTGTATCATTGAAGCTGCAGGCACACAGTAACTGCAGTTAAGACATTGCTAATTGATGTGTTAGGTCGAAACTTCAGAATGAATGAAAAATGCTTTCAAAATGTATTTGATTCTGATTTGATTTCAGTGTCACTCAGTTAGAAGAACATATTACATTTTTGCGAAACAGAAAACGACAAGGAAGCCTATCCTAATCATCGATAACTTGAGTGTAATCAGTAAGCTCAGGATCTAGTCACCTTTCTAGGGTTTAGCCACATTTTATTAGCCTGGAAATCCAGACCCCGATATCTTGAACGAGAGAGGGTCTGGCCACGATCAATAGTAATTTCCAACTCAAGGGGTGGCTCCTACTCGTGCATTTCAAATGCCACTGCACGCAGTTGGATAGCACTACAACCAATCAGAGCGATGCACAAGGCGACGTAAGCCCCTTTCGTTTAGCGAACAGCTGTTAAACGTTTGCCGTTGTCGGTTGGCAAAACAGAACATTCCACTTACTTGCTAATGAAAGATTTGAGTGCCGTCTTCGCATGCACGTCACTGTCGTCATCCGGTTACGTCCTCCCCAGAGTACCATATAAAGGGCTCTGGCGCGCCCATATTAGATAGAACCAATTGAAACCATAGCCAGATTTCTGGTTTTCTTGATAAAGCTTCAACGGAGCGTGTCCAGACCAACACGCGCAGCAAATTTAATTTGCCAGCGCCTAGTGGCAGGTCTGGGAATGCCAGGCTAACATTGTATGGCATGTGTATGAAAAAGTAACGTCTCATATGTATCACTGTAGTCAGGGCTCTTACGACACAGATAAACGGTTAAGTAAAGCCTTCGGGATCCAGATTAGTCAAAGTTTAGCATACACTGTCTGATAACAGATTTTCAGTAACACCTTGAGAGTTCGCTGGTTAATTTGGGATCATAACAGTGCGTCTGGAACAAATCTGTTGGGGAAGCAAGCCAAAGTACAGCAAAACAGTCAAACAAGCAGAATCCAATTATTATTGATTATCTCTCACAGTTAGTACAGCTGGATAATTGAATAAGGTTCCCCAAATGTTGGTTAAATAAAACTAATTAGTAGTTAAACACTGCAGTGTTAGGATTACTCTGATATGCCCTAACCATCTGCTTCTGTGTTCATCGCTTGGTAGAAAGCTGGTAAAAGTGCTCTGCAGCCAAAAAGTGGCTCGGTTGGAAGTCTGTGAAATGGGCGTGGGCAGGGTTATACTTTCCTAATTGTTGGCCTGTGTGTGCATGTGTTTGTGTGTGTGTGCGTGCATGTATGCGTGCTTGAGTCTTTGTGTGTGTGTGTGTGTGTGTGTGTGTGTGTGTGTGTGTGTGTATGTGTGTGTGTGTGTGTGTGTGTGTGTGCATGTGCGTGTGTGTGTGCAGTCATGTGGTCTAGAGAGTATTAATTACAATTCATGAGGACAAAAAAGGCACAGAGGGCGTCTTATTCCTTGTCTTTATCCCTATTGCTGCTGTTTTCTGTTTTTTTCTCTCTCTACGTTTCTCTGATATTTTTTGTTACCTCTTTGCCATCTGATAGCGTCCATTTTCATTTCTTCTCTTCTCATTTTCTCTCCCCTATTTCATCTCTTCTGTCCGCCCATCCGCCCTCCTTTCCTCTCCTCTGTTTCCCATCTCCCTCTCTCCTCTAAGGTCTGTCCTCCACATTCCCCGCTCCCCTCTTCTCATTCTTTCCTCTCCCTCATCCTCCTCCTCTCCCGACAGAGCTATGAATAACAATTAGAGGATATACAAGTCACAGAGAAACCGTTTAAAAGTTTGAAATCACTTCTCTGTAAAGTATTAGCCCGTTTCAGAGGGAGGGAGGGTGGGGTGGGTGGGGGGGGGGGGGGGGGTTACGGCTAAAACCAGGTCCGTTGCTGGGGATACCAAGAGAAAAAGGGGGAAAATTATTATTTCTCCTCTGCCCCGCTGTCTGCCAGTCTTCAGTAAAGAGGAGATTATTTATCAGCCGTTCCTGTCTGCTGCCCAGCGAGTTATAGTTATCATGTGAGAGGCACTTGAACAGCAACACAAAGAAACTCCTCCGATTGCCGTCGTCATGCCGCTGCAGCTTTAATAACAAGATGCTAACAAAGAAATGTCTTTGGCTGGCTGCTTATTAAACAAGCTTCTTTGACAACATGCGTGAAGCTGAGGTGAAGGCTGTTTTGATTTTATTTTGGGATTGGATCTGTGCTGCTGTGGCACACCTTTTCAACATTAGATAATTATATTTCCATGCTTCAGTTTTCACCTGAAATAATTTAAGGGATTGATTTTTAAAAAATCTAATTTGATCTTTTCAGAAATGAATGAACAATTTGATCAACTAGTTCTTTTTTCACAAAGTCAAATTAACACAACAGATGACTAACTGAATTATCACATGCAGACTGTTAATCAGATGTTTAGTTATCTAATCCTACAGATTACATTTTTTTTGTGATGCTAATAATGTGCGGTTTGAAAGAAACAATTGTTAATGTAGCACTTTTTTTTGCAATGCAAAACTATTAGGGTATATTCCGTTGTGTGAAACTTGATGACAGGACACATGTTTGAGTCCCAAAATGTGGGATGGCTGCTTAGTGTTGGTTTGGCACCATGTAGCGAGATTTGAGAGTCTCAATTAAGCTTGTAAACCTTGTGGAAAGGGGTTGGTCAGCCAGCACAATACATTCCAGAATTACTTTCCCCAGTAAGCTTTGCTTTCCTTTTGTCATCTGGAGTTTCATACGGTGTTTTACTCTTTCCAGCACCCTTTTTTCTTAAGGATCTTCATCACATTCCATTGCACGCTGCCTCTTCAAGTGTTTTTTTAAGCTTGTGGTGTTAAATAATATTCATCTTTGAAACACTCACACATTATATGTTGCGGTTTAGATTGTTTACAGTTTTACAGGTTAGGGATGGTTAATAACTTAATGCAAGTGACAAATACAAAGTTAACATCCTAACACCCTAGTGTATTATTGTCAAGTTAAGTCAAATGACAACTTATTAGTTTTTTGGAGTGTTGTTGGCAAGTGTTTATTGGTGTTATCACTATAACAATAAATATCTAGCTGAAATTAAAATGTTGCACCCATAGTATATTATATGGGACATGTGTGGAGCAACAGCAGCTTTACACTACACTTACTATATTTAGAAGGACTTTTTGACAGATCAGATCAAGAAGCTGCATTAAATCCTAAACCGCTGGCATAAAACATTAAGAAAAAAAGGAGAAAAAGAGTTCTGGTATACACCCCGCCATGCATTCAATCCCCACCACGACCCCCTCATATTAGAATCCCCCTCCACTAACCAATTTCCACCACCGTCACCTCTGTCGCCCTGCACCGCCTCACGTCGGCTAATTGAAATTGACACATTTAATTTAGCCCCACAGCCAGCTTCATTCCAGTGATGGATGGCAGTGGATGAGTGTAATTGAACTTTGGAGAAAAGAGGAAGGAAGCGAAAGAGGAGACATCAATTAGCATAACCTGACTGGCCACTTCATTTATCAGAAGGGACTGAGGGTCATGGAATAGAATAGAATAGAATAGAATAGAATAGAATAGAATAGAATAGAATAGAATAGAATAGAATAGAATAGAATAGAATAGAATAGAATAGAATAGAATAGAATAGAATAGAATAGAATAGAATAGAAATCAGTGAGCGTAATCCAACTGTTGACTTCAATTAGCAGGGTTTTTGCATTTGTTGCAGTGGAACATGCAGAAGAAGACAACTTTTTTCCAGCCCTTTCGTTATTTTAAGTCACTGCCATCAACTTACACTGACAACACTGGATAAACTATATACAGGTATATGTATTTGCTTCCACAACAACTCATGTCCCCTCAGTATACCGTATTTCAAGACGTGAGTCGTGCTTCGTGTGTCTCCCATGTTTTCCAGGCTGATATACTGTATTTCCATAACTGGCAGCATGCTGTAATATACCTGTCAGCTCTGGTGAAGATGCACTAACAACATAGCATGCCAGTGCAGCGTGGCCCAAACTAACCTGCATTGAATCTGAACTGATAAGGATGATAATATTAAAAATGTGTTTTAGATCAATAAAAGGAAATAATTGCAGTGTCAAAACCATTTTCACTGTTGACAACATTATCAAAGGATCTTCAACCTCAAACATCTCTTTCATTGACAACAAAGTAATTCTTCCAAATGCTGATTTCTTATCCAGTAAAGCGCTTCATGCATCGATCTATGCTTAACTATCATACAAGAAGTGCAGCAAAGGCAGGTTTATGCACTAAACACAATGCATTGTATGGCATGTCCTGATTTAAATAAAATAAAATCTGACGACGAAGCGCAACGTCTCCTTAATGGTAGACCAGAAATGAACACAATAATTAGGATCTTCCCACTGAAGCATCCACAGTATGGGATTATTTCACCTGAAGAAAAACTATCAGGTTTTAACAATAATTACCCAATTGATAGTTGTCAAATTGTCTTGGTGTGTTATAAAAGGTGCTGTTTGTAATTACTGAATATACTGATATAATTATTGACACAAGAACTGGAAGGAAGTGACGGGCAAACAAAAAAAAAACATCAGATTTTAAAATGATGATGATGATGATGATGTGACTTGACAATTCATCAGAGACATAGCCTATAAATGAAAATCAGATGAACACACAAACACACCCAATTCACATTCACATATGTTTGAAGTCATGCAAAGAAAGTTCCGTAGACTTAGGAAGTACTCTACAAAAAATACTGTTTGAAGAGTGTTTACAAAGCTTCCAGGCAAAACACGACTTCCACACTTGGGTTTATTGCCTTCCTTGATTTCTTTCTTCCTGATCTTCTTTTTCTTTTACCCCTCTCTGTTTATCTCTCTCTGTGTCCCGCTGTTCCCCTTTCCATTCCCTCTTTATTCTTCCTCCCGCTCCGTCTATTCTCTAGCTAATTAGATCAAGACATATAGAGAGACTGTGTGACGGTATTCTCCATAGAGCGCCGGGGCGAAAATGAATAATTGAGAAGCAATTATCCCCTGCTATTACACCCTGAACACAGCAACAAGGTTGGCTGACATGGATAATGCCACAACCCATGTCATTTGTCATCGTTTGTGTCTGCTGCTAATGAATAAAAGGTTTATTAATGTTATTTTATCCAATGGTTTACTGTTAGTATCTATTCCAATCATGATTTAGTAGTATTCTGCATTCTACTGAAGTAAAATGGTGTCTGCCTCAGGACATGACACTGACAACTCTTGTTTGTGTTACTGTCATGTTACTACGCACAGAGGGTGCCCAACTGTTTCACAATTTATTTTCTTTCTTGTCCTGTTCACTTTGAAAATTGTTGGTATAACATTAATCCAGAACAATATACAAAAGATCAATTGTCAGAGCCTTTTCCATATGCATAAATGACCCAAAGATGGCCTATTTGAACCTCTGATTTATTTCAGTACCTCCTGAATGAAAAGCAGTCATTGTATGGCTGATGCTATTTCTACAGGGGAAACTGATGCCAGTATAAAGATGTGTTCGGACTTTGCTGTCAACTGGCTGAAACATTTCCAACTAATATAAATTTAAGAAATATATAAATAATAATTGTTTATTTTTATCAATTTTAAAAAATGCTAAGTGAGGCAAAAAAGGTAGTTATACTGGATAAGCAGGGTCTCTCCCAGACAAAGATTTCAAAGCAGACTGGGGTTTAAAGATGTGCTGCTCTTTTGACGAAGCACAAAGAAACGGGCAATGTTGAGGATTGTAGACGCAGTGGTGGGATATGGATATTGTGGATATTTTTTAAGGAAGTCCACTTCTAGGCAGATGTTCAGTCACTCTTAGAGCTCTCCATTTGTAGATGATTTCACTCATGGTGGCCCTATGGAGCTCAAACTTTTTAAAATGAATGTATAGCTGTCCCCAGACAAATGTGCAACATCACAACTCTCTTCCTGAAATCCTCTGAGTTTTTGCTTCCCTTTTGGTTCACTTTGGTGAGCCTTAACTGACCTGGTTTGATCTCTGTTTAATCTAGTGCCGCCCAATTTCTTCCCTAAAGATCTCTCATTACATTGGTCCATTTCATCACTCAATTTGACCCACCCGATTGTGTTTACCTGCTCAATTTAAGCAATGCAGCTCAGGATTCACAAACTTTTGTACATACAAAAATTGGCAAATCATTTATTTTATTTGTTTTAACAATTGATTTCCGGAAATAAAAAATGTTATGTAAAAAAATACTGGTATTGATAAAAATGAATTAACAATGGTTCAACTAAATAAAATTCCAAAAGACTCATGAGCAAGATCTGACTCCAGTCCTTACATATTTTTATTTTCTCTTCATCATTACTCTCTATCTCACCCTTCATCTCATTATGTGTTTATCCCACCTTTCTCCTTCTGTCTTTCCGTTTGCACTTGTTCTCCAGCCCAGACACTGCTCTTGTTCCATTTCTCCCTTACAGCAACAACACAACACCATATATCATGCCATATGGTTGAGTGGAGGTGATATCAATTTAACTGGCTGGACAGGAGAGAAAGTGAGGTAGTGTGTGTGTGTGTGTGTGTGTGTGTGTGTGTGTGTGTGTGTGTGTGTGTGTGTGTGTGTGTGTGTGTGTGTGTGTGTGTGTGTGTGTGTGTGTGTGTGTGTGTGTGTGTGTGTGTGTGTGTGTGTGTGTGTGTGTGTGTGTGTGTGTGTGCGTTTGCATACCTATGTCTTGTTCCAAATACACACACACACAGACCTCAATATGTGATCGTATTAAACAGGACGACAAACTGTCGACTACTAGGCATATATTTGTTAATGAAATATTTACCTGTGTGTAAATTCTGTACATTCATATGCTTGCAAATGTGTGCATTTTGCTACAGTCAACATGTGATAACAAATTATAAAATAAACACGATGGAGCCTGGGTATCACTATTCTTATCACTTGGGAACAAAATGGGTGATGGTGTGAACAAAGTAACAATAAGTATGATTCAATGCATGTCCATTACCTCATGAATAATTTAATCATATCAATGTTTTCATTATGGTGAGACATGGTGCATTTTACATATATATATAAATTAATACTGTGTCATCGAATTACTTCCACCATGGCAAAAAAGATCCCTTCATAGTCATCGTCTTAGGCCCCTTTCTAATCCAAGTAACATTAAATATATGACACAATACAAGGTGTGCGTATCAGTTTTATCATGATTATGAAGAATGTAGTCCGTCATAAGAAATGAACAGCCTTCTACAAAGGATATGATGCAATTTACGGAAACATTTGTGCATGAAAAATATTTGTCCCTCTTCTTGAACAGGAGTTTTTTAGTGTGAGTTTGAAAGTTTCAGTCCACACGGTAGACAGGATGATGTATTGAAGGAGTGTATTCAGCCGAAGGAATGAAATGGTATGTTTGTGTCTTTCACCTTCTTTTTCTTTTGCAGCGTCTTTTGTTAGCGACTCATCTGATAGCTATATAATAAAATGTCATGGATGAAGGAATATTTTAATGTGTTGAGATAACAACCATCTTGATATTTTTGGAAAACTGTCAGATCTCTGTCCCACAAAAGTTACAAGAGCTTATTTTTCCTGTGAACATCAATAACAGGATGCAACAGTTTTTTTTTATGGGATTGAGTGATATTTATACCTGCTGAAGCTGAAGTTCACTTGGGAGCAGATGAAATTAGGCCAAACAACACTAGTTGTACCTAACTCTGAGAACTGAGGCTTAGAAAAAGAAAAGTAAAAAGATGCACAATGTGAAGGGATTATTTCTGTCTAGCCACAGGAGAACTCCTGTATGAAAACAATTAGTCTCATTTCTGCAGGTTTGATTAACATTGTACCTAATGTTCAAGCCTTGAGGCCTTAAGGCCACAGGAGACTATGCTAATTAAAACATATATTCTTACTTTCTATGCTGGCTAATTAAAACACATAGCACCTTCAATTGTCAGAAATAGCTAATCTAATCATATAGTAGAGTAAGTGTTGATCGCTGCCTAATTAGAACATATAGTACCCTCAGTCGTCATTGCTAATTAAAATATATACCTCTGTTCTTCATATGTGGGTGTTCTTAAGGAATACTGATGCTTTTCTTGGCTCTTATAACCCAATGGCTCTGAACCTTGTTCTCCCTCGCCAGAAGTATGTATGTGTGTAATGGTAAAGGACACAATGAGATGAGTAGGAAGTAGAGCTTTCAGTCATTCTCCATTTGCAACCGCTCAGTCAAACTTAAATGCATAAATTAGTGTTGACGTCAATGTTTCAGATATGTGTGTCCAGCTACAGATATCTTCCATTTAAAACTTGATTTGAAAATCGATGAATGCATTCAGAGGAAGGTGAAGGTAATTTAAGGGGGAAGGGGAAGTGGAAGGGGCCTTGTTCCAGTTCCCATCTCATACTCTTCAAACCAGAAAGATGCAACTCTTTCATATGTCAATCTTATAGGTGTATGTTATGGCAATCCATTTTTAAATGTTTCTTTATTTTAGAAATCATATTTTGTCTGTCAATTTTACAATGCAGATGGATCTGGAACCATCTGCCATAACAGAATACCCATGAGCCTTGGCTGCAGTGGCTCCAGACGCACCTATCAGAGTGTTAGCAAATTTGCTGAACCTTTTAATTTTTGAAAGCACTGTGTGTGTGTGATTATATAATGATCATAATTTTTATAGTTCCAATACTGTCAATAAGGGGGCTTTCACACCTAAAAGTCGGCCCAAGGTCCGAACTAATCCCCTGCTAAAGTTTGGTTTCAAATTGCAATTTTGAAAGTGCACTAAATAACTTTCCATGACACCTACGTCTTTGTTTATCACCTACATGGGCTGTGTCCCCCTATACTGGACATTGATTGAGTTGTAGATGAGAGTGTGTTTAATGCTTGCGATTCTATTCAGTGGTATAGCCTTCATCAGTTTGATTGAATGAATGAAGAAAATGTATAAATAGTGCTGTGTATTTCAGGCAACAGTCCCAGGCAATGCACAAATTTGCCTGTGCCCGCCCCTACGGTTCCCCCTTTCCCCCAGCTCTTTGTGACTGGGTCAGACCATGGTCCGACTGTTTAGTCTGGACCGTGATCCTTGGGAGGTTTCACACCTGTAATTTAAGTTCAAATGGAAAAGTCAAAAAGTCCGGAACAAACAAGGTAGGTGTGAAAGCCCCCCTATTCTCAGCACCATAATATTTAGCTGCCACCTGCTGTTAGTGGCTCATACTCTATAACAATAATTTTAAGAAATGCAAGATGCAACTTGGAAGCCCTACCTAGTTTGTATGTACCATTCAACTTTTGATCAAAGATTTCTGACAAAGCTTAGATATTTTGTGCTCATGATTGAACTAGGGAAAGGTATGCCACCCAAGTCGTACAAGTTCGCCAATGTTACATAACATCGTCAAAGGGAAGATATAAATGGGACCAGTATCTCCCAAATAAGGTTGTCCTATTTAGCAGCTCTACAGCTCAACATTCTTGCAAAAATCTGGCATTCTGGAGAGGTGCTGGTATGCGCAAAGCAGTCAAAAGCACACATCTTTAAAACAGGGAACAACGGAACTAAAAAGCTGTCAAGATTATCCGAAGGAGAAATCAGGGAGAAATCAATGTAATATTGAGTGTGTTATCATTGTACCACTGAATGCATCAACAGCGTTTAAAAGGTGTGTTAATAGGATTGTGCCTTACTAGGCAGTATGATTTTGTCAAAATGGAATGGATCCATAAACTCACTGCCTATTACCATGAAAACTACACTATTTTAAATTGAGAATTAGGCCTACATTTTCAGGATTTTCTTTGAAAACCAAGCATGTAAAATAATAATACCATTTATTTATTATATCACAATCGCAAATAGCAATACTGTCCACTATAATCGCAGGATTTCACCAAATTTGTATTTATGTTTCATCTAACACCACTGCCTCTGCATAAACTGCTCTAAAGCTCATTTTCTAAACACACTGTGATAACCTTATGTGCTATGTAGGTTACCTAACTAGACACAAAACTGCAGCCTGTTTAACAAAATACTGAATTTTGTGACACTGTCAAGTTTACTTGTCATGTACATTTCTACAGTAACACATTTGCAGTTGTCATGTAATATCCATATAATTATACAAATGTCCCAGTTTAATCATAATTTACACCTGAGAAATGTGTCTACGATTGTACGACTGCTTCAATCACAGAGATAATGTGGCTTCCTCCCAGAACAAACACCTTAAATTATTCAGTGAATTCTTACATTTAATGCCTCAAATGGTAATTTTGTCCTCGATTCATCATTTCTGTTTGTTTTTCCGGATGAGGAGTTCATATCCAATGTATTGATATTAAATGGCTAACCGTGTGTGATTATGTTGACTCTTCCAGTTGGCTGGAGGGCTTTTAGTTATGCAACTCTGCGCCCCATTCATCAACTAATCAAAGGCTCTAAATCGCAGCCGTTCATTTTAATATCAACACTGGCCTCATGCAAAGTAAAGAAGCAATGTTTATTCAGCAGCTCCATGCCATCGACAGTCACGTGTCGTTTGCTTAAAGATATGTTAGATTATTCCAGAGTTTACACAAGAATGTATTTGTTGAACATGATACATTTAACATCAGTGTCGTGAAAAATGGAATTAAATTTAAAATGGCATACGTTTATGAATCCTAGGACCAAAGGAAATCACTATTAATGAATTAGAAAGTATAATTTTGTATTTAAAGTAGGGCTGTCAAATTAACGAGTTAATTTCGATTAATTAATCACAGAAAAATTAACGCGATTAAAAAAATTAACGCAGATTAATCGCACTTCTATAATGCCCTTTGACCCGGTGCAAAAGTGGTGCGCAGCTCGGCGAGCTGCACCGAGCTGCACCTGTAGCTTACAGCCCGCACGGGTGAAAGGGAGAGAGAAGCAGAGGAAAGGGCGGGGCCGAGGGATCTATGGAAAATAAGCATGAAGGTAGGAAGACATCTTACTTTATTGTGTCTGTGCATTATTGATTTAGTGGTGCAACAATATAGGTTCAAAACAGTATCTCTCAATCTTCCTCTGTGTCTCAATTTTGTTTGCTAGCTGTCTCGTCTCCCGCCGCCCGCCCCGTGTGTGTGTGTGTGTGTGTGTGTGTGTGTGTGTGTGTGTGTGTGTGTGTGTGTCAATATTTTTGCCTATGAGTACAATGATGGTGAATGAATCGGCATAGGCATATGTGGCAGTGCAGCGCTGTCTGTTGTGGAGACAGAAGTTACGAGAGAGAGAGAGAGAGAGAGAGAGAGAGAGAGAGAGAGGGAGAGAGAGAGCGAGAGAGAGAGAGAAACAAACTGTAGCAGGCTATACAGCTGTTTATAAATAGGTATAAAAGTGTCATAAAAGTATGCGATTAATTTAGATTAATTAATCACAGAGCCTGTAATTAATTAGATGAATTTTTTTAATCGCTTGACAGCCCTAATTTAAAGAAAAAATGCTGCCGTTACAAATACACAGTTTATATATTCAGTTTTTATATTTCTGAATAATTGTTATCTGCTTTTAAAAGTTTAAAATACATTATTGAAGCACTTTGATTCCACCTGGATCCAAATTCACATTCCTATTCTTAAATTGTACTGGTTTCAATAGCTGCACAGGTAGCACTAAAGGATGTTCAAGCAAATATTTTGAGTATGACTTTAAATATGCCATATATTTAGAAAACCCATCTCGGAATATCTTAAAGCCTGTGTAATATTGTTATGCCTTTTATAAGGGCTGGTTTGATGAAAATGCATTTGATTTTGATTATGCAGGGTTAAAATCATCCGTGATATTTTTCTGTAGGGAATCCAGCAACCATGATCTAAGAATAGTGTTCATTAACCTTCTGTCCTCTCCGTTTCCTCTTTCCATGTATACCCATTGCTCTTCAATCTATATCCCTCCTTCATCTTTACCAACAACACCTCTCTCTTGCTGTTGGAGAGGTTGCTCACAAGACAACCTTAATGGCAAAAGCAGTGGTTCAATTGTAAAGAACAGTGTCTTACAAATGTTACAGTATTGGTCATATGCACAATAATTGCAGGAGAATTGCATTGATTGAACAATATATGTATGTGAAATTTGACCTAGCTGGAGCTGCTTTTTCAAAATGTGCATGGACTTGTGATTCCACATGGCCACAGGAGATAACCCAAATTCTATAACCATATATATAATTGATAGCAAGCAAACAGTTAACTGCCCAACATTTTGGATTGTTTAAACCTCACTAAAGGGGCTGAACTTGAAAATAGAAGATGGAAGATTACCTGATGCAGCACAAGTGTATCTTTAATGGTAGCTTTGTCTCCTAAAATCATGGACTTAACCATATTCATTTTGTTTATATAAACATACCATACCATATGTTTCTGCTGTGTTGTGTCATTATAGGGTAAGTCAATTTCAGCTGTTAACAATATTAAAAACTGGATTTATTTTCATATTGATGATCTGAGCAAAAACAGGCTTTCATTCAAGGCAACACTATAGCCTTTAATAAAGGTCACACTCGCTAATAAGGCTAATTGGTATTAGCTTGTGCTCTCTAAAGCATATCTTGTGTCCTGTTTAACAGCTACAGGGTTAATTAAAGCCAGGGCTATATTGTTATAGACAGCAGCAGGTCAAGGACAACCAATTATCATCTCCGGACTGTGCAAGATTATGTGAGTGGCTTTGGAATTCTCTTCTTAATGATGTGTTTTAGTAGAAAGTATCGGGCCATCAGAAAGTGTATGTTCATGGTTTCAAATCAGTCTTGCTAAAACATTTGCAATGAGAGGCGAGCAGAGAGAAAATAAAAGGCACAAGCGTTCTGAGAGGCGGAGCAACAAGTGGGCAAACTTATTGATTTTCTAATGTTTACTGATGTTGTTAAACGTAACGTTACATTATTTATTTGTCCAAAAAAATGCTGCATAGTATGCCTTTAAAGGTGAAGTAAGCGGTTTATTTATGTTAATATAAGTGTTAAATCGCTCTTTATTCATACAGTGATCACTTACATAATGTGCGCGTTTCATAAAGCCGATCTCTCAGTCAGCTGCTTTGCATGTAATCGGCAAATAAACTTATTGGAGTATCCCAAAATTTTTATCCAATCAGAAGAGAGAACGCTACAAAACGACACTCGTCTCACTCATGGTCTCACTGCCGGTGCACGTCAGAGCGACAGATGGGTGAATGTGTATGCGCCTACAATGGCGGAGCAGGTAAAAATCCTTCCCAGTGTCTGTTTTGATGGTTTTTACCATGTTTTATCACACTTATGGATCTGAGATGATGCAAGATAACTCGCTGCTTGAAGACCGCAATGCATTAATGTGGTGACGTAGGGATGAGCGAGGGGACTGCTAACTGCAGTAACTGACAGGAAGTTAGCTAAAAGAACCATTCCCCTTACAGCACCTTTAAGTAAAAATACTGATTCCAGGAAAAGTGTTGCTCTTACACACAGTGACTTATTTAATAATGTGTATGTATTATAAATATAAAAACACAGCAGAGAAATAATAACACTACTTATTTTAAAAATATACAACTTATCTTTATTCCCATATGTGTTATGTGTGTGTTTCTTTTCTTTCAAAGGTTTTTTTATTAAATGTTAGTAACAAAATTTTAGCACAATGAATACAATTTTTATTCCCGAACATACCCCACCCACATCCCACCCTCACACCCAACAACACGAAATATACACTACAAGAAACAGAAATAAACAATCAATATAAAAAAAAATTAAAATAAAAAAAAATTGAATCAAATAAAAGAGGGAGGGAGGCCGGTGCGCTCTTACAGCTATCACAGGTCGGGTCTACATCGGGGAACATACGAGCTAATTTAGTTTTAGATATGTGGATACGATGTACTACTTTAAATTGCACAAGAGCATGTCGGGCGCACATGGAGGTAGAGTGTATCCGATCCAGGACTGAATCCCACATGTGATCTGTGAAGGCAGAACCTAGGTCCTGCTCCCACAGGGTTCTTATAGCTGCTAATGAGGGGCTATGCAACTTCGAAATAAGGTTGAAAAACACAGAAATTGAGCCTTTTAATGTGGGGTTTACAGAAAGAAACAAATCGACCGTCGATAATCACGGGACTACTGTTGGGAATAGCCGAAGAGAGTGGAAGTGCGGCGCATAAGAGGGCAGATAGGGACAATGGGCTAATAGCGCTGGACTCCATTGTTAATGTGTGTGTTTCTAAGGACCAGACAAAGCACTGTGGATGACTGTATCCACGAATGGATCCTTAATCCATGCACAGCTCAGATGTCTGCTGACTTTTCTGACAGCATCTTACGCATGCAGTGCAAACTTTACTTTTAAATATATTTTTTTAAAGAGGACCTATGATGCTTTTTGACTTTTATGACCTATAAACGTTGTTATGATGATTCATAGTCATGCTTAACCATAATAAATTATCAAATAATGACTTACATGCATTTCGACGTATTCCCTGCTGACCGTCTGGGGTGTCTGTGCAGAGCACTAAACACTATTCTAGCCAGTCGAGAAGTCACGTCTTCAAAGCGGTCTACCCTTTGTAACTTTGTGACGTCGCATGTAACTTTGTGAAGTCACCACGCGGATGTTTCCATGTATGGTAATGCTGTCACTTCCCTGTTCGCGTCTGCCTCGCGCCCTTATAGGTCCATGCTCGCGCTTCCCGCCACTGAAAGTGTTCCGGAAGGAAGGTAACCAATCACAACGGAGTGGGGTTTGCAGGAGGGGGGGAGGGTAGCGGAGATGGCCGATGCACAGGCGGAGGGAGCGGAGATTGCCGAAGCACACACACTCAAGTGTTGACAGGACGTGCTGGATCGCCAACATAAGAGAAAGAGCTTCCCGAAAATCTACATAGTTTTTTGTGATGTGATTCGTGTCAGGTTGCTCTATAGCAGTGTAAAACAAGAAATTAAGACCAGAAAAGTAGTATAATAGGTCCTCTTTAAAGAAAATATGATTAAATAAAATATTGAAATTTGAAGAATTTTTTTTTGTGATTTTGGGGTAAATGTGTTATTAGTTAGATTAATCTAAAAAAAAATCAATAAATTAATCGATTAGTCGAAAATATGATCGGCACATTCAGAGTGTGCACGGAGGGGAGGATCAGATTCAGAGTGTGCACGGAGGGATAGACAAGTCTGTTTTCAATGTGATCCAGAGAGGGAGAGCAAGGGCCCGGAGGGGCTGACCAAATCAATGTGCTGCCCCCAGCTCTACACTAACATAACATTTTACCCATGTTAAACCTGGGAAAATCTATCGGAAAATTGTTTTATTATGGGGGAGACCCAAAAGAACTGAAAGATGTGCCAACACCTCATGTAAAAGCGGCCGACTACTTACATGCAGCAGACAGGGAAAAAATCATTTGAGGACGGGCAGAGAAGACAGGTTGTCTGAAAGAGGGGGGGGGGGATGGCGTCTATGTCAAACGGAAACAACCATCACCCCACAGAAGAGGCAATCTAACACACCACTTATTAGCCGTTGTCAGTCTACCCTGACAGCCCTTTCAGGCAGTTGAGAACCTTGACAGATTTGACTCTCACAGCCAGGTGGACTAACACGTTAAGTGCAACAAATCTCCCCATCATAATTTAAGGCAGTGGTTCTCAATTATTTTCTGTCATGCCCCCCCTAGGGGACATACATTTTTTCGCGTACATTTTTTCGCATGAGAATTCTGCATACAATCACCTTATTATCAAATTAGATGTTAGATTATAAAATTAGCTGAGATAACTTCTGCAGCAACTTGAAAAAAATTTAAGTTCAGTTTATTAGCTCATTTAAACAGGACTGCTCAGTCTGTGTGAATCTCAGGACAGAGAAACAAGAGCAAATGATTAACTGAGGTTTGCATTTCATTCAAAACATGTTTAAACTGTAAACATAAAGTGGTGTTTTTTATTATTATAGGCCAATATGCCTTCTGTGATGCGATAACCTATAATTCATTAATGTTAATATTAGTCTACTTGCTTGATTTCTTTTTAAATAGCATACAGAGACACTTGGAGACACGTGGACGTTTATTTACTGCAAATCGCGGCCTTTCGCGCGGTTATGACCATACACAAGCACAAATCGTGCTCGCTAGCAAAACTTTAATTTTTTTTGTCAGTTGAAAATCAAGGCCACCCACAAAACATTAAAGTGTTTTTAAGAGCTGGGAACCACTCGTCTTCATAAGGTTAGGGATACATTATGCTGATATCAAATGAACCTTATTTCAAAAGAATAGTTACCTATGTGCCTTGTATATCTTCAAAGTTATGTCCAAGGTACGTTTTTTGTGCGGGAAAATGATAAACTGTGAAGAATTATAAATATGAAGGTGTTTAACATTTAAAAAGGGTAAGTTAACTCCAGTTCAGCATAATGGCTGTGGAGCGTAGAGAAGGGATCTGAATTAATTCCTGGACTCAATTGGAAAAATTATCTTCAGAAGGTATGTAAGTGAACACACATGCACACAGATGTTGTTTACATGTCTTAACAAATCGCTGACTGATGATTATACATGTTTTTTTATTTTTTCCCTCCTCTCACTTTATTTCTCTGGTTCACAACTACACACACACACAGCGTCCTCCATATTTTCCCCATCTTGTCTCTTCTCTTGATCATTTTCAGAACTTTCCCATCTGGACAAACCAAAAAAACATCAAACAGACACATACATCTGGCCGTGTCATGTTGACATATGTAGTGTGTGTCTATTGTGCGTGTGTGTCTATGTGTTTTGTCAGTAGGGATGCAGTGATGATTTATTGCTGCACGTATCGAATCGATCACATTTTGTCTACGAACACACACACACACACACACACACACACACACACACACACACACACGCATAAAGTGAACATGGAAAGTTTATCATCGGAGCAGTATTTAACAACAAATCCCATTATCAACAAATACTTTTAGTGTGAGAGTCTGAATTGTTTTTGGGGTAATAGTTCAATGAAAAAAAAAAATCACACAACTGCAGCTATGGCCAGAAGTATCAAAAGGTTAAGGCCAATTTCTGTATATGTATAAGTACTACAATTAAGGAAACTATCACTCAAAGTAATGATCTTGGCCCCAGATAGGGGTATCTTTTTGTGCTGGTATACCAAGAATGGATACTAAGGCAGCAAAGCTTGCACAGAAAAAAGACGAGCAACAACCAGATTGCAATTTATACTGGGCCTCTTAAGACGACAAGCAGATGTGCCTCAGTAAATGAAAACCTTGTATATGTGCTGCCTTCATTTTTTCTTCGCTTTCACTTTTGGCTACCTGCTGCTTTCAGTCCAGTAGATTTGGTTTGTAACGGCACATCTATTGCTTTAATTAGAACCATAGCAATTTCAACTCTCCTCTCACACAAGATGGGCTAAAATAAGTGAACGTTCTGTTTTCGTTCCTTCTCAACATTTATTCTATGTCTGCCCCCTCACCTTTCCTTTCTTGGCATAAATACATGCAAATTGAATATTTCAGTCAACGGTGCCAGTGAGTTGAAGCACTCTCCCACAGTCAGCATGTCAGGCTCTCTGTTGTGGCTTTCAAAGTTATTGCCAGCAGTTAAAACCAAACAGCCCTGTTATTGCTGCATTCCTCAAAAGAAACACCTTTTATGAATCTGGAATTCATGAAATGGTTAGGATAAGATGACTCAGTGTGTACTCTTTGTCTTATTTCAATGCTCACTGTTGGCATGTTGTTGTTGTTTGGTAGTATATCGTAAAGTGCAGTAGGTAAAACTTGCCTCTAAGAATGACTGTACGTATACTTAAGTGTCAAAAGTAAAACTGTCACAATAGCCCATATCATCCATTGATTTAGTCAAGGTGTGTAGGAAAAATAAAGCCTCATAGCAGCAGCTACAATGATGTAAATGTACCTTGGATTTCTACATCTGTTTAAAAATGTAATGTTTATTTTTCATCATGGATCATTTTAATGAAATGTGTTCTAAAGAATTAAGTTTACCATCGAAATGCAATGGCTTCTACATTTTGTTTTTCGGATGACTACCCCATTTTTTTTAAATTTTCAACAAAATAACATTGTGCAAGTGGTTAACATTTGTGTAGCTGAAACCCCTTTTCAGTTCGGCCCACAGTCAAGGGGAGGTGAGGGGGGGAGGTGGGAAGGTGGGAAGGGACACTCTTACAGTTGTCCATGTGCCCTGGTGGGGAGGGGGGGCACAGGGAGAACCTTGGAGAAAAATTATAATATTTGTTTACAAGAAAAAAGTAAAAGACGAAGGAGAGAATAATTTGGCTGCTTTGCTTATTATTTTATTAACAAACAAAAAAACACGACCACATAAACAACCTCATCCCAGTTATGTGCTGGTGGAGAATATGATGGCAACATGGTGATTATTTTTAACTTGGCCACCTACGTCTAGCTGCAGTCCGTCAGGTGCTTGCTGGCAGAGAATGGGAGTGTGTCAAGCCTTGAACATGTCGCATGCAAGTAAATCTATTCCCACTTTACTCGCAGCTGAACAAGAAGAAAGGTTGCTCAGCTAGCAAGGCCACTGTCAACACAAATCGCTGCATCCATGTTCCAGCAATCCTTCATATTGAAACCTTTCATTTGTTTTTAGTTTTCATAACAATTACGATACCTTCCAACTTAAAGGTGGAGTAAGCAATGCAAATAAAGCGGGCCCACTTTGTTTATACAGTATTCCCTTTGTTCACATACTAGTTTACATGAGCCTTTACAAAATGTCCTATATTTGTAAATGTGTTTATTAGTATCAAGAAAATAAACACAGCCCTTCACAATAGTGGCACTGAACATTCACAATGTGAAATATAAAGTTTAGCACCTCCTCGTTTTCACTGTATACTGCAACGGCAGCCTGGGAGACTGTGTGACTACATAAAAAAAATAGGCCCCATATACATGGGCATTACTCATGTATTTAGTATTCTCATAAACCATGACATTAACTGTAAATCTTAAAATAAAAAAAGCATGTTCAACAACAGGAGAAGCTCTGAACCATCAGTCACTGCTTGGCTGCTGCATGTACACTCTACACTAAACCATGAAGCAGATTAATTTTCCAAGATTAAGGCCTATGTAAAAGGCTACCACACTGATTGTTTTTTAAACCAATATAAGCAACATAGGCCGTAGCTATGTGTTAAATCAACGGTGGGAATTCTTGCTATGTTACATGAGACAGGTTCATTATTTAAGATGAAGGAACATGTTTTGCTCTGGATAAACCAGTGGTTGTTGAGCAGCTAGAAACACGCTTTGTACAATGTGACCCTGAAAAGGAACCTAATCTTGAAAAAAATATTAAAAATAGATCTGTATAGGTCACATAAGGAAGGTAAACAGAATCAGATTAGGAAGTATCAACTGGTATATATAATATAAATTAGTATAGGCCAAAGGAAAGCATTTAAAAGAAAAACACAAACCGTGTTAATAATAATGACGAAAACTTTATTTACTTGATTTTTTTATTTACCTTTTGGATAATTGAAGGCTAAGCGATTGGAATCCAGAACACTTGTTGTCAAAATCACCTAATATCTACTCACCATCCACCACCTGTCCATTGTGTGTGCACGCTTAAAAAAACTGGGGTGTTTACACACAGCGGTGGGTCTGCAAACAGCGATTTAAAAAGCTTTTGATTAGGCTGCAGCAATACAGTAGTGCCAACAGTTTAACTAAAAAGTAGTATTATAAGCGTAGAAGCTTGAATGACGGAATATGGGCAATGATTGCTACAGAATGGTGTCCTTTAACTGTATGGCTGTCTGATCATTCCATTACAGTGGGTGGACAAACTAATGTATGAAAGTTTTGCAAACAGTCTTAAAGTTAAGGCTGCTCGAAATGAGCAGCAGGGTATGATCAACATTGTCAACAGCTGTATTAAGATCTACAGCAAAAACAGAGTCATTCATCACTTAAAGAAGAGCTGTCTCAGTAGCATACAGACTCCAAAGCCAGATTGGAGTTTCTCAAATGACTCTATTTAAATAAAGTCAAAGACATTGTATTTAGTTGATATAACATTTGGTGACAAAGTCATTTGTTTACATTTTGAGTGGACAATCTATCTTCCTTCCTCCCTATTTGTATTCTTGTGCATGTAGAAGTACAGGTTTATCTGAAGTAAGCCCTTTATTTGTTAGACCAAACATGTTAGTTAACAAGTCGTGTGTATATATACTGTATATTTGAGTTGAGTAAGTTGAGTTGAGTTGTAATTAACGTTCCTAAACAGCATTCTGAGAAAATTAGTCTAAACAAGATCCATGTGTAATGCGGTGTAGCAAACAATCAATGCCTTGGCCACAGGATTCAATCTTAAACATACACATTCAATCTTAATAGATACACCATATGCATCTTTTGCACAAACACACAAATGCACTTTTATTTACTTCAAATGTTATTCAGGACAGCCCTCCTAAAAGAGTCTAAACTGCTTTGGGTTCAGCAGCTTTGTAAAAAAAAAAATGCTGTTCTCTAACTATTAAGTGGGAATTATATCTAAACATTTTCAATGTGTTTTTGGAAATGACAAGCCATACGTTGTACTGTATAGTAAATGAAGATGGGTTTGTTGTATTAATAACAAGAGCTGGCAGAGCTTTGTTTCTGGTGAGTTACAGTTATACCCTGATGATGCTCGTCTCTGTGCTGTGGCCTGTCTCTCTTGTTTATTGGCTGCTTTGTTCCTCCCAGTCTCTATCTCATCCCTGCTCTCCATTATAATTCAAGCCTCATGTTAGCCTCAGAGATTCATCTGAACGTTCAACAATGAGCTTAGATGGCATTACATATGCATATACAAAAGTCTGATATTGAAAAGCAAGCTTTGCCAATGGAAGGCCCGGGGGAGGAAAACATTGTATTTGTTTTTTCTCAATACCGTGCTACAGTATCTCACAAAAGTGAGTACACCCCTCACATTTCTTCAAATATTTAATTATATCTTTTCATGGGACAACACTGAAGAAATTACACGTTGATACAATGTAAAGTAGTCAGTGTACAGCTAATATAACAGTGTAAATGGACTGTCCCTTTAAAAAAAAACTCAACACACAGCCATTAATGTCCAAAGTGCTGGCAACAAAAGTGAGTATACCCCTAAGTGAAAATGTCCAAATTGGGCCCAAAGTGTCAATATGTTGTGTGGCCACCATTATTTTCCAGCACTGCCTTAACCCTCTTGGGCATGGAGTTCACCAGAGCTTCACAGGTTTACGCTGGAATCCTCTTCCACTCATTCATGACGACATCAAGGAGCTGGTGGATATTATAGACCTCACGCTACTCCACCTTCCTCTTTCCAAGAGAAGAGGTAGACCTTTCAAAGTCAGCACAGCTCTTAACTTTAGACAAAAAATCAACCGTGGTTGCTGCAGTAAGAATGCAATAACATCAGTCCATTACAACTTTCATCAAGTAATCATGAGTTTCTCTAATTTCAATATAATGACAAGGTCTGCATCATTATGTTATCTTGTAAACTCTATAATAAGCAGAGAAAAGACATTAATTACACATGAGCATCGTCATTGTTTTTTATCTGGAATCCCATTTGTGTTAATGAATTACAACTTAAACCAAAATGTAATGATTATATAATCTGCTTTTCTTTTCTTTGACAAATTATTCCACTCTTATTTTTCATGTGATGGAATACTGGCAAGTGGGTCTGTAAACAACATGGCGCTTCATGACTAAGTAATGAAATGAAATTCAACAGGAAATTGAATCGGGAGAACGCAGAGTTCAGCCCACTCTGAACTAAATTACAATTAGTGTGTGTGTGTGTGTGTGTGTGTGTGTGTGTGTGTGTGTGTGTGTGTGTGTGTGTGTGTGTGTGTGTGTGTGTGTGTGTGTGTGTGTGTGTGTGTGTGTGTGTGTGTGTGTGTGTGTGTAGGTGTGTGTGTGTGTAGGTGTGTGTAGGTGTGTGTGTGTGTGTATATGTTGCTTAACTGTGCATGTGCGCATGTCACTGGCTGATCGGTCTTGGTGTTAATGCATTTATAACCATTGGACCGAAACTTTCATCGATCACAGCCAACATATGCTAAATTAACAACAGAAATCCTTGTGTGTGTGTGTGTGTGTGTGTGTGTGTGTGTGTGTGTGTGCGCGCGCGCGTGTGTGTGTGTGTGTGTGTGAGAGAGTACCGAACACCAAAGTGTATAGATGGGTTGCTTTTAGATATTGTGGGTCTTTGCCCATTCCAGTGTCTGAATGTGTAAGTGTGTGTATGTTGTTGTCTTAAATGATTGTGCTAAGAGTCTAATGCCTCATTTCCACCGAGTACAGCGAGTCGGGTCGGAGCAGCTCAGAGCGGGACAGCTCGCTTTTAAGAATCTCGTTGGTGTTTTCACCGCCGACCCTACCCTTACTGGTAAGACGGGGTTTAGGCTGGACTGCGATAGCTGCCGCCAGAATATGGGTCAAACTATCGGGCTGTGGAACACCTTGGTCAAGCCAGCGGCATAGTTTTTGCTTGGTCAAACCAGCCGCTTCTTCATTTATTCCCTCCCGTGTTGTAAGCGTATTACGCCGGTAAATGCACAGAGACGGCTCGGTGCAAGCCGACAGAGACAGTGAGCGAACAGCGCTGGCTGCGGCAGCTACGTGACATCTTAGCAGTGGGACACAGTGTGGCCCACTGATTAATTTAATGACGAAGAAAAACAACACACAATAAACAATGCCGCGCTCACATGTTTCGCCAAAACACAAGACTTTCTTGACTCTTGCCGAGGTGACTACACACAGCGGAAATGATTGTTTCGACCAATCAACGGACGGCAGTGTGTAGCTCCACCTTTTCGGCACCCTTTCAGGCGGCTGGTACCCCAACGGAGGAGTACCGAAAATTGGAGCGGCTTACAGCGGTTACGTGCTTATATCCGTACCCTACCCAACTTTTGGCAAATGGAAAGCCAAAATAACCGGACCGAACCGCTCTACTCGGTGGAAACGAGGCCAAAGTGAGAGAGAAAGAATAGTTTAATTAACAGCTCCTACCTCCATTTTCTAATCAATCAGCCTGTTGGCCCATTAGTTGTACTGCTTGTTGAGAATAATGTTTTCCATGGGCCAGCACCCAGTCGGTTTGTTGGATGTATTGGTTGCATTCAGTGTGAACTGGTAAAGATAAATAGGAATCTGATTTGGACATATTTCATATATATATATTTCATGCTGTAGACTGGAAACATTTGGGTTTGACACCAAAAGATGAATTTGAGACAATAGCTCAACATTTCAGCTTTCATTTCCAGGTATTCACATCTGGATCCGATACACAACTGAGAAGATATCATTATAAAAGGAACCCCACATTTTTAGGCAAGAAAAAGTATTGGAACAGATAGACTTTAAATAAATTAAAGTGAATAAAACTTAATATTTTGTCGCAAATACTTTGCTTGCAATAACTGCATCAAGCCTGTGACCCATTGACATCACAAAATGTTTGCATTCTTCTTTTGTGATGCTTTTCCAGGCTTTCACCGCAGCCTCATTCAGTTGCTGTTTGTTTTGGGGGGTTACTCCCTTTGGTCTCCTCTTTAGCAGGTAAAATGCATGCTCTATAGCGTTTAAGTCTGGAGATTGACTTCGCCAGTCTAAAACCTTCCATTTATTGCCCCTGATGAACTCCTTTGTTGTTGTTACAGTTTTTTTGGATCATTATCTTGCTGCATGATGGAGCATCTTCCAATCAGTTTGGTTGCATCTTTCTTTAAATTGGCAGACCGAATGTTTCTGTAGACTTCTAAGTTCATTTTGCTGTTGCCATCATGTGTTACTGTGTTGTTGTCAAGATGAACCTTTACCAAAGTGATGGAAAGGCTAAAGTTTGAAGAAAGAAAGGATCTACTCATGATCCCAAACATACAGGCTCATCTGTGAAACACGGTGAAGGCAATGTCATGGCTTGGGCTTGCATGGCTTCTTCTGGGACGGGCTCATTATTCTTCATTGATGATGTAACTAGGGCTGTCAAGCGATTAAAAAAATTAATCTAATTAATTACAGGCTCTGTGATTAATTAATCTAAATTAATCGCATACTTATATGACACTTTTATACCTGTTTGTAAACAGCTGTATAGCCTACTACAGTTTGTTTCTCTGTCTCTCTCTCTCTCTCGCGCGCGCGCGCTCGCTCTCCGTCTCTCGTAACTTCTGTCTCCTCCCCTCAGCCAGCTTTATACATGAACTAGCGCCGAATTTTCTCAAAAAAACAAGCAGACAAAATTACGACTTTCCATCTCCCACAACAGACAGCGCTGCACTGCCACCATTTCGTAGCCTACTCATAGGCAAAAATATTGACACACACACACACACACACACACACACACACACACACACACACACACACACACACACACACACACACACACACACACACACACACACACACACACACACACACACACACACACACACACACACACACACACACACACACACACACACACACACACACACACACACACACACACACACACACACACACACACACACACACACACACACACACACACGGCGGGTGCTAGACAGCTAGCAAACAAAATTGGAGGAAGATTGAGAGATATGGCCTACTCACTGTTTTGAACCTAGCCTACATTGTTGCACCCACTAAATAAATAATGCACGGACACTGCGGAGAATTAAGTAAGATGTCTTCCTACCTTCATGCATCCCATAAACCGTTCATAGAGCCCTCGAGTCGGCCCCTTTCCCTTGCTTCTCTCTTTACCTTTCTCCCTTTAACCCACGCGCCCGGCCCGGCGAGCTACAGGTGCAGCTCCGCACCACTTTTGCACCGGGTCAAAAGGCATTATAGAAGTGCGATTAATCTGCGTTAATTTTTTTAATCGCCTTAATTTTTCTGTGATTAATTAATCGAAATGAACGCGTTAATTTGACAGCCCTAGATGTAACACATGATGGCAACAGCAAAATGAACTCAGAAGTTTACACAAACATTTTGTCTGACAATTTAAGGAAAGATGCAACCAAACTGATTGGAAGATCCTCCATCATGCAGCAAGATAATGACCCAAAACACAACAAAGGAGTTAATCAGGGGCAAGAAGTGGAAGGTTATAGACTGGCCAAGTCAATCTCCAGACTTTTTAATTTCATTTTTTTTTCATTTAACTTTTATTTATCCTCGAGAGACCAATTGAGGGGTGACCCTCATTTTCAATGACGTCGAGTTCAAACAAAGTCCAAGGAAAAACAACAATGCATACACAATATTCAATGCAAATACATCAAATACACAACAACAGGTGAAGAGAAGAAAAAAAATAAAATGAATTGAAACATTTACATAGTGGTGAAGAGTGGCAGCAATTAAAATGAAATTAAATGGGTGAAAGTACAATATAGCCTAATTAAAACCGTTACAGGTAGAGTTTGGCAGATTTAAGATAGTTTGTTTGAATTGATTAAAGGATATGAAGGTATTTAGTTTAATTTGTTGCTGTAAGTTGTTCCAGGAGTTGGGGGCACTGAAGCTAAAAGCTGTCTTTCCCAGCTCAGACCGGGCTTGTGGGACATAAAGCATGAGCATGTCAGTGGAGCGGGTCTGATAAAGCCCATCTGAAATTTGCAACATTTCTGTTAAATAACGAGGAAGCTTCCCGCTCAAGGCTTTGTAAATAAAAATATGCCAATGTACATCACGTCTCTCTTTAAGGGAGTACCACCCAACCTTTTCATATAAAAGACAATGGTGTGTGTCATAAGCATCTCCTGTGATGAACCTTAAAGCAGAGTGAAAAACAGAGTCCAGGAGTTTAAGACATGAATGAGATGCATGCCGGTAAACCACATCACCGTAATCAAGGACAGACATGAAAACAGCCTCAATAATCCTTTTCCTACTAAATAAAGGGAAGGTGGTTTTGTTCCTATAAAAATAGACATTTTTTGTCGTAGTCGACAAACAACATTTTTTATATGGAAATTAAAAGTGAGTTTATCATCTAACCAGATGATATTTGTACTCTGTGACTCTTTCAATTAAAAATCCATTCTTTGTAAAAACATTAAAATCATTCAAATTTGTAGTTCTTGCTCTGGAGAAACACATATATTTGGTTGTGTCTGTATTAAGAACAAGCCTGAGGTCTACTAGACAGTCCTGCAGAGTATTAAAAGAGCTTTGTAGGTTCTCAATAGATTGGTGCACCGAATCAGAAATGCAATACAGTACTGTGTCGTCAGCGTATAGATGGGCGTGACAGTTTTTTAGCGATGAAACAATGTTATTTATATAAATTGTGAAAAGAACTGGACCTAAAATTGAGCCCTGTGGGACACCATTTGTAAAAGTTAAGAATTCAGATTGGTATCTTCCCAGTTTAACTGACTGCTGTCTATCAGAGAGATAATCCCTAAACCAGCTACATGCAGACTGATCAAAGCCAATGTCATAAAGCCTCTGTAAAAGCAAATGGTGGTCAACAGTATCAAAGGCCTTTGAAAGATCAATAAAAAGTGCTGCACAGTGCTTTTTCTTGTCTAATGCTGCAACAATGTTGTCTACAACCAAAGTCACAGCAGAGACAGTACTATGGCCTGCCCTAAAACCAGATTGGAATGGGCTCAAAATGGAAGCACTAGTTAGAAATGTTTTTAACTGATTATTAATAAGTGATTCTAGAATTTTTGCCAGGCATGGGAGTTTGGAAATTGGCCTGTAGTTATTAAGATTATTTTTGTCACCACCTTTATGTAAAGGAATTACATGAGCTATTTTCCAAATTTTAGGAACTATTCCAGAGGAGATGGAAAGATTAAAAATATGGGTAATTTGTTTTGATATTATATGTGTCGAAAGCTTGATTGAAAACGGATCCAAATTGTCCTCTCCCATGTACCTCTTGGGGTTGATGGCGAGGAGCGCATCTACAACAACACTTGTGGGAAGAAGATCAAGGCTGAAAATAGGAGTTTGAGAGACAGGCGGTACGTTACTACTGGTGGTAGAAGGCGTATATCCTCCATTCTGAAAGAGTTGACCAGCAGCTACAAAATGTTTATTAAAAGCTAAGCCAATCTCTTTTTGATCATTGAGAGTGTGACCATTTAATTTGATCTGAGTGGGAATTGTGCTAGAATTGTTTTTATTATAGTTCATAGCTTTCCAAAATAGTGCAGGGTTAGAGTAGCAGTTTGAGATCACTTAAACCCTTTAGAGCATGCATTTTACCTGCTAAAGAGGAGAGTGAAGAGAGTAACCCCCTAACACAAACATCAACAGAATGAGGCTGCGGTGAAAGCCTGGAAAAGCATCACAAAAGAAGAATGCAAAAGTTTGGTGATGTCAATGTGTCACAGGCTTGATGCGGTTATTGCAAGCAAATGATTTGCGACAAAATATTACGTTTTATTCACTTTAACCTCTTAAACTCTAGCGTCCCCCAATTGGGGGACTTAGTGATCACTCTCGCAGCAAAAGGCATACAACACTTCCATAACAATGTAGAAATAGTCATACTGCACATCAAATTAAACATGAGAAACTCAGCTACAAGCACATATAAGTCATTTTCACACACACCAAACACAACTCAAACACCAAGCATATTAATGATCAAATATCAAAATCCGAATAGCGTCAGAAAGTCAACCCTCTCTCCACATTTCCATTGCTACCGCTCCGATACTTCATTGTATACACACGAATATCATCTCTAATGAAAGCTAAGACCATGACGAGTTCAACAGTACCACTGTCATGTCCCTACGATAAAAACACAGTGAATTAGCGGCCAAAGAATACAAAGGTAAACAATCACTTACTTACAGCGACCAACATAAATTCACTCTTACTTTTGAGATATTTTGATGAAAAGTTGTACTTTAGAGCAAAAAACTCCTGTTATAGTTAATCCAACATGTCCCCTTTCGTTTCCAACCATTTCCAAGTGAATCTGACTTTTTTTTTACTTTCAATGAGTCTCGTTGGCTCAGCATGCATCACAGAACGTTTCCCGGGGGTACCATTTTGCTTTCTTACTGCTAGCCGATCATGTGTCTGGCACACATTTCGATACCTCCCCTAAAATCTATTGGCTCTTACGGTTAAAACAAGGTGTCAATCATCCAAAACGACCAATCACTGGCTGAGTTATTCGTCTGCGTATCCATCTTAGGCTACATGCAGCAGGAGCCATGTTTACGCAGAGTGCGCAGAGCGCACGGTGTGAGACGGTTACTGAGGAGTTTTGAGGAGTTTTGAGATAGTTTGTCGTTGTTTTTTGGTCATTTATTATCAAAAATGGCAGAACATCGCCGAACCAAGTGCAGTATGGATAAGTTGATCGAAATGATAACTGCTGACAATGCTGAAGCTGGACGAACTTTCTGCACGGGACTCCAGCTCAGACGACAGAGACCTCGGCACAAAAAGGTAGAAAGGTGTGTGTGTGTGTGTGTGTGTGTGTGTGTGTGTGTGTGTGTGTGTGTGTGTGTGTGTGTGTGTGTGTGTGTGTGTGTGTGTGTGTGTGTGTGTGTGTGTGTGTGTGTGTGTGTGTGTGTGTGAGAGAGAGAGAGAGGCAGGGAGGGAGGGAGTGTGTTTTTTATGTTATGTTTACTTCCAAGATTATTATTATCACGTCTATTGCTTTTGTGAATGCATGTATTGTGTGTGTGTTTTACTTCCAAGATTGTTATTATCACACATCTATTGTGATAGCTTTTGTGAATATATTGTGAATGTATTACACTTTCAAAATAAGGCCACTAAATAATATTTGTTTCCTTCCACAATTGGTGTTGCAGTGATGATGAGCAGCTTCATCTTCCCAGACAGAGCCATTGCCTTCTCAGATGCAGCTAGGAAGTTGGTGTTTGCTGAAGGCTCAGCAGCTACTCCACCGCTTGCCTTACCCCCACGCATGCCCATCTACTATAACTCGCAAATTTGCAAGTGGTGCCTCAATACTGGGATCCCGAGGGGGAAGACATCCATGTATTGCAGGAAATGTCAGGTACCACTGTCTCACTGCAAAAAAGAACTGTTTCCAGCTCTGGCACGACAACAAGTAGAGAGGAAAAGGAGACTCTGTTTTTAGTTTGGACTTATTGTTGATATATTGTTTTTATTTGGACTTCATAGTCAGTGTAAATAGTTTTGTGTGATTTATTTTTTTACAGTTTGTTTATTATTGTTGATAAATAAATATGTTTCATTTTGATGCAAACTTCAGTTGCTTTTTATGGTTCTTTGAAAATTGTATATAGTTTAGGTTGGTTATGAGAAAAAAAAATTTAAAATTTTAAAAAAAGTCAAAAACTCTTGAAAATGTATGTGATGATCACAGATAATGACATAAAACTGAAAAATATAGTTCAGTACATCAAAAACTTCAAATGGCACACTAGTGCCAAAGTGTGCCAAAATGTGCCAAATGACCATTTTGGAGAGTCCGCCTGACTAGTCTGTACTAAAACCTCTGTAATTCTGCTCTGCTTCACTTTATGAGGATCAAACTTTGCAGGGATAATGGTAACACCGTGTGCTATGCTTAGATGTAGAGTTTTAGCCCCATCAGCATCATTTCAAAGAGATATTCATTGAAAAAGTGTGATTTTTTTAGGCGGAAATGAAATCAGTCATTTATGCTTGTGTGCAAACTTAATTGACTCTGAGCCAGTGACATAAATACTGATACTTACACATCTGAACACATTTCACAAGTGTTCCCTTCATGATGACACCACAATTATTCAAATAGACCTTGTAGATGCAGAGATATACTCTATTAATTTTGGGTATGTCATTTTCGAGCAGAAACCTAAAAAATAGGCTAGAGCTTAAAGAGGTTAATTAATTTAAAGTCTATCTGTTCCAATACTTCTGCTCGCCTAAAAATGTGGTGTTCCTTTACAAATAATGATATCTTCTCAGTTGTGTATCGGATCCAGATGTGAATACCTGGAAATGAAAGCTGAAATGTTGAGCTATTGTCTCATATTCATCTTTTGGTGTCAAACCCAAATGTTTCCAGTCTACAGCAAAAATAAAGGAATTGGCCTCACTGTTCCGATACTATTGGAGGGGACTGTATATATACAGGTCCTTCTCATATAATTAGCATATTGTGATAAAGTTGATTATTTTCCATAATGTAATGATAATAATTGAACTTTCATATATTTTAGATTCATTGCACACCAACTGAAATATTTCAGGTCTTTTGTTGTTTTAATACTGATGATTTTGGCATACAGCTCATGAAAACCCCAAATTCCTATCTCAAAAAATTTGCATATCATGAAAAGGTACTTTAAACGAGCTCTTAACCTAATCATCTGAATCAACTAATTAACTCTAAACACCTGCAAAAGATTCCTGAGGCTTTTAAAAACTCCCAGCCTGGTTCATTACTCAAAACCGCAATCATGGGTAAGACTGCCGACCTGACTGCTGTCCAGAAGGCCATCATTGACACCCTCAAGCAAGAGGGTAAGACACAGAAAGAAATTTCTGAGCTAATAGGCTGTTCCCAGAGTGCTGTATCAAGGCACCTCAGTGGGAAGTCTGTGGGAAGGAAAAAGTGTGGCAGAAAACGCTGCACAACCAGAAGAGGTGACCGGACCCTGAGGAGGATTGTGGAGAAGGGCCGATTCCAGACCTTGGGGGACCTGCGGAAGCAGTGGACTGAGTCTGGAGTAGAAACATCCAGAGCCACCGTGCACAGGCGTGTGCAGGAAATGGGCTACAGGTGCCGCATTCCCCAGGTCAAGCCACTTTTGAACCAGAAACAGCGGCAGAAGCGCCTGACCTGGGCTACAGAGAAGCAGCACTGGACTGTTGCTCAGTGGTCCAAAGTACTTTTTTCGGATGAAAGCAAATTTTGCATGTCATTCGGAAATCAAGGTGCCAGAGTCTGGAGGAAGACAGGGGAGAAGGAAATGCCAAAATGCCTGAAGTCCAGTGTCAAGTACCCACAGTCAGTGATGGTCTGGGGTGCCATGTCAGCTGCTGGTGTTGGTCCACTGTGTTTTATCAAAGGCAGGGTCAATGCAGCTAGCTATCGGGAGATTTTGGAGCACTTCATGCTTCCATCTGCTGAAAAGCTTTATGGAGATGAAGATTTAATTTTTCAACAAGACCTGGCACCTGCTCACAGTGCCAAAACCACTGGTAAATGGTTTACTGACCATGGTATTACTGTGCTCAATTGGCCTGCCAACTCTCCTGACCTGAACCCCATAGAGAATCAGTGGGATATTGTGAAGAGGAAGTTGAGAGACACCAGACCCAACACTGTGGATGAGCTTAAGGCCGCTACCGAAGCATCCTGGGCCTCCATAACACCTCAGCAGTGCCACAGGCTGATTGCCTCCATGCCACGCTGCATTGAAGCAGTAATTTCTGCGAAAGGATTCCCGACCAAGTATTGAGTGCATAACTGAACATAATTATTTGAAGGTTGACTTTTTTGTATTGAAAACACTTTTCTTTTATTGGTCGGATGAAATATGCTAATTTTTTGAGATTTTTGGTTTTTCTTTACTTTTTTGCCAAAATCATCAATATTAAAACAATAAAAGGCTTGAACTACTTCAGTTGTGTGCAATGAATCTAAAATATATGAAAGTCTAATGTTTATCAGTACATTATCACAATATGCTAATTATATGAGAAGGACCTGTATATATTTCATATATACATTTCATATATATATATAGTATATGAAGAATATATACATTTACAAATCATTTACAATTTCATAAGTAATCTTTGGTACATATGTCAAAGTAATGGTCCCTTTATTTCCCTGGGTATTTTTAAATCACTTTACAATTGAATAGACTTATTTGATACCAGGTCTGGAGCGAGAAAGACCTGCATCATGAGTATGAGTCTGCTTTGGCTTGTGGGTTAGATGAACAAACATCTAGTTAGTATTTGATTCTCTTCACTGTATAAAAGAACACATGGAAATATAATGACAGTCCCAATTTTTTTAACGAGATCTCAATTTGAGTTGTAGATTGTTAGAACTATTTTGATCATGTTGTTTGAATTGAGACTCTTGTCTGCATGTCAACTCATATTTTGTTTTGTATTGAAATATATTTTTTAGTTTTAGCACAGTTTTCTTCACTTACACACGCCTCAATACAACCATGAATGGCCATAGTACATATTACACATTTGTACATTAACTATGATTTCTCCATCCTATTTTCAACTTCTTGTCTCCTTGCCATCTTCCTTTCCTCTCCTATGCCATTGGAGACTTTCTCCCTATGTAAGCCTCCTGTTCAATCACTTAAGCGCACATACACACCCTACACATCACAGAATAGATTACCTCACAAAAAGTAAACAAAACACTCTGCCGTTCTCTATCAGCCCCGCAAACCTACCTAAGACCGAAGGATTATGGAGTGATGGATAGACAGCGGAGAGATGGAGAGAGACAAAATGAGATGTTTGAAAATGAGAGAAAACTTTTAAAAAGAGCTATAGAAAGTAAAGGAGGCATGAAGGGGAGGAAAGTGAGGGTGAGGACGGGGAGAGGAAATCTGTCAAGGGGTAATCCCTTAGATTCAAGGCTTTGTACACTCCATCATGGATGCATGGACGGGAGTATGGACAGAGGTTAGAGGACGGATGAATTGAGGATCAAGCAATGGATGAGTATAGGGAAAGAGGGAGTCGTAAAGCTAGATAGGGCCGTAAAGGCAGGCAGTGAGAAAGGGGAATAAAGGGAAAGATGGATGGATAGAGGTATAGAGAGGGGGTGTTAAACAGTGCTTTGGAGAGGTGGATAGGGGCCAAAGGACCACTAACAGCTTTTGGTTCTCTTAGAGGATCACTCCGACGGCTCACAGTCAGCTAATTCTGCTTTAATTCAACTTTCCTAGCAGGATTAACACCTGAGGAATCATATGTGATCATACTATGCAATTTCCAGACAGAAACCAGTATCTAAGTTTATCCAAAAGCAAAAAAAAACTTTACCAAAATAACTAACTATTAGGGGTGATGCCTGATACGCCAAATTGGAATTTTACACGAAATGAGCAGTGTTTACATTTAATTTTACATTAAGTGCATTCTAAAAATGTTAGAAATGTGAATAAACAAGCATTCAATAGCAGAATCATTGATGCAAAATGGATATGCCTGCATGGTCTTCTCTCCTCAAACCAAAACTATGTCTTGGTTCAGCACATGTGGGGCCCTGCTGGTGACTATAAAGAAAGCACTGTGTTCAGCTCACAATCACTTTCAGCCTTCCTCATCCATGATTTACCAACAAAGAGGGCCTCCAGTATGGCCATGAAAGGCTGTCATACATTACCCCAAACTTCATCTGTTAAGATTTGTTAATTCTTAAATAGGTCCTGATCAATTGTGGTGGAAAATGTAAAAAATAATAAATAAATAAAAATCAATAAAAAAACTCTCTCAAATGCGGCTGTCACGGCATCCTAGTCGATGATGCCTCCGGGGCATTAACTGTGGTGGTTTGATATACGCACTCAGAAACTTTGATTTCTTCCATCCAAAAAGTATTTATTTACGAACAAAAAGGTTTCCAAAAATTTGCAAAAAAGGGTTTCAAAATAACAAATAAATGCTAGACTAAACGAAAAGCTTAAATTGCTGGTAAACAAACATTGAAATCAGAGTGGTCAAAATTATGTGTAACCACAGCTTCTACTCCAGGTTGTGACTTGGCTGGACTCACCGGCTGCCATTCTACCATGCAATTAACAGGTGGGCCAAACCACGCCCCCTGCCATCTAATAATTCAATTACCCCAAATAAACAGTCAACAATTAATACGCTGATTTAACTTAAGGAATGGCTGTAACATTCCGGCCCCTAATTATTGCCAAGCAACTAATTACAAATTCAAAAAGGGAAAAATATACAGCCATAACAAAATCTACTGACATCAGTTACATCATGCATTTTTTCTTTCCTTTTTTTTTTTAAACTTTGTCTTTTTAAAGTGTCTCTTTATCAGTTCATAAGCCATTAAAAAAGGCAAAAATAGGGTCTTCTTTCTTCAAAAGGCAAAAAAGGGAAGGTGGTGTATGCAAGGGTGTCAAAAGGTCAAAAAATGGGAAAAGTTCGGATGCAAGGGTCAAAATTCAAAAAGGGGATAAGGTGTAATGCAAAGGAATATGTGCATTATGAAAAATGTAGTGTCTGCAAGAACCTTTGGGTGTATCCGTCAGTGTAAGTGTCGATATTTAAGCTGCAGCCCCCTCCAAAAGAAGGCACAGCTTGGTGATGGGTCGTTCCAGCTCCGTGGTTTGAGTCTTCAGCCGGACACGACGAACGAATCCCTTGGAGTCGGTCATGGTTTCTATGATTCGCCCCAATGGCCACGAATTTCTGGGTGCTGATTCGTCCATGACAAGCACAAGATCTCCAACTGCAAAGCTTTTTTTTGCTCTGTTCCATTTTTGACGTGCTTGCATTAGTGGGAGGTATTCTTTCACCCACCTCTTCCAGAACAGGTCAGCAATGTACTGGACCTGCCTCCAACGCCTGCGAGTGTACTGATCATTTTTGCTAAACAAGCCAGGTGGTAAAAGTGGCTTTGCTTTGAGCTGCAAGAGGTGGTTTGGGGTAAGGGCCTCCAGGTCATTTAGGTCACCACTAGATGGGGTGATTGGACGGTCATTTAAGACAGCCTCCACTTCACACAATGCAGTATGTAGGGCCTCGTCGTCCAGCACTTGCTGCCTCATCACTGTGCATAGCACCCTTTTAACCTGCTGTATCAGCCGCTCCCAGACTCCTCCATGATGAGCTCCATACGGCGGGTTAAAGATCCACTTTATTCCATCCTGTGAGAGAGAATGGTGCATCTTGTTTTGGTTTAAGTCTCTGACAGCACTCTTCAACTCCCGGTTAGAACTGACAAAGTTGGTTCCGTTATCCGACCTTATTTCTCTTACTTGACCTCTGCGGCAGACAAATCTCCTGATGGCGTTTATGCACGAATCTGTGTCCAGTGTATGGGCCACTTCTAGATGGACTGCACGTGAAGTTAAGCAGGTGAATATGACGCCATACCTCTTCACAGTGCTTCTTCCTCTTTTCACCTCCATTGGGCCGAAGTAATCTATCCCAACGTCTGTGAATGGAGGCAGATCCGCAATTATTCTGTCCGCAGGAAGGTCTGACATTTTTTGCTCACCAGGTTGCTGTCGTTGTCTTTTGCAGGTCATACATTCTCCAATGACTGTTCTGGCGGCAGAGTTGGCATGTGGTATCCAGAAGCGGCGCCGGAGAGTTGACAGCATGTGATTTCTGCCCCCATGACCAACTTTGTGATGGATGTGACGCAGAATTAGTGTGGCGATTTGGCTGCTTTTGGGAAGAATCATTGGATGTTTTGCTTCTTCGGGGAGAGCAGACCTGCTTAACCTACCACCAACTCTCAGGATTCCATCCACCAGCACAGGGTCCAGTTTGTACAGATGGCTAGCTTTCTTCAAAGTGCCTTTAGCTAAGGCTTCAATTTCGTCTGGATAAGACTGCCTCTGTACGAAACAGACAATGGCTTTTTCCGCTTTCTCCAAATCACTCACTGACAGTCTGGGCATGTTTGCTTTTGCTTGCTGCTTCAGTTTGCGTTCCTGTTTAGCTTGACCTTGGGTTGAATTCCTTCTTTGTCCTCGCAGCTGAAGAAGTAGCTCTTTTATCTTCAGGATCCATGCTACGGCTCTCATTAGGTCTGTCCACTTGGAAAAGTAGCTTAGCAGCTTACTTGTGGGACATTCACTGTCTTTCAGCACTACGGCACAGGCAGAAATCTCACCTTTGACCTCAGGGTCGTCGTCAAGTAATTTGTCCATTTGCATGGTTCCTGGCCATTGTGATTGAGGTTTGGGGAGGAAGCATGGGCCATTGATCCACAACTTAGACTGGAGGAATACATCAGCCTTCAAGCCACGTGATGCCGCATCTGCTGGGTTTAGCTTGGAACTTATGTGCCGCCATTGTGTCACTTTTGACAGCTCTCGAATGATTGAAACACGATTTGCTACATACGTTTTGAATCTTTTGGTGTTACTGGCAATGTACTGGAGAACTGTCATGCTGTCGGACCAGAAAACAGGCTCTTCCATGTTGATTTCTAGCTCTGTTTTTAGCATCTTGTTGATGCGTACAGCTAAGACTGCAGCTCCAAGTTCCAGCCTGGGTATGGTTGTTTGCTTAAGTGGCGCTACTCTAGCCTTTCCCATGACAAAAGCAATGCTCACCTCTCTCCTGGTGTTCATCAGCCGGAGGTAAGATACTGAGCCGTACCCCATTTCACTGGCATCACAGAAATGATGCAACTGTGCTGTTGTTATCTCTCCAAAGTCGTTGGGTGCAAAGCTTCTGGTGATCTTGAATGCATCCAGTAAAGTTAGGCTACTGAGCCACTTTTGCCACACTTGAGCCATTTCTTGGGGAATTTGGTCATCCCAACCCAGCTTTGTTTTGCACAACCCCTGCAAGATTTGTCTTGCTGGGAGAATAACTGGAGCGAGGAAGCCAAGGGGGTCATATATTGAGCTTACTATGGACAGGATACCTCGCCTGGTCACTGAGTGGGGTTTTACCTCTATACTGAACGTAAAGGTGTCCTGTTCCACATTCCATTGAGCACCAAGCGCCCTTTCCATAGGAAGCTGGTCTTTGTCCAGGTCCAGTGTTTTAACTCCTTTAGCTCTCTGATCTTCAGGGATGGCTGCCAGGACGGAGCGATGGTTGCTCACCCATTTATTGAGCCGGAATCCCCCTTTGGCGCACAGGTGTGTGAGGTTCTCATAGAGATATATCGCTTGCTCCACAGTATTTACAGCTTTTAAGCAGTCATCAACATAAAAGTTCTGCCGGATGGTGTTTACAATCTCAGCTGCATAATCATTCTGGTTGTCGTCAGCTGTTTTCAACAGGGCAAATGTAGCACAGCTTGGGGAAGAGACAGCTCCAAATATGTGCACTGTCATCCTGTGCTCCACCAGCTCTTGTGTGACATCCCCATCAGGCCACCAGAGAAAGCGCAAATAGTTTGTGTCTTCTTTTGCCACTCTCACCTGGTGGAACATTCCCTCAATGTCAGTCATAATAGCTATGGGGCCCTGGCGGAAACGAAGCAATACACCTACAAGTGAATTTGTTAAGTCGGGGCCTTGCAGCAGCTCTTTGTTTAGAGACGTTCCACCGTACACTGATGCACAATCGAACACCACACGCAAAGTCTTTTTGCGTGGGTGGTAGACTCCGTGATGTGGAATAAACCAAGCTTTTCCACTTTTATGTTCCAATTGGTCTTTTGGTATGACTTCTGCAAATCCCTTTGCTATAACATCCTTCATGAACTCTTTGTATTCATTAAAGAACTTCAGATCTTTTTTGAACTTCTTTAACAGGTGCTGTGCTCTTTGCTGGGCTACAGCTTTGTTGTTTGGAAGATTCACATTATCCTTACGAAAGGGGAGCTTTAAGCAGTAGTGGCCATTTTCCAACACAGCTGAGCTTGACACTTTGTCCATAAACTGTTGGTCTTCCATAGACATCACTTTTTTGCCCTCATAGTGCTGCTCAACAAAGTCTTGATTATATTGCTGGACCAACAGCTCTTCAACAGATATGCGATTAACCTGTACTGTACCTGCACCTGCATTTCCATCACCAGTCCTGTTGAGTGGGCCATTGACAACCCACCCAAGTCGAGTCTTCACAGCGTAGGGCCCAATACCCTCACTATTAATCACTCTCCATGGCTCCATGGCCTTTGGGGCATTGACACCTATAAGCAGCCCAATGCTGGCATCAATGGGTGTCAAGTCAACTTCATCCAGGTAAGGCCATTTTCTAATATCCTCATTTGTGGGGATATTTTCTTGGGTGACTGGGATGGATGTGTGTGTGTAGACATCAGGCAGTTTAAGGTATCCATTTCCATGCAAAGCAGCAACTTCCAATCCAGAAATTTTGTAGCTAGACACTGGCTTCTCTTGTCCCATTGTCCTGAGCAATATGTCCTGCTTCCTTCCATTAGCATTTAGCTGTTGCATCAACTCCTCTGTGCAGAATGTTGCTGTGCTTCCTCCATCCAAAAAGGCATATGTTTGCACAGTTTTTGTTCCCTTTTCCAATTTCACTTTAACTGGGACTATTGAGAGTGCACTTACTTTTATGCCGGCCCCAGTATGGCTACCGGCGTTCATAGAAACCAAGGCACTGGACATGGATGCTTCTGTGAATTGCATATTAGCTGGTTGCTCTCTTTGACTGTCTATGTGCAAAATGGTTGGATGGGTCTTGTGGCAGGTTTTACATGTCATACGATGTTTACAATACTTGCTCATGTGTCCTTTTTCCAAGCATCCAAAGCACAATCCAATGGCCCTCATGATTTCCACTTTTTCTTTGTTGGGTTTGCCTTTAAACAACATACATGCTTCCATTGAGTGGTCTTTGTTACAGAACAAGCAGGGTCTTTTAATGGCACTTCTTGATATTTGTTTATGCTCCACTTCCATCTTGCTTTTTGCATTTTCTAAGACAGGGGTTACAGTGGTGGCGAAACTGCTCCCCCTGCTGGACTTTTGTGGTAACTTGAGTTTGGCTCTATTTTCCAATGGCATATTTATCTCACCAAACATAGGATCCAGTAGAGCACGAGTTTTCTTCTCAATGAATTGGAGGAGATCTTTAAACTTTGGACGTCTGCATTGCCTTTCCTGAACATCACAAACAACTGTTCTCCAGCTGTCACGCAGCTTAAAGGGTAACTTTGACACAACTATCCTCAAATTTGCTGCATTTTCCAGTTCCTCCACATAGTCAATTCCTGACAAGGTGTTGTAGCAGCTTCGGAGAAATATTGAATATGCTCTTAATGCAGGGCCATCTTCAGCTTTTATAGCTGTCCAGTTTAAAGCTTTGCTCATGAATGCCATTGTGATCTTCATCTTATTTCCAAAGTGACACTCAAGCTGCTTCCTTGCTTCCTTATATCCACTTTCCACATCCATATGCTGACAGCTGCGTACAATTTGTCTTGGCTGCCCCACGGTGTACTGCTCAAGGTAATAGAGTCTATCTTGCATATTGTCTGTTTTATTTTCTATGCCTTGCTCAAAGGCTCTAATGAAGGAATGGAATTGCAGTGGGTCACCATCAAAGCTGGGAATTTCTCTAACAGGCAGGAGGGAGGCTTTCTGCTGTTGTATTAATATTTCAGTTATGTAATTTTGCCTTTTCAGTACGTCTACAACATTTTCTGTGCTACTTGTTCCTGTTTAGCTTGACCTTGGGTTGAATTCCTTCTTTGTCCTCGCAGCTGAAGAAGTAGCTCTTTTATCTTCAGGATCCATGCTACGGCTCTCATTAGGTCTGTCCACTTGGAAAAGTAGCTTAGCAGCTTACTTGTGGGACATTCACTGTCTTTCAGCACTACGGCACAGGCAGAAATCTCACCTTTGACCTCAGGGTCGTCGTCAAGTAATTTGTCCATTTGCATGGTTCCTGGCCATTGTGATTGAGGTTTGGGGAGGAAGCATGGGCCATTGATCCACAACTTAGACTGGAGGAATACATCAGCCTTCAAGCCACGTGATGCCGCATCTGCTGGGTTTAGCTTGGAACTTATGTGCCGCCATTGTGTCACTTTTGACAGCTCTCGAATGATTGAAACACGATTTGCTACATACGTTTTGAATCTTTTGGTGTTACTGGCAATGTACTGGAGAACTGTCATGCTGTCGGACCAGAAAACAGGCTCTTCCATGTTGATTTCTAGCTCTGTTTTTAGCATCTTGTTGATGCGTACAGCTAAGACTGCAGCTCCAAGTTCCAGCCTGGGTATGGTTGTTTGCTTAAGTGGCGCTACTCTAGCCTTTCCCATGACAAAAGCAATGCTCACCTCTCTCCTGGTGTTCATCAGCCGGAGGTAAGATACTGAGCCGTCAAAGCAGATGTGTGTTTTCTCTCTTGGGGAACATTTGCCTGTGATTATGATTGGTGCGACTAGATGTCCCCTTTCTTGTCAGGGTTAAAATGATTTGTCCACCCGCAGATCTTTGCTCATTTACTTGTATTGGAAGTCATCCATCTATGGCTAATTAGATGGCCTCTCAGTGTGGCTGCTGCTGGCATTCCCATCACAAGGAAAAATCCCCACATAATAGGACAGAAGGGTAGCTAAAAGGAGAGATTACCGGGAGGAGAATGAGGATGAATAGAGGTTGTTCACATTGTGTGTGTGTGTGTGTGTGTGTGTGTGTGTGTGTGTGTGTGTGTGTGTGTGTGTGTGTGTGTGTGTGTGTGTGTGTGTGTGTGTGTGTGTGTGTGTGTGTGTGTGTTTTGAGGGAATGGAGGCACAATTCAGCAAACCTTGAACGGTTATGTGCCTTTTCTTAGTGTGCAAGTTGATGGGTTTGCATTTGTGTGAGTTTTTCTTGGCCCATGTGTGTGTGTATACTATTGTTTTGTCAAGACATCTGCAGCATTATAGAGGGGAGAGGCACAGTTTGATGAGAAATATGTTGTCAGTTGTTGGAGTGAGTGAGTGAGTGAGTGTGAGTGTGTGTGTGTGTGGTAGTAGTAGTAGGTTGGGATAAGGGTGACATTTCACTTTACAAAGTTGAAAAGAGCATAATTGGACTAAATTCTACATAAGACCATCAAACAACCGCCATGAAGACATTTATGTAGCCATTGACCTTAGGGATACTCCGATGAGACGCGGAAACAACATAATAAGAGCTTTTAATTCAAATTAGCCTCTCTCTTGCACCCTGTCCTTTTCCTACTCTGCATAATGCTCCATGTGCTATGGGGTGATTTTTCAGCACTTCAATTGGAACAATAACACTGCCTGCTTTTTGGTGAAAAAACACCGCCAATTACCTTTCAGCTAAAGAGAAAAGGGCAACATACTTAATTTGACTACTTTCACAATGCGTAATTCTTGACGTTCATGTATATGAAGCTTTGTAAGGCATTGAGAACCCTGTATTGTGCGCTAGTGTTGCCCTACATCAGCTACTGTGTGGAGGTGTGGGGAAACACATACCAAAGCAACACAAAGTCACTCTATCTGCTACAAAAGAGAATAATAAGAATTATATTTAAAACTGGTTATAGAGAGCACACAAATATCTTATTTTTTCACTCTAAACCTTTGAAATTTAAAGAATTGGTCGAATTACAGACACTTATTGTTATGTTTAAAGCAAAAAATAAAGTACTGCCAGTAAATCTTCAAAATCTGTTTATCCTTATAGAAAATGAAGGAAGAAGAAAAGGACACTTTAAGCATCAAGTTGCAAGGACAACAGCAAAACAAATGTGTATTTCAGTCAGTGTTTCCCCCAGCGCTTTATAGTTAAGGCGGCCGCCTTAGCAAAACCAGCCCCCCGCCTTGACTACTGACCGACCAAAAAAAAAAAAAAATTAAATCTTTATTTTTTTTATTTTTAGTGCTGCACAATTAATGTACTAGCAAGCGCGATGTGTGATTTTTCATGGTCAGAAATGCGCGAAAGGCCGTGATTTGCGGTAAATAAATGTGCACATATGTCTCCAAGCGTTTCTCTCTGCTCAGACTATCAGCTGCTCTGTGTCGGGGGCTCTGCGCGCGCGACCGTCCCGCGCTGCGCGCGACTACGGCATGTACGCGGGAAACGAGCAGCAGCAAACCGACATTTAACCTGTGGCGATAATAAACGCAGTGCGGTTCTATGGGGATATTTAGCTGAACAGAAAGAAGTGCTCTGCAAAGCTAGACTAGTTTAAGACTCCACATCACCGTGGCAACACAACTTATCGGCTCATACAGCGCAGAGAAAAGTCTGATACATGCATGAGAGTGATGGCCCAGGCACCTTTCAGTAAGTTTACAGAAGTGCACACTGTAACTGTCTTTGAAATGCCTTTAGTAATTTTAAGGGGAAAACACATTGTATTATTTCAATTATTGAATTATTTTTAAAACAGCATGCTAGTGTAGCCATACAAGATTTATTTTTCTGAATTTTAAATGCTGCTTTATTTTTATGTTTTAAATTTGGAAATACATGTTCCAAAACAACCAATAACCTCTGTATTTAAAAAGAAATCAAGCAAGTAGGCTAATAATAACCATATATGAATTAATCGCATCACAGTATGCCTATTGTCCACAATAATCTCACAACAGCCCCCCATCCAAAAAGGAACTTTAAAAAGCACTTTGATACACATGTTAAGTGTATGGTCCATTATTTTTATTTAGTGTGTCTGCATGGTATTGCACCAAAACAGTAGAACTTTTCTTTAATTGTATTTTGTACCGTCTGCATGTTTGCACAAAATGTGCACATAGCAAACAAAATTGCACAACTGTAAGGTCAGTGTCATTCAAATAAACAGAACTATTTCTTTAGGGCGCATTGGCATCTTTGAGCAAAATACCCCCAAAATTTTCGCCGGGGCGCATAGCGCCGCGCCTCCTGTACGGCTAGACAGTGACCACCTTGACTAAGACATTTCCTGGGGGAAACACTGTCAGTGGTAGGAGTGAAAGTATGGAATTCTCTGTAACGTGAACTACAGCAATGTACAAATATATTTCAGTTTAAAAAACGATTTAAAGAGAAAAACAATGAATTTGTATGAGCACTTATAGAAATTAATGATTTCTATATTGGTGGTTGTGATCATGGTTTGCTTTGTTTTGGAATCAGTTTCAGATTGATGTTTTGGTTTCTATTTTGTTTCATTTATTATCATCATGCACTGACATGAGTTGACATGTATGTGTTGTTTTTTTTTGTTTGTTTTGTTTTGAGGGGGCAGTAAATATAAGATATTCTTCACCCTGCCTCCTTTTCGTCATGGTTTTATGGATTGTACATGTGAGAATGTTGAAATGAGTTTTGTTGGAAGACATCCATGGACGAAATAAATATAAATCAATCAATCAATCAATCAATCAAGCTGCATCCTTATTTGTCTATAATTTTAGATTTGTCAATCCATAAAAAGAAGGTTACACTAATTAATTTCCTGCATTGTAATCTGTTATATCAGTGATTATTGAGAAGTGGGACAAAACAGGGTGCAATGTTGAAAAAATACAAACCCTATGTTTCGACAAATTAAATTACATGTATGTATCCAACACATACTAAGCTACTGAGCTACGCTTTGACACAACCTCCCAGCTTTTGTTTTTTTTACCATCATTGGCCTATCACCATCGTCATATGTCAACTCCGTCAGATTTCCTGTCTGACGGTGTTGACATATTTAACATTTCTTAAACATAACAAATGGAATTTATCTAGTAGCCATTTGGTTTTTCTGTTGATGTTAGGTGCTAGTATGAACTACTTCAGGAAAATAAAATGATCAAAACATTTCAAATAACTTCTTCAGAAATTGTAAGTCGGTGTTGACATATCATGGTTGTGACACAGGACTTTCAAGATTCGGAATGTAAAATATTCCAACACTACAACACTTATCAGAGCCTGTCTGACTAATGTACTCTGCAGAGGTAGAATTTGACAAGAGGTCCTTCAAAGTGACAGCTGCCCCTTATTTCGCCTGATTTTATTACATTTTAATGAAATGTCTGACGGTGGTGACAAAAAGTGTCCCGCCACTTTGAAACTAGGGGTGTAACGGTACACTAAAGTCACGGTTCGGTACGTACCTCGGTTTTGAAGTCACGGTACGGTACAGTACGGTACGGTTCATAGTTAAGGGAGAATGAACAGCTTTAGCTGTCAGTAACTAGCTGACAGTATGTAACATACAAATAAAATGCATAACAAATATAAAAGTACTGCTGCAATTCTCCAATAAATAAAATACTTATTAAATACTAGTGTAGGTTCAGTATAAACTAAAATTGCAATGAAAAAATATACAGTAGGCTATTAATGGGTCTTTTTAACTTTAAAAAAAGAAAATATTGATGCAGCTCTCTTAACCCATTGATGACTATGGCAATCTAGGATGCATGTCCTTAATGCCTGAGGGTTTTCTGAAAAAATAGTATGAATTGTCAAGTCTACCAAAACCTTAATATCTAAGCCTGCGTAGCACATAGAAACATGAAATAAAATACATTTAAAAGTTAAGGTTCACAGGTTTTATTTAAACATGCTCCCTTAGCGCTTACAGACCAACACATTTTTCTAAAAATCGTCAAAATTAGATGGGGGAGAAAATAAATAAATAAATAATATAAAATATTTAAAAATAATGTGCTAAATGAGGTTATAATCCTGCTTCCTTTTAGCAGGGATAGTAGTGACTGAGTGTGCAGTGGAGGGATAAAGATAGACAGATATAGGAAGGAGAAGATCACTTTATTTTATCATTTAGTTCAGTTATCACTGGCACCATAGATCCGACTTCCCATTACAACTGGAAGGCAGACTGACTCCTGCTGTCGGGAGCCGATCAGCTGGTCCAAACGGCTGTATACCACGGAGATGAAAACGAAACTGAAACTTAACTATCGCCTGGCTGGGCTGAATTTGAGTTGGAGCAGCAAAATATAGCCTAAATTCATAAATATTGTTAATAAATAGATGCAATGTGTTGTGTGATTTTCGTCAGTAGCCTATAGTAGACCTAGATTCTGCGCTCCGAACGCCACTAACTGTTCTGTAATACACTATCGCCCCGTATTTTTTTTTTATTATTATTTATTTATTTTGGTGCCTTCTAAAATGCATGTTCGACGTGTTGCCGCATAGGCGATCGCAGTGAAACAACCGACATTGTTCCAAACGTCTATCACTGTTTTCATAATTCCCCTGGAATCTTAAATTATCTCTCAAACGGGATTTGAATAACAGGGGGGCGCCTGCAAGCTCCGGTTTCCTGTTGACTTTCGTCATGCAGTTCGCTCTCTGTTCGATAGCACTGTATAACATCTTTATTTGCACTACTGATAGACTGTAAACGAGGGTTACTATAACTGCTAATAGTGATGCAAACGGAACACTAGAGTGGAGAGCTGTTTATCTCTTGCTCTGACTGCTGCGTGAGAACTCGGCCGCCTGTCAGTGCTCTGGGACGGGGGGAGTGGCCGCGGAGTCACCCGCTGCTCGTTTAGAAGTTAAGAGCGATACATGCTTTAGCGACAGCCAGGGTCTCCAAAAGTCGCCAATAACACCAGAAGAAGCGGCTAGATTGGTCGCTTATTTTGAAAAAAGAGTCGCCAGAGGGGTCTGAAAAGTCGCTAAATATAGTGACAAAGTTGCTAAGTTAGCAACACTGCCTGACCCTCATGCTCACCATGGACATAAGAGACTCTCAATCCTGGCTGCTACTGCGCACGTGCGAGCCGAGCCGGAGGCTAAATGGTCCGGGGGGAACTCCGACGACAAGTTTTAAGTTCCACACAGCAAAACAAGCCTGTACATTCACCATATAACGCTATGTACGCCACGAACGGACCGCGGTCCACCTCTGTAACACCAAATATGTGCCTGTACCGTCACGGTACGGTACAAATACATGTACCGTTACACCCCTATTTGAAACCATATAAAACATGAATGTGTTGAAGAAAAACAGTTTGTATTGATATGAGGGATTATTTAGTGTTGCTTTTGATGAAAAAAGCTCTTTTTAAAATCATTAAAGTACATTAATATTTAATAGGTTGTATTGCATATGAAAGATTCAAACCTTCTCTTTTGGACGTCGTGAGAAGATAACAAGTGTCATTTATTTGACATAATAATTATCAAATTACATTTAAGGGGATAATTGTGCTCCAGAAATTATATTCTTAATCCCTAATAACATCTACAAATTTTAATATTTTTAGTTTTAAACATAACAGCAATTACATATGGAAGACAGCCTTTTGTCATGTTTTAACTCTTTCTCTCTCTTTTCTGTCCTTTATTTCTCTTCTTAATGATGACTGGAATCATCACGCTTCACTGGTGCTAGATGATTCTCCCCCCTATTGTGCATTTTCCTTTGAGTGAACCATAGTAACGTTTACAATGTTGTTCATAATAACCAGTAAAGAGCAAATCTGGAGATGTGGACCAAACAAAATGGACACAAAAGGAGGACTGAGCTGTTAACTTAGTTTTGACATTGTGATTTTAGACATTTCCTTTTTTGGATTTAAAGTCTTTAATAGGGTTTCACCAAATGTTTGTTAACCAAACTTTTTCAGCTGAAAATACCAAAAGGAGCACTTTTGGTGTAGGTCATTTCTGCTGGTATGTAAAATGTTTATTTATTTATTTATTTTTTAAATTGTAGGTTTGTAATAGCTTGTTCTTTGAAAAGCAAGACATAAAAGTAAAATGCACATTTAGACACAAATTCTGATTATTTCCATTGCTAGAAAACATCCTGAATTAATGGGAAATGTGTACATTTGACTAATAAATAATTTTAGCTCACTTAGAGGGGAGCAAATGTAAAATGTGTCGCACTTAACCCCACTCTCCCCTATCCTTTTTTCATTCAGTAAAGTGGTTCAAACATAATTTCATGCAGTCTCTTTGCGATGATTACCCAATAAAATTGCATTTTGCTCATCAGCTTAAATTAGTCAAACCAACTGCTACATAGTTCAGATATATTGTTGTAAACATGCCACCCACTGACATGCTCTCACCTCCCCCTATCTTCCTCTTTGTCGCTCCATCTTTCTTTGCTCCGCTCGCTGTCTGGCTGGATAATAATAACAACATAGCACACTGGGCTCGTTACTGCATCAAAGAGGGTCTCCATTAAAAAAAAACACTGAACACTGTGTTGGGAGAGGAGCACTCAGCTTTGTTTCCGTCTCACTCCGGAATGAAAGAAACAGCCAAGAAAAACAAGAAAGAAAAACCGCTTCAGAGGCTCCTCTTTAACAGCACATGTGTGCTGTCTTTTAACATGATAAACATTCAACAGAGAACCCCAACGCAAGTTTGGCTAATCTGAAATTCGCAGCTGTTGTTGATGGCAGTTTATGATCTTTCGCCACAGTCTTTCAGAAACATACAGTAGTGCTTTATTCTCTCTTGTCTGTGATTACTGGCCCTGCTATTCTATGGGCCAATTATATTCTACTAATAAGGCATCTTTCACGTGTCTGACAGCCGTTTGTGAAAAAGTTTTCTTTGTAAAGGTACATTCTGGGGGCTGACAAAGGGACAGCCTACAGGTTGAAATTCTTAATCTGTTAAAGCTATAGAAAGCATCACCACGAAAAAAGTTTATTTTGTTTTACTTTATTGATGAAAAGAGTCTGTAGCTTTACTGAGAGATGAGCTGACTCACATTTATAGCTGTTGCTCTGCTTGTATATCCTCTAGGTATAAAATGCTGCTGTGCATGACATGTTAACCACAAATATGGATTTTCGAATTACCACATATCATTAGAGAGGCTGACCTGTAAGCTTTGCTTATTTTACCATAGCACATAGCGTAACGTGTTTATTTTTTAACTCTGCGCAACAGGCTCCTGGTGGGCCATTCAACAGTCAAATACAGGGTGGAGATGCATCAGTGAATGCAAAAGTAAGAAATAAAAGCATGAGAAAGTTACTGATGAGATTAGGAGGAGAAAATGCTTTCCATTTGTTTTTGGCCTATGCCCTAACTGTAAGTAGCTCTGAATGAAAGCATCAGTTAAACGCCTGAAACGTCAAATGGAAATGTCTGCAGCAAATAACTGATTGCCCAGGCAACTAGCTATCTCCGTGTCTGCGTTATTATTACACCGCGGGACCATTCTATTATGCATGAGAGTGATTATGCTTTAGCAGATTACAAGCTGACCCCATTGCCTTTGCTTTACCTGAAGTGTAATTTGGATTCCGGAGAGACGGGAGGGAATGTTTGTACCATCAATCTCACTGATGTCTGGGGATTGAACGCAATGGAACCAAATAGAATGGGTAGGCTCTTAATGACGCCCTGATATCATTTTAAAACCGAATGGGACAACGACATGATGAAAATGCTTATTTCCCTTGCTGACAACAAAAGCAGTACAAATGGTGTCCCCACACACACTTATTCACACACATACACACACTCTGCAACATTGTTTCCAGGGAGATGGAGTCAGTTTGTGTGTACACGCTGCAGTATGATGCATTTCAAAGCTGATGTTAGCGGAATGGATTACGACTCACTGAGAGTGCCAATTGGATATGGCTGTGTGAAAATGACCTCTGCTCTAGCTTTTTCTGAACGGTCTCATATTTTTGGCTGCTGGTTGTCTATATTCTGTGCCTTGGAAACACAAAAAAATTAGACTCCCCCTTCCCTTCTGTGGATTGAAATCCTCACTCAGGAAATCTTGTGACGCAAGGTTGCTTGTTGGAATCTAAAATGTAGGCACAGAGGGTTATTCTATAAGTGCCTTTAGGCAGTGCGTTAAACTGTGTAAATTGAGCCACTAAAATTTCCACCAGTGATCTGTCTCCAGTGCAACTTTTCATCTTGATTCACTGTCGATACATTGTGTAAATGTGTCAGATTTGGATAGGTGCTTTCGCAAAAATAGTTTTTTGGGGTGTGTTCATTATCACTGCATTGGATTTTGTAGTATAGTCATACATTGATGAGTCGGACACACAGAGTTAGAAGATGTCATAAAATGTCTTAAAATACAGTATTTTTCTTATTTTTTCTTGGAATACCCTTCCTCTACCTGGTTCACAATTTCCCCTTCTAATAATCCTATCACAGTGTTATCTTCCATTCTAAAAATATGATCTAACATGTTTTTTGCCCCTCATCTCCACTTGGCCACTTGAAAATACTTAAGCCTCCAGTTTCAATGATCTCTTCAAACAGAAGCCTACACACACACATATACAGGAACGGACACACTCTCTTCATCCAAGGTTAGGATCAAAAGACCAGTTTCTACCTGTCCTTTTTCTCTCTCAAGTGTGTCTCTTTAATGTGGAATAGTGAAAAACACACACCCACTCTCGCTTTTTACACACACACACATTCAGATCAAAGGTCTGATGTCCAACCTGCTCTCTTTGTATGATCCAGCTTCAAACAGTCACATGTTGACAGACCAAGCCTGGGTTAGAATGTTAATCAGATATTAAAGGACGACAACACTGAAAAACCACGTTTTCTCCAATAAGTCAATGCAAACAGCCTAGCTGTGAATACTCTACAGAACTCATTACTATGGGTCTATTCATCTGAAATCACGACCACATATGGATGGCTGCCATACATTACATCTTTATTAAGGTGAGAAATAAGGTGAGGTAACTAAATTAACATATACACTTTCATCCAGACCACATTTACCCGTTATTTGGACTGAAGGAACACACCCTGAAGGAGCTGGTGCTGCAGCCCCACACAAAGACGAACAGATGAAAGGGGTGGAAGGGCTAGGGCCAACAGTGACAGCCGGTGGATGCGTTAATAATGCACAGTCATGCCTTCACTGACAATAAAGGTGCAGCACATTCTGGTCAGAGAGTTTTGCTGCAGTCCCAGACTGGCGGAGAAGGTCATGGAATCACTATGTTCAGAGCTGAAGACAATTTTCACAGGTTGTCTATGACTTCTCACAAAAAATAAACTGAACTGCGCTTGAAGATGCTATAAGCCAAATGTGTATTTGGCAAAGGTAACTTCATTTTAATTAGTTCAATGCCATCTTTTAACATTATGTGTAAGGTGAGGAACCAAACCAAATAGGCTACAGTTGAAGTCGGTTTAAGTACCCAACGGTAATACCGTGGACAGGGGTGTAATTTGGAGAAGGTTTATAGTTATAAAAAATTGGATAACGCCACCCAACCCTAATGTAGTCATACTGTTTACAGAAGGCACGTGTCACTACCAAGATGTCAAACTTCCCTAATAAGTATTGAGGGGTGGGAAAGGACACATAATGTGTGTCCCTGTATATTTGTGGGCCTATTGTGAGTGTGTGGCTGGGTGCAAGTTGTCAGGATGGCTGTGCCCTGTCTCCCAACTAATTGTCAGGGACAGCCTGATAATTCAGCAGGTAATAGCAGAGCAGCCCTCTGCTAATGTACTCTTGCCCAGGAAATGAGACTTTGGAACCACAATGACAAGATGACTGACAGCTACATTAGTGCACAGACAGAAGGAAGATGGGTAGGGGAGAGAGAGGGAGAGAGAGAGGGAGAGAGAGAGAGAGAGAGGTATACAAACGGAGAATGTGAGAGGAAAGGATAAGGGAGTAACAGCCAAAATAAGGAAGACAGAAGATGACATCGGACGAGGTTTTATGAAAGGAAAATGATGGGCAAAGGAAAAATAACATGACAAACAGAAAGAGACGGAGCCCAGAAATTACAGTGATGGCGCACATTTAAAAAAAAAGTTAAAGTAAACGTCCATAATCTGTCACTTAACGTGTTTACTCACCACTGAAACAACAGAATATATGCAGAGAGGCTTCCACCATGGAATAATTGTTACTCATTTTATAAACACCTCTGCCACATTATTGTAAGTGTTATTCAAAGAAACATTCCCTCCATCCTCACAACCTTAATACTCAACACTTTAAATCAGCTTTAGTTTAACTGTAGCTCATTTTCTTTTCACTCTAATGAGACACTGGTTTAGAAGACAGTCATTCCACCTTTATAAGAGGCTTTAAGTAAACATGTTTATTCCTCTTTAATCTCCATCTCTTCTTAGTCTCTGAGAAGCTAAATGCCATTCCTGAGGTTTTACTCAGCCTTGGAAGGTGAAGGCTTTTTAACGCTCTGACATCATTTGACAACATCTAATTCTTGGCATTAAAAGGTTGTCCAAGGAGACACACCTTTACAAACTGTTGCTATGTCTGCATAGAGTTTATACTATATTGGGGACCTACTATGCCCAGGAAACAAAATGTACATAAGCAGCAACAAGTAAATGTTGGGCTAGAGATTAGAGAGCTTTGTCCAAGCCAAAACAAAGGTATTGTTTTCTAGTTTGTGGGAGAATATATGATCTGAATATATTGGAGTAGCAATAGCAGAATCCAGTTTAAAGCTTGAAAAGAGTAGAAGCTAGAAGTTCAAGTGGCAGATAAATAAACCATGTTGTCCAGAAATACAGGAAGCAACTTCACTATGGATCTTTGGGCACTTTCACACCTACCTTTTTGTTTGATCCACACAAAAAATTAAAAGGTATAAAATCTGATTTTTTCAGATCAAACTGAACCATGGATTCAATTTGATCTAGCACGGTCTCGGATAGCTCTGCTACCTGTGAATGTTTAAACATGATCGCTTACACAGAATGTTTGAAATGCATTAGAAACTAACACCTAAACGAGCTAAAGACTATGTAAGATGCAAAAATGCCCTTCATTTTGTTTTCAAAGGTAAATGCTGCTGCCTTCAAGCTGCAATTATCAATAACAAAAAAAAATTCACCTGCTTTGCCCATAAAGAATTGAGGATTATATGGCGCAACACATATTAAAGAAAGAACATAAGTCACATTGACGAGTGATGTGACAGCCATTTCACTGACTGTGTGACACTGCCTATGTGTAGGCTACATCTGTTTATGTGTCCCACGTTGATAGACGGGTTACATTTAAGCATGCACAAGCTACTGCTTCCTACGGGCACTGCACTAGTTGTATAAACACACCATAAAAGATGTAATATCTCAAAATGAATAAGGGTACGTTTCAGTGATACCAATTAGCTTTAGAGTAGATTGACTTGGATTCCATTTGTCATTATATGGCAGGGTTACCCTCATACCTACTGAGAAGTATTTTCGAAACAGTCCATGATAAAAATGGGGATTTTATGGGGAATTGCTTCAGAGGGCGAACACTATCACTCCTGGGACATCATTCAATGGCAACAGATGGAACAAGCATTACGGTTTGACACACTACAAGGGCTGACTTGGGTAAATCTGTTGTAACCGTGATTGGGGCTTGATTGCTTTCTTCCCCCACAATAAAGGAAATGGCAGCTTGAAGCAGCTGTACATCAAGGAATCCAAAAATTGTCACTTTCAAATGAAATCCTCCTTGTACAAAAGGTTGGTTTTCAGGAATTTAGAAATAAACATGATGGCGCTCAGGCTGACCGTCAACTTTTGTGTAAGCCAAATTTGTTTTGCCAATGTAGCAGCCTTCATAAATCCATTGTAACAAAGACAGAAAATAATCAAGTTTATCAAGTATTTGGAACACGTATCTAAATTATCGTCTCAATGATTTATGTTACCTCTCTGTATCTTCCTATTTCCTCCTCTATTTCTTCTTTGTCTGCGCTTACATTGTAAAATACTGTGAGTGAATCACAGATGAGACAAGTTGGTTGTTTTACTGTTTTTGTTCTGTGCATACTCTGATTTTCTGTCAATCCTATTCTTCCTTTTTTTCCTTTGTCCATTTTCTCTTCTCACTTGTTTCTGCTTTTGAAGCTCAGATTAAATTGGTCTGTTTGCCATCTTCATTGAAGTGATTTCGGCCTGTGTCCCATAATTTTTTTTTATATATATTCCTCGTCGTTTTGTTCTCTCTCTCTCTCTTTTCACTATTTCACATTTTCTCAACAGAGATGCAAGAATATGTCGTCTGTTTCCTGGTTCATCATTTGATTGTCTTTCTCTTCGTCCGTTTCCCTTTCTGAGCTTTTCAGTCAGCTTTTTGCGGTCTCTTATCTTTCCCTTAAGATAAAAAGATCACTCTTGTCTATTGTTTGTTGTTTTTGCTCTGAGAGTTTTTCCTTTGGTTCTTTGCCACATGCTGGTAGTCTGACGGCTTAGGTCAAACAAACTGACCCACCACGCATTGGTTATCTGCTCCGGGGGGGATCAGTTAAATTATGCTCACTGCGGGAGGGAGACATTCATAAAACTGGCATCAAACTCCTCAAGGTCACAGTATTTAGCCCTACAGCTTGCAGCTGTTTACAGAAGATGAAGCGTGTTTGGCCAAACTGACATGTGCATGTCCGACGCCTGTGTTGATCATAAGTATGACTGAGAGAAAACATTACAGTTGTGGCCTAAATTGGCCTCCAGTTGTCTCAGGAAATACACAACATGACGCTGTGTTGGAAGACACACAGCTAAACAAACCACACTGACAAACTAACCCCAGGCATCTAAACGGACCAGATCTGACCCACATTCAAATACAACCTACCAGAGATTGTTTTATTGTTATGTCCTTGCCCTTCAGAAATAGGGGTACATTAGTTAATGTCTGTCCTCCAAGGTACAACCACTTACTCCTATCCTTACCTCTCCCTGTCCCCTTAACCTAGCCCTAACCACGCAGCTGTGATGCCTGAACCTAATCGCCAATTTCAGGAACATCCTATTTGGTGCAATATAAAACTGGGAACATTGAGCCATGGGAATATTGGGAGGACCCCACTGGCTCTACTCTACTCGCTTAAGTACTGGGTTCTTACCTGGGATGTTCTAATAGTGGAAAACTAAAGAAAAGTGATTAGAGGTGAGTCGGTACCATGTAGTGGAAAAGCGACCAATGTGTTTAAAGGTGAAGTAATCGATTTATTTATGTTAATATAAGTGTTAAATCGCTCTTTATTCATACAGTGAACAATAATATACAGTAGTGTGTGCGTTTCATAAAGCCGATCTCTCAGTCACCCGCTCTGCATGTAATCGGCAAATAAACTTTTCGGGGATCCCACTACTGATAACCAATCAGAAGAGAGAACGCTACAAACCGGCACCTGTCTCACGTGCAAAGCGACAGATGGGTGAATGTGTATGCGCCAACAATGGCAGAGCAGGTGAAAATATCTGCTAACTGCAGTCACTGACAGGAAGTTAGCTAAACTGACCATTCCGCTTACTGAACCTTTAAGGCCAAATATAAAAATGTAAAGGTAAAAGGTCAATCATCAATTTAACTCCGCGATTTAAAGTGTACACTGATTCCTTATGTTTAAGGTAGATCTGAACTTGTAGGCTGTGGTTGAGTAGTTTTGAAATAAAAGTTGAGTAAGTACACTTGTGGATATGAAAGACGAGGGTACAAAGAAGTTTCCAATGTCAAGGAAAAATAGCTGTGCTTTAGAGGACACTGCTCCGGTGACGAGCAGTGTCCTCTAAATATTGTACTCCTAAAAGGTACAATAATATACTTTATTGTATTCTTTGAAAGTGTGCTTTAGGTCTAACAGAGTACAGGATCTGTTACTCTGTAAAGCCTAAAGCCACGCTCCATATCACATATTTAAGCAAAGTTTAGCAATTTACTTTTATCATGTAGGCCCTTTCCAAGAAAGGACACAGTCTAAACAAGAATAGATTATAATAGAATAGAATAGAATAGAATAGAATAGAATAGAATAGAATAGAATAGAATAGAATAGAATAGAATAGAGATCTGTCAACTATCTTCATCTAAAGTGCATGAGCTATTGGATCAATGACATGCTAACACAGCTGTACTAGTCTAAGATTTTCTGGCAGAAAATGACAATGGTTTGATAATGTGATAGATCAATGCCCAAAATTCAGGTTACACTTTGAGCACATCCTGAGATTTCTGACTTTGTTAATCTCACCTTTGAGTGAAACCGACAAACAGACAAGAAGACAACAGGCGGATGAACAGAAATAGATCAACAGACCGACAGACCAACAGAGGAGAAGAAACATGTGAAGCCCCAGAGAGATGTTGTGTCTAGGTGAGATTGTACAATGTAGAACATCACAACACATCCATATCAAACATCAAGAGGAGTTCTACAACAGCTCTCTTTGGTCTTCTCTGTCCTTCCCCCCGATCTCTCTATTATTTTGCAACTCTTTCTGCAGCCACTCCCTGTCTACCACCTTTTGTTTTCCTTTCACATCTGTCAACTCTATTCAGGGATAACTGCTTTTCTATATATTCCGAGACATTGAAGTGTTTGATACTGTCGAGAAACTTAAGAGGTTGGACCAAATTACATCTAACTGATTCAATTTGAAATGTAGATGGTAAGTAACTTAGATGAACAAAGGGTAATTAATACTATTTTTGGTTCAGCTTTTGCTCATATAGAGACACAGTATATCTGCAATGAACCACATTTATATTCCTGCTAGTAAGAGTTGTACCACAAGTTACCTTTTATATTATGGTAATGACTAGTTTATTGCATGACTATAGTGTGTATCGCTTCTCCTCCTGTACACCTCCCACTTATCTTTGGACAGCAAGATTGAGGTTGGTCCCTTAACTCATTTTGAAAATATTTCAATTCATTTCAACTTAGTACAAGTCAGAAGGATTATAACATCCGGTACTGCTGCACTTATCTGGCAGTATAGAGGCCAGAAACAAATCCATCCAAACATTTGTCAGTAAGATGTAGTTTCTGTTTTCATTTGTCCTGCTTACCTCCTTAGGACCCAGTATCTACTATCTTCAGCACATCAGGGAGCGGAAGTTGGAGTAAATGTGGGAAAGTGAAAAACATATCTGTGCACTCCTCAAGTGAGTAAATATACTATCTCAACCAAGAATCCAAGCTAATTAAAATATACTAGGACTTCTCATTTGGTAATTGGATTTCCCCTGAGGCCTGTTCAAGGGAACATTTTGAATTACCTTCCCTCAAACACTTCCTTTCAAACAGGGGAGCAGGTCAGGCCTTTTCTCTACTCGAGAGGATCATCACCATAGAACTCAACAGCAACAAATTAAATGTATCTTCCTGTGTGTCCTTCAGTCTCTTTCTACTTTCAAACTCTGCTGTAGTCATTACTCCAACACGTGTCAAACAAAGTCAATTTTGTCCCCTTCTCGTCTTGTATACAAAAACACTGCAACAACAAACAATTCTCAAGCTCATAATGGATCTAACCACACACTTTGAAATTGTTGCATCTGGATGGATAGAAATAAAGATAAATATAGACTAGAAAATAGTTCCCTTTGATCCTGAACACCAAAGCTGTCCATATGATCTTGCCCTCTTAATCTTTTATTCTGCTCTTCTCAAAAACAATGTACATGAATATGGAATGTCATTTCCACATTAAAATTCCATACGGCAAACTAAACAAAATAAATTAGTGAAACGACACCAAGTCAAGGATGGACTGACTAAACCACAGATTATACTTTATCTATCTTCCATTGTGTGTACATGCAGTGTAAAATCACTGCAACATCACTGGCTCCCAATACAGCAACGAATTCAATTCAAGATCCTGCTCATCACCTACAAAGTCCTCAATAACCTTGCCCCCCCTTACCTCACCGACCTCCTCAAACGTCACTCCCCCACTCGCCAACTCAGATCATCTAACACCAACCTTCTGACCCCCATCACAAGATCAAAACACCGCACCCTGGGAGACAGAGCTTTTGCCATTTCTGCCCCAACCCTCTGGAACTCCCTCCCCCCAAACATCCGAAACTCAGACTCCATAAACTCATTCAAAAGCCAACTCAAAACTCACCTCTTCAAGAAAACATACGACCCCTGACTCCACCCATACCACACCTGACTCTATTTTTGAATTTGTTTTTGTGTTTTTCTTTTTCTTTTCTTTTATGTATATTCTATGAAATGTAAAGCGTCTTTGAGTGACCTACAACAAAGCGCTATATAAAACCTATCAATTATTAATTATTATTATTATTATTGAACAGTGTCCAACATATCATTTAGATAGTTGTATCTTTGTTGTTGGGTCTAAGGGCAGAGGGTGTCATTTGTTTACGGACTGAAGCCCACTGAGACAAATGTCTATTTGTGATATTGAGCTATATAAATAAAAACTGATTTGATTTGACACAAGTATAGCGATTCAAACGTAGGAACATGTGGTTTAGTACATGTGCCTTATCAAATAAAACAAGCAGGATGCAATTTAGACACATTTGTCAGCATTAATGCCAAATAATAAATGCAAATGTTAAACAGGAATACTGTTCATGCCCGGTACACATCTGATATGAATTAATCCCTTCTAGGCACAATCTGGATGTTGTAGTCATGAATGTAATCATGTACTGATCCTGAAAGGGATATTCTTTTCTACGCAGACATAAGAGGTCCAATCCCGTACAAAACATGTTTTGGGCACATGGAGATTTAAAGTTTATTTCAAAGATACTACATCATACTGGCTTCCATCCATTATAATGCTCTCCAATTCATCAATAGTTTTTCTCTGCTCATTTCACTCTCTGCTAAACACGACATTCTTCCAACAGCATGCGTCCACCCTGCTGAAGTGTCCCTTCCTTCAGCAAAACAGTATTTGCAGTAGATTTTCTCCTGGCTTCAGAGATAATGCTCTTGGGCCAAATCTGTAATTTGAGCTACCCTTGGGTTGGAACAGGTGACATAACATATTTCATCTTTGGGGCTGTGTTGAAAAGGTTACATAACCTCCATCTTTTCTGCTAATGTAACATTCAGTATGCATGAAGGCATGTTATCCTATCTTCGCAAACAACTAGGGCAGCATCAGTATTACACAAAATAATGTGTTACAAAAAGCTGCATCTACAAATACCATAACAGGATGAAATTGATTTCTATGTTTTTCTATTCTTGTAATGACACTTTGAATTCTTCAGATGGTGTCTCGCAAGTAAAGCCTTTTACAAAACCTGTTGAGAAAGATTTCAATCTGAAGTTCCCTGGCTGTGCCAGCTTTGAAAGCTTGTCCTTGTTGAGGTTTATTAATTTCTCTCTCTACTTTGTCTGAGTTATTAACTTTCCATATGTGTGTGATGATCAGTTCCGTCTCATGGATCTATATTGGCCATGAATCACATTAAATTATCCTCAAGCGCTTTAAACAGTGAACATTTTTCATTCAACATATGTTAAATATATTTCTGTTTGGTCTTTTTCAGACTCCAACCACTGGAATGTGAGCTCTTTACCAGACATCTTTCAGCCAGCTGGCAAATTCTGCTCCTTTTAATCTGAAAGCAATTAGGGTTTATCTCCAAGCATCCTGGAAGGGTGAAATATAACACCCACCCACCTCCCCTCCACTGTTCCAGTCTGGGTCGATTCAACCAGTGTGGGAGCATCAACACCTCTGCTCTAGGAAATATGATACATTTAGCAAATATGTCTATGGAAGATATCCCCCCCCCAAAAAAAAAAAACAAGAAACAGATTTAAAATTAGGACCTTAAAGATGCTTCTGAGTCTCTTTCCATTTCCTAATTGGCCTAAATTAAGGCTTCAAGAATAAATTCAGCACCTAAGAATGGTTAACCGAAGAGAAACCACAGCCAAGATAATAAGTTAGAACTGTTCTGAAAAACCAAGTTCTGATGGAAGTGTTGCATTCTTTGCAAAGTAGTCAGTAATAGACAGATTAGCTGCATTACATTTCCATTACGATATCACTGTTAAACTCTAGTGTATCACATTCAAACAAGAATTGTGTGCAGACCAAATTAAATCCTTAATTTACTTTGGCTGTTCCTTTTCATCGACAGTTAGCTGTATTTATAAAAGGATAAATGTCAGCTAGTTAGAGCTAATCAAGGCTTTACCGTCATAGCAGCCCTCATCCTTGGGCTTGGGTATCAAGAACCAGTTCCAGCTTGGGACCGGTTTTTAATTTCTGAGATCCGTGGATTCGATAAGACACGTGAATTTTGGTTCTGCTTTCACGTTTGCATCTAACATTATGTTGAGGTAAACAAATAATGTTTATTAATAATTCAAATATATGTTTGTAAGATGCAAGTTCAGAGTATGCCCCTCTTCCCTTGGTTCCTACACAGACACCCTGTAGGGCAGAGACTCTGTTCACTTTAGCCATGAAGGGCGAGAATGTCACAGTGCTGTGACAAAGTTTGAAGGGATTGCACCCCTTTGCCACTGTTGAGCCACCAGTTTTTTTAGGATAAAATGCTTTATCATAATCTTGTTATTTATAGGAATAACCATACTGTATTTAAGTCATGTTTGATATTTCTGTGTGCTATCATAATACATCAGAAGCAGTTAACAAAAACTACCATCATAGGTTGTAGACATATCAATGACTTAAGACTTTCTCTGCAGGGAGATGACCATTGCCCTAAATCCGAAATAAAACCCACCTCCTAGGGACAGTTAGTCAAGCCCATTTAAATCCAGCCTGGTAGAGTATTGCAAGATGATATAAAAGCATAATTGGAAACTGTCAGCAAAGTAGGACCTTTACATCACAGTGACTGTATACTGGGCAGTATGACAAAAAACTTATATCACTGTATTTGCTGGTTTAACAGTATACTGCTGTATTATTTATTTATTTTTTTGATTGAGATTAGGGATGTGCGTTTGATTTTTCCAGATAAAGTGATCAATTACTCGTGGATTTTGGTTTATAATCGGCTTGTTCTACTGTCAAGAGGACTACACAGTAGAGCCTTCTGTAACTTTAGATGCCAACATATATGATATCATGTACATTTTCACTTATACTAAACTATATTAGGGATGGCTGGCCTGAATTATTCGAATATTGGTTTGTAAAATAACTATTAGTAGCTCATTTCAGTATTCGGAAGCTTTATTTTTTACATACATGGAAAATAATGGAATCGGAATCAAGAATTGCTTGGTAATTCAAGGTCTTGATTGACAGCTACACTGGATTATTAATTTTTCTGTCTTAATTGTTCGCCCCATGTAAGTGTGACGAAGAGGAAAAAATGTAGTTCACTGTGTCTGCTAAAAAGAAGCAGAGACACAGGCAGGAAGGAAAACAAGCAGATAAGAACAGTGAGACAGACAGAGAGAAAGGAAAAAAGGGGTAAATATAGGCAAACAGATATTATATTTACACCCTGGGTCTCATTATGCCCAGTGCAATGTGCTGTGGTTTCACAGACTTGTACTGCCATCTAGTGGGAACAGACGTTGATTCAATGTTTTTGTTAAATCTATTGAAATACTTCTTTTAACCAAGTGACTTACTTAATGAACTAAAGACATGAGAAGATGTCATATAATACAGCAGCGGTAAGAGCTGCAAAAGTCTCCACAGTGAAACAATGAGCGAGACATTGACAACCCTTCTCTTTAGATCAATCAACCGACCACTTAATCAAGATAAAACATCTACATAACGATGTAAAATGTGCATAACAAGCTATTAGGGCAAAAGTAATGTCATTTCTCAAACCTCCTATGAGGAACCTTTAAATGTTTTTGATCTGAAGATCATATACAACGCTCATTATACAGTTATTATTAATGCCTTTATACTTGTACGATCTTCCAGCAACTAAGACACAAAGCTTTACAGCAAGTGGTCGGGAACTAGGGGTGTAACGGTACACTAAAGTCACGGTTCGGTACGTACCTCGGTTTTGAAGTCACGGTACGGTACAGTACGGTACGGTTCATAGTTAAGGGAGAATGAACAGCTTTAGCTGTCAGTAACTAGCTGACATACACATAAAATGCATAACAAATCTAAAAAGAATACAGCTGCAATTCTCCAATAAATAAAATACTTATTAAATACTAGTGAAGCATAAACTAAAATTGCAGTGAAAAAAAAGCCAGTGTTAATGCTCAGCAGGCTCTGTAAGCTGGTATGTAAAAAAGGGTATGTCATCTTTAAGGGTATTGTTGACTTTAAATATATATATATATATATTACTGCAGCTCTCTTAAGCTCTGAAGTGCTCTTATAAATATAACAATTATCAAATAAAAGTGCAACTGCAGCATCAATTAAATGACAGCTTATGTATTTTCAGTATAAAAAAGCAAATACTGTCTGGGTTTGCACAGCTCGATTTTCTTCACAGTAACGGTGACCTGGATGGTGCCTTTTCAAATGCGTATGCATGTTCGACGTGTTGGCTCCCTTTATATGTCCATAGCCTACATACATAGGCGATCGCGGTGAAACAATAACCTGTGCCGACATTGTTCCACAAGTTTATCACTGTTTTCATAATTCTACTGGAATCCGAAGTTATCCCTCAAACGGGATTTGAATGACAGGGGTGCGCCTGCGAGCTCCGGTTTCCTGTTGACTTTCGCCATGCAGTTCGCTCTCTGTTTGATAGCACTGTATAAAATATTTATTTGCACTACTCATAGACTGTAAAAGAAAGGAGGGGTAGCCAACTACAACTGCTAGTAGGGATGCAAACGGAACACTTGAGCGGAGAGGTGTGTATCTCCTGCTCTGACCGCAGCTGGGAGGGGCTGCTGCGCAAGGAACGGGGACGGGGGAGCTTATGGCCTCGTTTGAGATGCATTTGTGTTGTGCGCTCAGCAAGACACGCGTCATAGTTGCGCAGGTCTGAGCAAGACGGCTCCAAGTCGAACGAGGCTTATATGTCCATGCGGGGGAGGTGCCTCGGAGGCAGCCGCTGCCCGTTTAGAAGTAAAGAGCGACAGAGTCTCCAAAAGTCACCAATAACACCAGAAAAAGTAGCTAGATTTGTCGCTAAAGTCGCTAAGTTAGCAACACTGCACCCTCATGCTGTGCTCACCATGGAGATAACAGATCGCTGGCTGCTACTGCGCACGTGCGAGCGAGCCGGAGGCTAAATGGTCCGGGGGGAACTCCGACTACAAGTTTTAAGTTCCACACCGCAAAACAAGCCTGTACATTCGCCATATATTAACGCTATGTAGGCCTACGCCACGAACGGACCGCGGTCCACCTCTGTAACACCAAATACGTGCCTGTACCGTCACGGTACGGTACAAATACGTGTATCGTTACACCCCTATCGGGAACATCCTGTTTTTCCTGAACTGTATTACAATCATACCTTTCTTTGCTTCACCATTGTCATATTACCATTATTCTAAATCTTACATAGTCACTAGATATCTATTTTTTTTAAATATCTCGCTTCCAAAACAAATTCACGCACCATTGGCACAGGCTTTGACACTGGGGTCATGAAAACTCTTGTGTCCAAAGGTACCACTAGAAAAAAAATCAGAAAATTAAAGTTTCCTATAGCTCCTTTAACTGTAAGTCACACCAACAGCTTTAATGTCTGACATGTGTTATTGTTTAATTAAAACAAAACCTATATTGGGTATTCCAGAGCAGTGATTTCTGGCCAAAGACAATTTGGACATAACATATTGTGTTCATACATGATATGGAGACACAGTGAAGCATCAAAGCGTTATATTCCTGGTAAGGTGTGGTCATTTGTTCAGTCTGACTCACACAGTGGTGAGTTTCATGGCATGGCATGCATACTGGCAGGGTGGTGGGTACAGTGTGTGTGTGTGTGTGTGTGTGTGTGTGTGTGTGTGTGTGTGTGTGTGTGTGTGTGTGTGTGTGTGTGTGTGTGTGTGTGTGTGTGTGTGTGTGTGTGTGTGTGTGCGTGTGCGTGTGTGTGGTTGTTTTACGGGAAGCAGCATGTGTGGAGATGCCTCTCATTCTACCAGTGACAGCTCTCAGCTGTCCTCCTGTCTGCCTCCCTGTCTCTGTCTCTGTCCCCAACACTATCCATCTGTTTGTCTTTACTCCATTCCCCAGTGCCGTCTGTCTACATGTCTCTCACCCACCTTTTGCTTCTCTATCTATCTGATATAAGATATGTTACCGGAATCATTATCCCAAGAAAAACTTCCACGTGTATGAGAAATGATGACAGTGTTGATTTGTGAATATTCAAGAAACACACACACACACACACACACACACACACACACAGAAGACACACACACACACTCTCTCCCAGCTGTCCCTGTGCCTTGATGTGTGCTGAGAGGTTGGGATGTTGCTGGGTGGGGGAGGTGGAATGGAGAAACCAGAGCTCAGACTGGGAGTTCACTTTGTGGACGATCCACCTTCCCACTCTAACTCCAGTCAGTGCTTCAGCTGTAGTGCTTATGTCTGCTTCTGCGTAGTCAGTTAATAGGTTAGCTTGCGAACTGCTAACTTGTTAACAACATATTATTAAAAACAGATGCTGTAGATTTGAGGGCTGTTTTATAAACGTGTGGAGGAGATATGAACCTCTGTAAGGTCCAGATCTTGCTGGCATGGATCCTTAGTTCATTTGCCGGTAAGTCTTCCTCTGTGTGTGTGTGTGTGTGTGTGTGTGTGTGTGTGTGTGTGTGTGTGTGTGTGTGTGTGTGTGTGTGTGTGTGTGTGTGTGTGTGTGTGTGTGTGTGTGTGTGTGTGTGTGTGTGTGTGTGTGTGTGTGTGTGTGTGTGTGTGTGTGTGTGTGTGTGTGTGTGTGTGTACAGTTTTTGGTAACATAACCTCCTTGGTTATATTTGGGGGATTTTTCTGGAAAAAGTAAATAAAACAGTGTATTTATCAATACTATTGACTGTAGCTAAATAATTATCTTTTTAGACTATAAAACTGTTGTTTCCACAAGTCAAAATTAAATGTCAGCAGCTCTACGCTATTATGAAAACGACCTTCAACATGTCTTTTTTATTGAAATCATTATTCATCTGGTCAGTGATACTTTATATTCAACGAAGATTGTATGTGTTATACATTTTTAAACTAAACACTTCCCATACTCCTGAATTCCTAATCCTTGTGGTTACAGTATCAATCTCTCCAGAGAGAGTGCTTAGGTGCCGAGCGGCCAAGCTCAGAAACAGTCTACAATGCACACTGGCAATATCAATAAAATCCTCCATTAATGTATATGTAATTCTATTTCTTGATTTTAATATATCTTCATGCTAACATGAATATGCTCTGCTTTTGGCTGATCCGCTGAATTAAATAGCTGACAAAGTCAAAGTCTGATCAAAGTCCTTCATCTCAATTACAAAAAAAAAAAAAAAAAAAATCCAGTACTGCCAGTAATCAGAACGTCTCGTTTCTCACACGAGCATTACACAACCAGATATCTTAAAGGCATAGCTGAACCATTGTATAAACAGTGATGTTGCTAAGTGTGCGTACAGCCTCCGCTGTATATTAAAATCCATGAGGACACAGTTAACTCACAATCGCCCAATCCAGGACACACACACACTCCCCCTTCTCAAATAATGATCTATTCTATGACTATAATAAATAAACATAAGTTCAACACTTAATTGACAGAAAACACTATTTATACTACTAGTTATAAGTGATAAAGGATAGCCATTTGAAGAAATGTACTTGATGAATCATCGGAAAAATCAACTATCTATTATCGATTTAATATTTTTTTTAAATAATAATAAATTAATAAAAAATTACCTTTGTAAGACAATACAAAAACAACTACCCTATAAGACAAGGCAATACAAGTTTGAATGTTTAAACAAATGAAAAATATGCAGCACTCTTATAAGCCCGAGACTTCGAGCTTAACAATTAGCGAACACTATGACGCTTTTTTACACAGTTGAGCCTCGTATGACCCGGCATAGTGTTATAGGACCTGACGTTAGTTCATCCAGAAAAACAAAATGTGCAAATAATCGCACTGAAAGCTAAAGCTTGAGTAGAAACCTATAGGCACTAACGTTAGCCGCTAACCAACTAGCAACACAGAGGCGCTGCCATCCTATTGTACTATCTTTTAAAGGGAAAGAGGCCTCTGGAAAAGCACCCGATAACAATGGAAAGTAGAGAAGAGTATAGTACCTTGTAATGGAAAAGGGCCATTAGCAAGTTTCTGTGTTTGGTCTGGTGATGGTATTTTGTTACAGGTGTTTAGTCACATTGTTCTGTTTTCGTGTTTGTGTACTTATACACGGCTTTGCAGTGCTTAGAATGAACTTGTCAGTTTTGATTTTTGAATGGTCCCACACTTAAATTCACCTTGACCTCAGCATGTTTACATTCCATATCTATGGCAGCTCATAGGCACATACACATACAATTCATAATTCATGTCTTATCCTAGTCTGAATCGTATACAGTATATTTTCATATCACCCATCACCACTAATAAATGCATGCCTGAAGTTACATCAGACATATTTAAAACTGAATCTCTGAATTTCTGCCTATCACTTCCTGTGCATAGCCTTTGTATAAATGGGAGGGTGTTAGCATTTGTCCTTCAGGTACTTTAAAAAAGGCAGTTGAGCATTGTTAGTATTCCTCACCGATATACAAGTAATTTACTGTAGCTGTTGTCCTCTTCTAGAGAGATTTATATTTAGTCTTTGTTGAAGGACACTCGGACAAGACATTTACTTCTTGATGTCCAGATTGTCTTTTTATGGGGGGATTACACGTATGACCTTTTAAGTATCTGACAGTTTAACAACCAGGTCCACCCTGCCTGCCAGTTATCCATTTTTAATTCTATGCTTGGTATTCTCTTTAATGATTTTCTACAACAAACTCATGTTTTGTGTGCTTGGTCTGCTTGTCCTCATCCAATGTACCAAATTCAGAGTTGGAATGGATCGAATGAACTACTAAAATGGTTAACAGATTTTTGATCAGGTGTTGTATAGGTGTTTTGTATTTCATTAGTCAAAACGTTAGGCTATTTTTGATTCAATGTGTATCGTTTAGTTCTTTTCTATAGCCTATCAAGTTTGTGCACCACAAGAGATTACCAGGATATTCATTTCAACAGAAATTGCCGTTATTTATCCTTTCCAATTCAGGGATTTGGGCAGTGGCAAATTTTATGAAACACACTGGTGACAAATTGATGTCGTTGCAAGATAGAGGTGATGTGTCAGGATGAATGGATGTAGCCCGTAAGCCACCAGTTGGACATTATCTGCATCACTGCAGATGTGCAATAAAAATGGTGCTCAGTAAATCATTTGAAGGTCTTTATTCCCGGATGCTAAACATCCACTTTGAAAAATATTTGCTAGCAGAAACTTGTATGTCAGTATATCAAACAGATTATTCCGGCCACCGAGCAGGAATTGTTTTGGCTCAAGTTCAATACATGAAGATCTTCAGTTCAAATAACATAACTCTATCACAATGTGGCCTTTCATGCCATTATGTTTGTAAGAATACCTGCCATAAAATACTATATGATATATTATTTTAAGTTATTCATTCAAGTCTTTCTGATGTGTTCAGGTCAGCTTACCCTTATAGTTTAAAAATGTGTATCTAAAAAAGATAATAATGTGTATCTGGACACAGAGGGACAAATTAAAGCTTGTTGTAGCAGCCAATAATGTTATAAAGGTCAACAATGTAATAAATGCAGATAATGAAATCATGTTTCATCTATAATATAAAATCAAATCAGATCTGAGTGTTAGACAAAAAGGGATTCATTTCTTAGCTTTCCCTTAGACAGAATTATAATTTTTGTGAGTGTCATGATCACAGACGCAATGCCACGATGAAAGTAAGCCTATGAGCTACATATAGCCACCAAGACCCATCCTGCGACATTGGACTGAACTGATCAATTCATGTAGCCTGGAAATCCAGACCCACATTTAGAACGATGTAGGGTCTGGCCACAAGCAAAAGACCTTCCCTACTCAAGGGGCGCCACCATGCAATTCAAATACCACTGCATGCAATTGGATACCACAAAGAGCAATCAGAGTAATGAACAAGGTGACGTATTAAGCCCCATTTGTTTAGTGAACAGCAGGGTTGACTGTTAAATTAAACTTTCGCCGTGGTCTTTAGGCAAAACAGAAAATTCTTCTTTCTTGCTCAGTGCCATCTTCCAAATCGTTAAGTGTCGAGACCAAAGCCGTTTCAAACTCAAACAACGTATTCGCAGCCATCTTTATTGTTTACAGTGCATCCACAGCACTGTCGTCATTCGGTTACACCCCACCGGAGCACCATACATGGGGCGCTGGCCCGCCTATATCAGATAAACCGATTTGATTAGAAGCTACAAATTGTCCGACATAGTTAATGAGCTCCAATGGATCGTTTCCAGACCAACAGGCTGAGCTCATTTTAAATTTACCAGCGGCAGATTCCAGGCTACAATTCATGCCCATTCTCTGGCAGCCACAAAAAGTGTGGGGGAAAAATGACAGATGAGCCAAGTTCGATTTTTTTTTTTATGAAAGCCCTGCTTTAATGCATTTATTGCAACAGTAACACCGATTAACTTCCCTTCACAGCATTTTCCCCAGCCTGTCATGTAACTCAAGCCAGTGACATTTGGTCAAAAGGATTGCTTCATGGACTCAATTGCAACTCGAAATAATCTCCACATCCACATATTTGCTACTTTTCACCTTGAAAGCGTCGGAAAAATACAGAGAGCGATAGTGGTCTTATTTTGCAAGGCTTTGTATCGGAAATTGGAGTTGAGAGTGGGAAATGATTGACAGCTCCAAGTGGCTGCTCTGTCCCGCCTCCCTTCTATTTCAGTACATAGACAGATCAAAGCATGCTAGCAGGACAACAGGCGAGACAACGGCTGATACCAGGGGGGAAATCAACACCAGCACTGTACAGCACAACACGACAGGCCACATCTTTGAGAAAGATACCAAAAGAACCAAAACCTACACACTGCCAGTGTGTGTGTGTGTGTGTGTGTGTGTGTGTGTGTGTGTGTGTGTGTGTGTGTGTGTGTGTGTGTGTGTGTGTGTGTGTGTGTGTGTGTGTGTGTGTGTGTGTGTGTGTGTGCGTGTGTGTGCATATGTGTGTGTGTGTGTGTGTGTGCGTATTCTGCTCTTGCTGGCTAAATGAAACACGATCCTAGCTTGCTCAGAACAGCTTGAGTGTGGATTGCCAGCGGATTCCAGAAATAACATGCAAAAGATGTAACTTAGGTCACAACCTGGCTCCCACGATGCTAATGTTCTGGGTCATATTAAGGCCAGACAAGGTGAATAAGGTACAAATTGTAACTATCATCATGAACCTTGCCAGTTGATTATTTACATTACGTTGGCCATATCTAACTAATTACCAGTATATGTAACCAACCACAAATGTATTTAAAAAACTAAAATCTAGATGTTGGATAAAGCCAAAGTTAGCATATTGATTTCCTTTTTACAACATATAAGTGTCCAACGTTTTTGCGGAACATATTTTGGATGCAGCCTTTTTTAATTTAAAAATATTCTTATATATTTTCACACATGTTGAATTCCTACAGAAAAAAACATTAAAAACAAATAAAGCTTCACTGGGTGCATAACATACTCATTCACTCATCATTCTATTGTTGCAGAAATGGCTTTAAGTTTGTATTCCTGCCAACAACTGTCTGTTGATTTCCATACGATCGATGTATTCAAAGACATAATAATCTGTTGGGATTTCTCCAGATACAGCACGGCTTATGTTTCTTGAAACAAGTCCAATTGAGTGGCTGTAGGCGGCTGCCATGTTAATGCACTGCTTAAGTCACAATCATCCAAGCCGCATTAAATACCAACTTCAGCTGTAAAAGGAAGGTTGTGAAACTGCCAGAAACTAGCAAACAACTAAAAATGACACACTTTTTAATAGAGCTGTCAATACAATGTTACCTAACAGATTGTGGGCTGAATATGGGTGAGAAAATAATGAAAATCTGTCTGTAGTGTTTTAGAAACTTTCATGCTGCATAGCATCATTTATGGACTCCAAAACCAATGGTCTAGAAATATAAGTCTGTTAGCTTGAAAAAAACTGTTGTATGAAGAGGTGTTAACTGTTGTGAACTCTAACTGATCCAGACTGGATTGGCAGGGGCTGCTTTTCCAACTCCCTCTTAGCACTAAGATTAGACTCGCTCCAAGGATTTACAGAGAACGCGACCTGATCACAGTTAGACAGCTCGTGGGACATTTTGTGCGGAGGCTTTACACCAACATGGAATGCCAGTCACTTGGCTGCTGCTGTTGCTGTTGATCTGTCAAGTCTGCCTGTCCCTGCCTTTCTTTCATCTGATAATTCCTCTCTCACTTCCTGTCCCTATGTCTCACTCTCTCGCAGTCACATTGAAATGTTTCATGCTGCTGATTGTTAGCCAGCAAATGTTTGTTGTCTGAATAGCAGTGCAATGCAATCTGCTCCCCCTCACTTCTCACTTATTAAAAATACCTGTGGGCACAGCTGGGCGTCAGCTGGGTATGGCAACAAGGGCTGCACAATTAATAGTAAAATAAATGGTGATCTTGATTAATTTCTATGCGATCTAATTTCTAAATGAGGAAGATGTTCTTGCTCATATTCCCCAGTGCATTAAAGTCACGCTGAATGTTCACCAATTTGCTTGGGAACAATTCAAGTTGTTATATCAATGAGCACATTTACAGCATAGACCGATATCCTTCATCTGATAAAAACGAAACAAATTGTATTCAGTTATTGTAGACTATAATTTAAGTGCATGTAAACACATCATATCAGAATACCATTACCTGCTTATTCCCAGTTATCGGATGAATGTTGCTAAATGACAATTAGCTACCCAATGTAAAACAAAACAAGCTTTTAATGTATCAGTTATCCAAACAACTCAATGTACCTTGTAACCTCCTAGTATTCCTCCTTGAGGACCAAAATAGTTTACAGTAGACTAGTAGTATGACGAAATATCGTGGCACAAAATCTGGCGATATTAAAAAAAAACAGGTAGAGGTAAAAAATGGACTTGCGATATCACGTCACCGAGGCTACGTCTATATTTGTTTACAGTCTATGGACTTTTGACAACATTCTAACGCTCTGCGCTCCGCTCCAATCAGCGTCCAGATTGCCCGACGTCACTCACATCTATACGGAAGACACACAGATGCTGAGAAAACCCTGAGGAACAAGTTGTTATTACGGATGTGTCTGCTGTATGTCTGACTGAGTTCTCTGAGCTCCCCGTCAATATGTTCAGAGGAGGACAATTACCAAATAAAGAGAGTGTCATTAAATAAAGTCTGACAGCCTGACTGAATTTCCGTGTTGGTCTTGTTGTTCTAGGTCCAGTATTCTGCTCCGAGGATGAGAGTCGTCTGGTGAAAAACCTGTTTACCGGTTATAACAAGGTGGTTCGTCCTGTTAACCACTTCAGTGAAGCTGTGGTGGTCACTGTGGGACTGCAGCTAATACAGCTCATCAGTGTGGTAAGGAGAGGGAAAGAGTTGATATCAGCAAAACTAAATGAAAGTTGCATGATAATGCTCAAAACACTGGCACGTGGGGGGATTTAAGCTTTCTCCAAACATGTATGTGTCCTTGTGAAGACCAACTGTGACTCAATTTCTGAATTGTATACTAAAGAAGTAAGGCTTTTTATAGTCCCAGTTTGTAAGGAAGATGTGTCAGCTTGGTATTCGACAAGCTGAAGCAAACACTGTTACTTTGTTAAACCTCTGGCACATCAGCAGAAAAAATATATATATCGGCATATCGCACGACCGGCACGTCAGGAGTAGCCTATTACACATGACCGAGGCTGAAGGAGGTATCATTTAAATTAAAATGTTTGGCAGCAAAGTGTATAGGCAGAACCTCTTACCTGAGGGAGTGCGACGGGGCCCCCATCTTGCTACTTCTGCGTATGTAAGAGCGAGCAGAAGGCAGGTCTTCATGTGGCAGGTAAATGTGCGCAGCAAGTCACACGCCACCTGAGGCACTCTCGCACATGTGGACTGCGCGCATTTCATATGTGTTGCAAGCAAGTGTTGTTTACACACCTGTTTGGGCTCTGTCCAAGCCCCTTTTGTATAAGCAGTGATGTATTGACATTTCTGACAGGGGGGCTCGTGGTGTAGTGGTTGGAACGCACCATGCAACCATGTTGCATTTACTGTATGTCTATCAAATGCAACAAATAGGGGATTGACAGGTTAAGTTTATAAATCATTACATTATCCATCACAGGCAATGTCACAGCAACCATCTGAAAAAAGCATAGAGCTATTAAGCACATGCCAGTCCTTAGTATTCAAGAAATATCTGGAAACTGTGTCAGTAAATAAATGGTTGAAATTGTATGCCTTTTCCAAGTGATGTGAAATAACAGAGCATGTTCCACCACACATCGAGCATTTCTTTCCAAGCTTGTACACACAGAACCTGGAAGGCTAATAATGCAGCCACAATTCAGCAAGGTGACAATGGCATAATGACAATAGGGTTCCTAAAGGCAAGTTCGATTTACTTGCATCAATACACCAATTAATTGGGTTAGGGCCAATGTTGCATAAAACATGACTTGCTTTGGTCCAGTGAAAAAGTAAATCCAATTTTTAAAATATATTTTTAAAATTGTAATATTTATAATGTCTTCATTAAAAGTCTGGTTATTAAAAATACACAACTAAATAGCCAAAATAAAAATAGTTGTCACTTAATGTCGCAACGTGATATACTGCTCTCCATGATATAAATGTGAAGTAAGTAAGTAACCTATTTGTAAATCATTTAAAAAGTAGATGCCACCATTTTTTTTTATCAGGAAAAAGAAGGTTGATAACAATCCTAATAGCCTTTTTAAGCAATTTTAGAACTTTTGAACGAATAATGTATGACATTTCAATAGCCTACCCATCAATTGTATTGTGTATTCAATGCATTCCAAGAATCTGTAGGAACCCTATAAAATGTTTAACACCAAAGGCAAGGCTCGGCGGCCTTGTCTTTGTGGAGTAGGCCCTCTGCCACCCATAGGCTACTGTAATATGGACCCAGAGTTTCAAAAAGCATATCGGCTCAGAGTGATGGCACGGCGGCCACAAAACACAAGCAGCACTAGGCAAAAGCTTTTGCTCTTTAAATTGTATGCATTGTCCAAGTGATGTGAACTAACTCAATATGTTCCACAAGTTACACATCGAGCACTTCTTTCCAAGTTTGTACACACAGAGCCAGGAAGGCTAATAATGAAGCCACATTTCAGCAAGTTGACAATGGCATAATTACAATATGCTTCCTGTCACACAAAACAGGGTTCCTAAAGACACGTTCGATTTACTTGCATCAAAACATCAATTACTTTGGGTTAGGGCCAATTTTGCATAAAACATGACTTCCTTTGGTCAGGTGAAAAAGTAAAAACCAATTAAAAAAATATATTATGTACTTATTTTATTAAAATACACAACTGAAATGCCCAAATGATCTGTAGGAACCCTGTAAAATGTTAACCACCAAATTCCAAGGCTCGGCGGCCTTGTCTTTCTGGAGTAGGCCTTATTCTACCCACAGGATACTGTAATATGGACCCAGAGTTTCAAAGAGCATATCTCAGAGTGATGGCACGGCGGCCACAAAACACAAGCAGCCAATGCAAAAGTGGTTGCTCTTACTGTTCGTAGCTCTCCTTCTGCGCCTTCCTCCAGCTAACTTCCCCGATCTGCAAAGAAGAGGTCCATGGCTGACAGTTGTCTTGACAAGTCCCTCGTTGACACTCAGTAGTCCTAGTTCCAAACTCAAAATGGTCCTCTGCTCTTCTCTCTTCGGTTTGCAATACCCAGCTTTACCAGCAAGGGGGCAATATAGGACAACAAGCAGTGTTTACACAACTTTACTGCTGCTTATTTAACAAAACCAGTCATTCGTTCAAACATTAGACATTCAAGCTTTGCCGGTACATGCATGTTTTGACGGCAAGGCAAGGTAGTGTCGTTCTCTAAAACGTTGTCTTTCGTGAAAAACGTTTTAATTCGCAGTCATTTTGGCGTGAGCTCAAGCGTTGATTCAAATCCTCAAGGCCTAATGGTGGGATTGGCACGCGCGTGCGCACGCGCAATCTCTCCTAAATCTAGGACAGGTGTAACTTCTGTTTTTTTGCTTTGGGATATTTAAGTGTGCGTTTGCTAACAATAACCAAAATCAAACCTAGAGTATGCCTTCATAAAACAGAAAATATTTTATCATAATTATATTTTTTCGTGAAATCTCTCTCTAAAACATTTTAACTGTTTCCTGTCTTTTTCTTCCATTTCTCTGTCTCTCTCTCTCTCTCTCTCTCTCTCTCTCTCTCTCTCTCTCTCTCTCTCTCTCTCTCAGGATGAAGTTAACCAGATTGTGACCAGTAATGTCCGTGTCAGACAGGTAACCGTGACTCTTGAGTTTATGAAAAAAAAAAATGCTGCACATTAATTCAGAAATCCCAATGACATTGGTACAAGCTAGGCCTACTACATGATGGATAGATAGATAGATAGATAGCTAGATAGATAGATAGATAGATAGATAGATAGATAGATAGATAGATAGATAGATAGATAGATAGATAGATAGATAGATAGATAGATAGATAGATAGATAGATAGATAGATAGATAGATAGATAGATAGATAGATAAAACAGTGATTATGACGTAAAGCTAACACAATTAGGTAAGTTACAACGTGTTCTAATCAATGTACATTTGTGCTGTCACTTTTGATGAATAATGCAATAACAATGGTCAAGAGAGTTTCTGTTCATGTAGGCCTAATATCTACCAATTTGGATTTTCACAATTTCTGAAGTGGATGGGAATTGTCAATAGGTTTAAATAAATGGAAATACAACACTTAGACTTTGCCTTATCGCTACATTATTCTCACCCACTTTCCTCGCAGCAATGGTTAGATGTGAACCTGCACTGGAATCCGGATGACTACGGTGGCATCAGGAAGATCCGGGTCCCGTCAACAGACATATGGAAACCTGACCTGGTTCTATACAACAAGTAAAGACGCATTCTCCATCTCTTCGGTGTCTTTAACCTGTCTTTAAACATCTTGATGCTCCTGTCACACTCTCTCCTTCCCTGTCCTCCTCCTTCTCTGCAGTGCTGATGGGGACTTTGCCATCATCCATCAAACCAAGGTCCTGTTGGAGCACACTGGGATGATAATATGGAACCCTCCAGCCATCTTTAAGAGTTACTGTGAGATCATTGTCCTCCATTTCCCATTCGACCTGCAGAACTGTAGCATGAAACTGGGAACCTGGACATACGATGGACTGCTGGTCGTCATCAACCCAGTGAGTGTCAATTATTAGGGTTAAACCGTATATACTATCTATGGGTTAAACACTGACAGATTAGTAAGAATTAAAGGTGGAGTCAGCCAATGTTGAGGAAGCTTGTTATCATAATCACTTTTCGTCTAAATCAGTGAATGTCACCTCAGGAGATGTTACTGTCCGTACTGTGTGTGCAGTTTACACAGCATAAGCTGTGTATTGACACTGGATTTTTGTTCAGTGTGCATAGAGTACGGACAGGTAGTGGATCGTTGGAGATATTCACTGATTTTGACAAAAAGTGATTTTGACAACAAGCATTTTCCAGAATTGCTGCCTCCTCCTTTAACCTATTACTCATTTCATAATTGATGCAGCACAGTTGAACAAGCAGAATAAGGAAATTTTCTTTGCAATACCCTTTGCTTTTGCAGTGTATTATTATCTAACTTTTCTGTATGTTAGGACAGCGATCGACCTGACCTCAGTAACTTCATGGAGTCGGGTGAATGGGTGTTAAAGGACTACAGAAGCTGGAAACACTGGGTCTACTACACCTGCTGTCCAGACACGCCATACCTGGACATCACCTACCATTTCCTGATGCTGCGCCTGCCTCTCTACTTCATCGTCAACGTCATCATTCCCTGCATGCTGTTCTCCTTCCTCACCGGACTGGTCTTCTATCTGCCTACTGACTCTGGTATGTACTGTAGATCTGCTGGGTTTTGAAAAGAAAAAAGTTCACCAGTTGGTACAAGTAACCATTTAATTTGCTCACATGTGTCACGTAACAGATATGTGTTTTGAATGTGGAAAATGAGAAAAAGTGACTCATATTTCTTTCATAGCTCTTTTGGGCCACTTTCATATGTGGAAAATCTATTAAAAATGCAACAGGATTCGGATTTCAACTCACAAATTGCTGGATATTGATAAACCAAACTGTATTGACAAGTTAGTATACCTTTTTGTCCATAAAGCCCTAACTAGCCACCAGTTCCTGCTGCAAGAGCTTGTTCAAATGAGTATCTAAACACAATTCTTGCTAACAGCAGATGAAAAAAACAGTATTGGGCAATAGTTAAAATATATTTATTGGATTGCATTGGCAATATAGTTCAAGTTCAGTTCAGTGTTGTACAATAATTGGCAGAAATAATAGACAATACAGGCAGAAACTGAAGCCAGGCACCAGCACCTGCATTGTAAAAGGAACCTGAGGCTGCGTTCAAATACCCATACTTTCTGCTATTAAGTATGGTAGAAAAAAGATTTAGGATGTCCCAAATCTTGTGTTCAGATTTAGTATGCTTAAAAATACCCGTATGTCTACTAGCCTACATCCAGCCGAGATTTTTAGTGTTCAAAACAGCATGCTATTTGGCCGATTCTGACCCACAATCCAGTGCGCACCGAAGTGACGTCACATTGACGGAGCCACCATATGAAAACAACCAGAGATGCAACGGATATAAAAACAAGAGGCAAGATCAATGCGCAATGTTATGATGAAATAAATAAATAAAAGTACGTCCCAATTGTATGCCTACTGCATGCTCACTAGATTCTTTTTTATGGTCAGATCAGATGTAGTATGTAGAATAGAAAAAAGAAAGAGTATGTGATTCGGAACTCAGGGTGAGTGTCTGTTTTTGTGTGTTCAGGTGAAAAGATGACCCTGTCCATCTCTGTGCTGCTGTCTCTGACTGTCTTCCTGCTGGTTATTGTGGAGCTGATCCCCTCCACGTCCAGCGCCGTCCCTCTCATCGGGAAGTACATGCTCTTCACCATGGTGTTTGTCATCGCCTCCATCATCATCACTGTCATCGTCATCAACACGCATCACCGCTCGCCGAGCACGCACACCATGCCCCCCTGGATCCGCAAGGTGCATGCTTTGTTATTATTATCTCTACCTGGCATCATTTAAAGAATGCCACTGTTTGTCATATAGGTTACTAACAGTTTGATCAACACCTGAATCCATATTTTTCATGCAGGTGTTCATTGAAACCATTCCCCACATGATGTTCTTCTCAACAATGAAGCGTCCCAGTCAGGAGATCCGGCAGAGGAGCTTGTTCCCCACTGACATGGACATCTCTGACATCTCAGGTCAGTCCACAGCTATTATGACAGATCCTGCATGAAACATTATGCATGACATGAAAGAGTTATTGTCAATGGAAAATGTAATGAGAATTGTTAGAGACAGTGCATCCTCAAACAGTACAGAATATTTCTCCACACTACAAGCTGTCCCTGCTCTCTCCTCTGCAGGTAACCCCACCCACAACAGTGTAACCTACCAGTCTCCCATCACTAAAAACCCTGATGTCCGCAGCGCCATTGAAGGGGTGAAGTACATCGCCGAGACAATGAAATCAGACGAGGAATCGAACAATGTAAGACAGCAACCGTGTTAATGACGGATACAAGTGTGTGCAAGTTTATAGAATGAATATAACAGCTGGGATTTCAGCCATCTTTATTCAATTAAATTCAATGTCTTTATTGTCATTACACAGAGTACAACACAATTCATCATAAATGACAATGTCGCTACACATAAAACACTACATAAATAAGTGTAAAAATATGTTTAATAAGTTAAAGAATGAGACGTTTTTACCTATAGTCAGTGTTTACAGTTTTTGCATCTGGATATTTTATATCTGCAACAGAAAAAAAGTTATAGACAATCATGAATTACATGTGCCAATTTATTTTTTACTCAAATGACTGCAGTAGCTAAAAGTTAGTTACATTTCACAGTGACGTCCTGAAGTCAACTGCTGGCTCTAGCTTCATATGCTACTATTACATGTAATGAGTGGAATTGATCTTGTCACACAGTGAGCATATTTGTGTATTTCCCCCGATTCAAATGTTTGGATTAAACTGAATTGAAACCTGTTTCTACACCAACCACATGAAACCTTTCACTTCCTCATCTCATCTGGTTCCAGGCGGCGGAGGAGTGGAAGTTTGTTGCCATGGTTCTGGACCACATCCTACTCTGTGTATTTATGGCCGTGTGCATCATCGGGACGCTCGCCGTCTTTGCCGGGAGACTCATCGAACTCAACATGCTGTACTCATGAAGTCACATGTTGTAGATGCAGCAGGAAAAGTATTCTATCAATGGACTGGGTTCAGGTTGCGTTTGCATGCCTACCTCTGTCTCTCACACACAGACAGACACAGTCTTTGTCTGTCGTGTCACCTACAAATTTGTGCGTATATATGTGTATTTACTGATATTGATGTGACTGCAGTTAAAGGCAAATCCTGGCATCTGGTCTCGTGATCTAGATGTGTCATACTTGAAGCTACTCATGTCACAAATAATTTATTTTCTTGTTTTTTCTACACTGTTTTATTGGTGCAGTTCACTCATTGGTGGGCTGAGTGTTTTATATTGCTGTTATGTATAACAGAAGTAATTGATTTGTTTAGTTTTGTCTTTTTTGGCAGCTCGATTTAAGGATTTGGGTCAGAGGATTTAATTAAACATTGTCCACTGGGGGCGCCTTTAGCTCAGTTGGTAAGGCGTCCCCCTCCCGGGCCGGGCCCAGCAGCAGACCCGGGTTTGATTCCCACCCGCGGTCGTCCTCTGCATGTCACTCCCCTCTCTGCCCCATTTCACCTCTGTCTAAAAATGCCCAAAAAATATCTTTTAAAAAAAAAAAAAACATTGTCCACTATCCAAACCACTTACAGAAAGTGACAAGTATATCATTAGCAAAAGATAAATGTACTTTATAATTACAAAATAATTACTAAAATAATTTTTAGTGAAGAGAAAATTAATACCATCTCCATCCCATTACTGTAGGTTGATAGAGGATTTCAGTTTAGAGTGACCATCTAAGCAGAAACCCAACTTCAATCCAAGTTCACTGCTGGATCATAAGACTGCTTCTGATGACATGGTCTTTGATTGCAGGCAAGATATTTTCCTACCTGGAAGTTTTATTGTTTAGTTTTGCCTGTAACTCATTGGTCTTCTAAACTTCTGACTTTTGGATTGAGATTGTGAATTTTTTAAAGGTTCGCTTTGTCACTGATGCGTGTCAATTCGTCCGAACTCTGTTGTACAGTTTGTTTTGCGCTCATTCAAAATATAATAGATAATGCGTGGAAATTATCCACCAGTAACGAATGAGGCCAAATAATGACTTTCTCGTTGAGGGTATATAGGAGTTAAGCTGAAGAATTGTGTTTTTTTTTGTTGTTGTTGCAGTCAAAAAAAACAAACAAACAGTGAAATAGCAGTTGAAGATTGTACAGCAATGGATGTGAAAAATTCCATAAGACTTAAATTAGAAATATATCCCAGCTGCAGTGTTTTGCCTCTGTGAACGGCCTCCAGGTAAAGGCAACTTGATTTATTTTGCAGCTGCAAACCTTCCATTTAGTTTGGTTTGATATTACAATACAGTTCTGCTGTCATGCTGTGTTGAATTTTTATTTTTCATTTACTGTTTTTTTTTTATCTTCGCAGTTGTGCAGTATAAATAATAATAAAATCATTTTAGTTTTGCATGAATGCATTGTTATCATTGACTTTCATTGATAGGCCCTTAATCTAGTCGTGATTTCCGTTACAATCTATTAAGTTAAACAATGTTGATACTGATTAGGATACAAGGGATGGTTCTCATGGGTGGCTTTTGCTGATACCAAGTTTGCAAATAACTGAGACATTCAAGAATTCACTCGCATATCCCTAGTGGAATGTGGTCTGGCAGAGATTATTATTTAGGCTGAAACCAAATCAATCTGAAGTGAACGTGGACAGAACAGTTTCAGACTTCCTTGTTGTTGAAAACCCTTTATTAGGCGTGCCATGCGCACACTTAATGACAACCAGCATTGGTAAAAACAGAAATGATAAGAGGGGAAAACAAGATATTAAAAATGATAGCTTCATACATTTAATATTTAATTGCATCATCCGCAGATTAAATGGTTTAAAAATAAGTGTGTTGTCACAAGTTGGTAAACTGGTACAGGTACCACGATTACACGTTACAGCTTTTGGAAACGCAGCAAGGAAATAACAGGACAAAATGAAAAATTTAACTGTAAACTAATGAAGGCAACAGTAGCAACACAATCATTGTGATGGCACAAAGGACCTACTGTGAGAGCGCATATTTAGAAACACTTCAAAGAAATTAAAATAGTTAAAAATATGCTAATCTGCAACAACCTGAGGGCTACAGGATCTAAGCCATAGTGCAATAGCTGAACTGCCAATTCAAACACAATATGGGCAAATAAATACAAAGAGAAAATCAGTGCAAATGGAGTGGGGAAATACAGACAAAACAACAGTTCATTTGGCAAATAATAGGTTTTAGGTTTAGTTTATTAAGAGTACGCTTAATTGTTAGCATTGCTCGTCAACACTTGTGCTATCCTCAGGTTTATACTGAATGGTGCTGCACACAGTAATGAGTGGGACATTTAACTTTAGTGGAGATAACCTGATGCTAAAAAAAAGTTGGCATGAAAAAGGTTAAGACTAAATCTAACTTTCTCATTAACAAACATGTTTAGAAAAAAAAAAGGTCTATTTCTATGTTTTAGCCTAGATGTCCAGTACCTGTGCTGCTCGCGGATCAGAGTTCAGCTAACAAGGAGCAAAATACACTCAAATCACAGATATTGCGTGTCAAGGAAAAGCTCTTAAACATTATATTAAAAAAAATACAAAACTTCAGCAGGATAAAAGGTGCACATGCATCAGCAGTTGTTACATTGAAAGAATGACAAATTCATCAAAGAATTTGTTTTAGTAGGCTTAGGTATGGGGGATTAAAACAGTACCCAGAAACGCAATGGCACTCTTGTACGCATATACTCTAAACACAATTAATGATGTCCTGATTCACAACAGGTTTGTCTGCGTTTGATTGAATGTTTCCTTACTAGAGAGAAAGTTTTGTTCGAAATCAAAGAAATCAACAAATAGAATGTATGTTCTATACTTAAATATATATCATTGCCAAAACATTTTCATAAGAAAAAAAAAAACTCATACAGGAGCCAACTACTTCAAATTCAACCTAGAAACCTCAAAGTGTAAATCATAGAATACTGAAAAATTAATTGGCGGTCTCCAGATAAGAAGCATTATCATCAGGGAACGACTCTACAGTATGAAGAAGCCTTCAAAATCAAAACTACAATCATTAATCTGCCACTTTCCGAGTCAACCAATCAATCTGTCGAGGCCATGATATGTTGGCGTCATTTTAGGCAATATAGTTTGACAATTTCACTAATCATGAATATTAAAGATGACATTTATGTACATGCCATTTAAAGCACGCACATCATCTACATATTCCCCTCTAATGGTGAATTATTTTTTTACAGAAGCTTCTAAAATAAAACACCAGTGTGATTAATTGACTAGATATACCATTAAACTATTGTTTGTGAACATCCTTGTCCACTTATATTGCTCTAGTATGTCACCTGTCTATCATGGCCGATACCAAACACCTTTTGTCTGGACAGAATGATCAGAAGTCCCCTGGTAATCTCCTCCGCATCTATGACGCCTGAGATTCTGTCTCATTGGAGGTGCTGTGACTCTGCTCTGATTCAACCTCTTCCGATTCCTGAACCAATTCTTCCACTACCACTTCTTCTTCTTCTTCTCTTTCCTCCTGCTGCTGCTGCTGCTGCTGCTGCTGCTGCTGCTCCTCCTCCGACCGGCACTCACTCTCTACTTCTTTAGTGGCTCCTTCATCTTCCCCCATCTCTCTCTCATCTGAGGAGACGACAGACAAGTTAGACGTGTGCGAGTGAAGTGATATATATATATACACGAATAGAGAAGGGTGAAATCAAATCAGTGGTAAATCAATGAAAAATGTGAAGCATTCCTTTCGTTAGGATTAACATCAATTAATGGAGAGTTGACTGAACAACAGAGATAGGAGAAGCAAAGACATGTGAAGAGGCTTTAATAACATCCCTTAAAATCTCCAGAGGATCATTAAACCAGTGAAATGTCTCCGTCCAACAAAAACAAAAAAAGCCCGCTGCTGATCATCAATCATCCGTGGTGTTACAGATAGACAGACATATATTAGGGAACATTATATAGTTAATGTTTTTATAGTCATTGCTTTTTAATGCAATGCTTAGTAGGTTTCACTGCGGACATTAAATCAAAAAGGGATTCATGATCTAAAATGCACCATTATTTCCTTGAGCCCCCGTTCGTACAGGATTAATATTCCATGAGGATATGGGCAATAAAAGTCAATCCAAATGCGGACAACATTGTCCAATTACAGGAGAGACAAGAATATTCTGTCGGAAAACCACACGAAGCATGTCACCTGCTGAGCTGGAAATGCAGGTCTGAATGTGTGAAAAACTTAAGATGTGCAAGAAGTGCAAGATGCCTGTACAGGTGGAACATAAATGATGGGATGAAGAACATGAATACAAAGAGGAGCTACCGGTTGCCCTTATTACAAATAGGATAAGGTTTATGTGTGTATGTGCTAAGGGCAGGATTGAAACCACTAGTCAGAGCTTTTATATCTAAATCACCCTTATTCCCTGAATGAATACATCCTGTCCGAATCTGGGGTTAATTGATCAGACACAAAATTACACTTCATGCACAAAATATTTTTGACTGTAGGGGTAAGGTGACACAAATCAAGAAAAAGGTTAGGCTTTATGAGACGATTTACACACTTAACTATGTAAACTGGAGAGCAAATCTAGGAAGTTCAGCCAACTATTTTGTACATTCAGTGAAGACCAGATCTGAGTCAAAAAAGTGTGTTGTGTTGTTGTTTTGTTTTCATAAATATTTGTTTAGGAATAATCCATCAGGACCATTCCATCAATATTAGATAAATTGTTAATCAAGGAGTAACTCTTTCAAAAACATTTTCAAAACTAATTTGAATTATCTAAATAGAATCAAATGTGTACAATTGTAAACACTATTTAACCCAAGTCTGGTCCAGACATTAAGTTAAAACCCATTGTTGATTTAGTGTGATTAGAGGTATCAATATGGGATTTGGTTTGCATTCGACAAGGTTATGGATTTGACAGTGAATAATTGACCCTATCTGTGGTGATCATATATAACAAATCAGTTCAAATTAAGCCAGCCCAGACAATGCAGGGAGAGGAGGGGGAACCTGGACTCTGCAGAGGTTGGTTTTGAGGGTTCTTTGGACTCTGCTGGATCTGGAAACTGTGGACCAAATTCCATGGAGCTGGAGCCTTGGCTAGAGGTAAGATCACACTGGTAAACCCACTGGTCACTAGAACGCAACACGGTCACTCTGCTCTGGAGAATTTGATAGATATAGGTTAGTAAGAAAACTAAAATACAAGCTTATGTCTGCTACTTTGCGAGAGCAATTTGTTGAACCAATCTGTATCTGCATATCAATGTGTTCACCGTTTCTGTCGCACTGTTTTACTTTACGCCTGATATCCATAACTATTTGGGTAAGACATACACTATTTTTTTAAGCTAATTTTTTGGCATTTTCAAGCTTTATTTAATAATACAGAATCGAAATGGAGAGACAGAGAGAGAGAGAGAGGGGATGACATGCAGTAAAGGTCCACGGGTGGGATTTGAACCCGCGACCACTGCAACCAGGCCAGAGCTAATATGTTACGCACTCTATCCACTACGCCACCGGATCACCCCGAGACATACACTATTAAACTGTTATCCCACTCTGCAATAGTGTAAAGAGATCAAGCAAAGACATTTGAAAGCTGTCTGCATCTAATAAAGAATGATTACACTATAATTGAGTTGCTTCCTGTTACAAAGATGGCGACGGCGATGCTTGAAGGCGGCGCTTTATTACTCGCTAAAGTTAACAAAAACTCAACGTCATTAAAGTTGTGAGAAGAATCAAAGACAAACGAATGAAAAAGTTAAACTGAAGCACTGTACTAAAAAGCATTTAACGAGGTTATTTAACAGTTAGACATAGAGTGAGTAATACTATAATGCACAGAACAATGTATGTGTCAGCGTGCACACAGTTCAGTGTATTGATCAAAAGTCGGAATTTTTCTGAATTCCCTTATTGTCTCAGGTTCAGACATGATTCCCTTTTTGTCTGATTTAAGACGTTTAAATCAGTCAAACAATGTCTGACTGTGCTTCCAGTGCGTATGAATCAGGACAGATACTTTGTCCGCACTTTTAGCACTGGTCCCAAATCAGCACACTTGCACTGCTCTTAACTTCAACACAGACCCATTACACTGATTTCTAGTACCTCCAGAGGGGGGTGCGCTCTCCTCTGTGTCTGTCCCAGATCGTGGAGTCGGTCCAGGGGAACGCGATTCAGCTCGCAGCCTCCTCTCGTAGCTAAACTCTGGAAGCCTGGGAGCCTGGGGGCGTGTCTTCCTGGCCGGATTCAGGAAGTAGCAATATGCACAACGGAATGCTTGGGGGGGAAGAAGGAAAAAGAATACATGGGAAATAATTTTTAAAAATGTTGTCTATACACGGGCAGAGTTAAATTAGTGGGATTCCACCAGGTAATCATTTGTTTTATCATAAGTTTATAAAGTCAAAAACATACACTGGAGTTCTTAATTCAGATGGTCCTTCTGTTCTTACCTAAATATTCAAACTCTTCTTTCAGAGCCATGCCGTTATGAGAAAAACACTGTTGGCAGACCAGAGCGTATCTAGGAAGGAAGGAGAGACCGAGGGAGGAAGAAAGACTGTTTTGTTATACGAATTACATTGTCTTATTTGGTAAAAGTTAATTTACATTAACCTGCCTCGTCTTCTGGCAGCAATTATCTGTATACCAGAGGATTTGCATGTATGTGCTTGTTTCAAACAAAGCGAGTGTTAAAACTGCATCTTTTTTTTCCACTTTTTCAGTTTCTGCTGCAGCTATTACTTACTTTGCCAGTAGGTGGCCACATTGACATGTCTTCACCTACAAGGTTTAACTGCTCCTGCCCTTACTTCCCAAGTCTACAGTAGTTCAGTCGGTCGGACAATGATTGAACACCACTCAGCCGACTGTTACATGACAATGTGATTTTTGGATTAAGTCAAAAGCCAGTTCCACAGGGTGTATTTATTGAAGGGCTCCTCACCTGTTCTGTGGTCCGTCTCCTACTAAATACTCAATGACCCGGTCCACGGCCCCCCTGTCTTTGGGTAGAATGGGTCTTGCTAATGGAGGACCTGGTGGGTGCATGCCTGCAAAAACAGTCCACACACATGAAAATTAATAGAAAGAGAGATATGCATTTCTCTTTAAATCTAGAAAAAAATATAGAAATCCAGAGTTTTACATTGCATCTCACACTTCACATACGTGTTCTGTACTCTCTATTGTTAGCATACAATGTGCACTTTTACATGTGGCACTTTTACAGGTCTTAAATCCTTTCAAACTTAAATAGCAGAAACTAGCTATAGCAGCTACAGTTTCCTTTCTTCATGCAAACAAAGGAGCATTTATGCCGAGATCCACTCAAAGGCTTTCCAACCTACCTACACCTGGTATAGGTGAGCAGGGCGTCCTGTATACGCCCCCTTGTAGTGCAGTGGCAGACATAGCAGATCGTTCTGGTGGACCTCCTGGAGCTGAGAGAGGAACACGTTCTGTAAAGAGAGCGACATGGGATAAAGAAACTCAAAGATGTCTAAACAAACTAAGTTAAAGGCTATTGGACTTCCTGGTCATTCCAGTTGCCTTTGATTTAGTGTGCCGAGTGTGATTGATTTAGTCCACGACCTGGACTCCTGAGAATCTGCATAAAGAGACCAAGACTTGACTTGTAATATTCTCTTGGTGCAAGAACACAAGTGAGAAGCTCTCATAGTCAACTCATAGTTTTGTGTGGACCCAGCATGAAAGCTGATGCACTTACAAACTGTGATACTCAATGTAAAGTATCTGTGTCAACCCCTTACCCACAGGCGTGCCCCCTGGTCCCAATGGTAGACGTCCTCCTACAGGAGTCATTCCTGGGGTGCCCATCGGCATTGGTCTCATTGCCATCCCTCTCTGTCGAATCTCTACATAGAGAAAAGGAATGAATCACAGAATGAATTATTTTGCAGAACCAGGAATTTGATGAGTCCATCCTCTAACGATGGTGTCAGAAATCTGGAGAGCTTTCTGTCAAAATCACTTTTTCCAGTAAAAAGGTCAAATGGAGAATTGGGTGTTAATACACAGCCGAAGCTGTGGGTTAATAAACAGCCGAGGCTAGGATCAGTCAAACACCACTAAACAGATGTTTTATATTTATGTTGTGTAATGGTGTGTGTTGTACCTTGTCCTGGCCTGGGGGTCATCTGAGGACGCACAGGAGTCGACTCCAGCTCCTATGACACAACAGTAAACACAATCAATGAGAGTCCAACAAAACAAATATACAATAAAACGCACAGACACATTTTTTTTTAAGAATAGCCCTCACAGCTTTCCTCTTGGCATCAGGATCAAAGCGTTCCAGGATGATTTTAGCGTTTTTGTACGTCTCTGTTTCCATCACTTCCTCCAGCTGGAAACAAAAAAACAGGAGAACTCTTGTTCAAACATGCCACTGAATTGTTGTCCCTTTGTTAAAACACAAAAGACCACTGGGGATAAACAAGGCCACAATGATGCATGTCAAAGTAGCAAAACCTAATGTTGAGGATGACACTAAATCTTTAATCAAGTGTGAAATGTGAAGTTAAAGGAATTGGACACTTACAGTCTTTTTTTTGAGAGCCTTTAAATCTTCTAGTTTGTCATCTAAAAACATCAAAAACAGAAGCAGTCAGTTTATTTTATCTTAAATCAATGACATTAACATCCGACAAAATACCCTTGTCAAATATATTTGAAAGTTGTGTAGATCATTACACTAATGTGTTAGTATTATAATAATATTCTCAAGCTATATTTGCGACTTTATTTCTGCAGTTTTTAATATCACATAGTGATTGCATTCTGGTGTTTAAGACTCAACATGCATGAATTTGTAAAAATTATGCAAATATGCACAAATTGTCATTTGGTTAAGTCCTAAAATCAACCAAAAGCCAACGGTGTGTGCTTAACCTGGAAGGAAAACTTACTGTTTCTCTCAGTGCGTTTGGAAAAGAGGAAGATCAACAGCTTCCTGCTGAACCACACCCTGATGATGAGAAGGAAAAGGAGAATTCATAGAAAATTATTAAATACAAAAAAACGCTGTGCATAGGTGAATCAAATCACATTTGTATTGTCCATCAGGATCATTCAAAACAAAACACATAAGCACTCACAGCACAGGGTATATAAAGAAAGGCAGAGTCATGGCTAGTCTCTGCAGCCATTGTTCAGGGAGGTAGAGACAGTACACGATCAGAGACGTCATCAGGTAAAGGACTGAGGAGTAAAAGAGCAAGCGGCCAACCCACAGCTGCAGACAGACGTGCACACTGATTAGGAAAAAGGTAATACAATTCAAGAATATCACTGCACATCTTGTGGATGTTTTGTGGACTAAACCTTTTGCAGACGTTGGTTTTTGGCTCTGAACTCCTCCAGCTCTTGAATCTCCTACGAGAGAAATGTGAAGGGTCAAAGGTCATTTCAACAGTGCAAAGAATCTCATTCTGAGGAAAGCTATTATTACTAAGAGGAATTCCTGCCCCATTTTCAGTTTGAGTGTCAGTAATGACGCCTTTTTTCTTCATTCATCTTCATTACAAAAAAAGCTCAAATATAAACTGGGCATGTGTTTGTGTTAGTAGGAAAGACATGGCTTTCATTGACTGTGCTATAAGCATTGTATGAATTCATAAAATGTGATACCTAATTCAGTCATTACCTTGTCAAGGCTCTCCAGCTGATCAACTGTGGTCTGCTTTGTCTGTATTGAGAATAAAGATCAGCAAATCAACAACATTCGGCTAGGCTTCTTCTCACTGTCACTCACAGCCAACAGATTCAGAACTAATTCATGTGTCAGTAAACAATCATCCCTGTTCCTCTAAACACGTGTGTACCTGTGATCTACATATTTAAGTAAAGGAGAGTAATACATTCCACATTTATGTACCTATTTGTATCCAATCATTTCAGGAAAAAAAGGAATCAATGCAAAAAATAATTAAGTGTCGCACTTTCTATTGCTCAATCTGTCCCGCTGCCTCTCTTTCCCCTTGACTTCTCTAGTATGTCTAATAATAGCATATTAAGCTCATCTAGCTCGGGCACAGGGTTCAGTGTGCAGCCGTCTAGCACGACTAAATTATCTCATATACTGTCATCACTTAAGTAGAACAAAGGATTAAATGAACTATACATTAGCCTTGTAGCTCATTTAGCAATTATCTGGAAATAAAATACATTATTTGTTAAATAATGTTAAATTAACATTGAAATATGTCACCTGACCTCACCTTTTTTCGAAGGTTTTTTGCGACGCAATAATCTAAGAACTAGGTACTGTGTGATCATTCAAATGTTGCTGTTATACTAGAGATGACTTGGTTGGTGTACGATACGTAATACATAACGTATGTACCTCTCATATTGTCCAATGTAAAATCCTCTATTTCAGTTTAAGTATTTTTGACTTAACTCTTCCTTTTCTCTCATCCACCTACCTTCCATCTGGATATTAGGGCTCCCATGTTTGCAAGTTACAGTCGTCTCCTCTTTGATCCCTTTGGCTCACTGGAACAGAAAGCCTCTGTTAAGCATGTTTGTAGGTAAACAAACAGAGTAGCACTGTACCCTTGCTGTTACAGTTATGCAATGTATGCTGGTGAATTTAAACCCTGCTATGACATTCATTTACACAAACTAACCACAGGATTTAACTGTGGAATAATTGGACACAATAGTTGCCATTGTTCTTGTGGAAGAAAATGTTGCTTAACAGCTCCGTATTTAAAACTTTAAAGAATATAACACACATAGGTCTGTACAGTTCTATCGACAAATATCGCATTGCATGGCGGGTCTTGTGCTAAAAATTCGACATATTCTGAGTGACGTTATCAACACTGAAAACTGCTAATTCCACATGGCCAGTGAAGACTCCCTTTAGCCAACTCTGGTTCTAGGAAGCACGTCTACTCGAAGGTTAAGATGCCATCCGAGTGTGTAACCTTTTGACTAGATATATGACCAGATATTAGAAATTGACTGAGTCAACAAGTTGCTGGCTGCTGTTGTAATAACACAGCTGTCTTAGTTTTCAGCAGTACATGTTAGAGAAGTGACAGTGCGACACCAGAAATAAATGTGCAGCGGTGTATCATGATATGAGTTTGCCAGTAAGCACAAAATAGATAGGAATAACAGCAACTGCATCTATTTACAAAAACATTGTGTAACCGGATTTGCACTCTTGGAAACACAATTCACAGCACATTACTTGAATAAAAAAGCCTGTACATTTGTAATCTTGGTTTACAGCCCAAGGGTTGTCATCACACAAACATGCGTATAATGTAGTGAGGTTTACTGTTTTTAACCTTTGACCTGATATTAGAAAATGACTCAGCAATGTTTACACATATTTAACATAAATATGTTGTGTTGATTTCCACCCATGCCTATAACATTTACAGTAGGCTACATTACTTAAGTAAGTTAGGTTCAAATCTCGACATTTCTTATAAGGGTTTACAGCCCCAGGGTGATCACCACAAAAATGCAAGTAATGTAGCAAGGTTAACTGTTTTTCTTGAACACTTCACATGTGTAACTCGAAGCAGTTTGCAGGCAAACTCGTAGGTTCATACTTTGGCATATTCCTTTCATATTAGGCAGACAAATAGTAATATAACTTAACGTTTCCAGCTAATGGAGTTAAAGCTAACGTTAGCTGCTCCATCAAAACACTGTATCCTATACTTCACACGTCCCTGCTAAAAAGCAGCGCTTATGAACAGACAGAGACGCTTTTGATCGCCCTAAGCGTTAATTTTACATACATCGTTGGCGTCATTTTAACAAAGGCATGAGTGCTGTAGCTAGCTCGCTACTGCAACAACAAATAACAAACTGCTGGTACAGATGTCACCAGCAACACACTGTCTTTGTTTTATAGAGGCTATATTTGAAATAAGTTACTTACACTAATCTGATGTTAAATCGCTCAGTTAATCAAGTGAGGACAGAAAACAAACGAGCGACGGACTTCTGTTGTTAACCGAGATGACATTTCAACTGCCAAACGAGAGTCGGCGAGACGTACGTGATACGTAACAGACGTAACTTTTCGATGACGTAATGCGGCGAAAGACGATGCTCTGGCTCCCAGAGTCCTTTGCGTTGTAGTCTTTTCTAGCCCCTAAGATCAAGATATTGCATTTTCACCGTATTAAAATTAAGTGAGCGACTGCATTTAGGAAACATGTGTCAGTTTAAAAGACAAACTGATTAGTCAAATAAATCATGTATATTGTTCCAAGGCATTCATGCCAGTGTCAAGCAATGACGCTAATCATCACACGTTGACTGATAATAACTAAAACAGTCAAATAATGTGTGACAACAGCAATTATTATAGGGTACCACACATAGATTGTATAATAACCACATCAAATAGCCTAATATTCAATAACAATTGTGAAAAGTAGGCTAAAACATGGCCTATTGCAAATAACTCAAATAATTAAATGTCAGCCATCAATAATAGGAAAGGATAATATAAAGACAAGATTTGATCAAAATAAGAATAGATTTAATCCAAAAGGGAAGCACCGCAAAAATAAATGTATCGCAATTTGAAGATATAGCCTACTGTTGGCCTAGGCAGGGCCGGCCCTGACCAATTTGGCGCCCTAGGCAAGATTTTAGCTGGCGCCCCCCATTGCATTGCAGTCAGGTCCACCACTGTTCATACACTCACACAGAACTGGATAGCTTTGTCATTTCATTTTATTTTAGATAGAAAATAACCCACAAAATAAAAAACATATTACAAAACAAGTGACATAACATTAAAAAATGAATACAATATTACGATTTGCACAGAAAAATGCAGACGTTAAAATTTAAAATGATAATCTATTACAAGTATAGTTTAAATAATTCATAACTTTGCATTGAATATAATTCCACACAAAAGCTATATTACAAAATTAAATGACAGAGACCTCTGGTTTGTACTGCTATTTAACTTGATTCCAACAGAGAGCTGTGTACATTTAGATTTTAAGACCTCATCTTCATATCTCAACAAGCTCACCTCACCTTGCTACAGCCTGACTACTCTTGCCTTTGGGTCTATTGGTGAAGCCTTTATTCCTCATGCTGCATCACTGGGCTGTGCTAAGGTGGAGAAGATGTCTGCAGGACAGGTGGCTCAAAGTATTTCAAATGAAAACCTGAAGAGAAAAGAGAAGTATACATGTTGTTACATTATTTATATTAAGACATGGTGAAAAGCTTTAAAATGGAAATGAGATAAGATTAAACTCTTGTCATTAAAATGAAATGCAGTTTAGCATCCAACCAGAGTGAAGAGAAGCAGTAACTAATGGAACGCTATAGGTAAGGTACAATCAAACGGAAAAGTTTGCTCCTGCTTTTTATTAAATCAGAATCAAGCCTTCTGATGATATCTCATGGCTTTATGTATAGCACTTTGATTTACCTTGTGTTGAAAAGTGCCTCACAAATAAACTTGACTTGCCTCAGGTATGCAATATTAACAGTTATTATAGCCTACTGTGCACTTTTAACACTGATGTAAACTAACACAAGGTTGACAACCATTAATTATAGTGGAAAAGGAATAGCTTTCTAATAACCATTACAAGCAGTGCAAACTTTGGCAAGTTATGACGGGATGTAGGCTACCTGAAAAATCTTTCTAAATGTCTCTGATGAATTTAAGCTGGGAGTAACGTTACCCATCTTCCAAAAGTAAGCTAGCAAGTTAACACGGCTAAAACAATGCAGCACACTATTCATTCATCACATTAACGTCACTGTAGGCCTACCTCTGTCTTTGTCACGTTTTTCCTCCTCTTCTTTTCCTTTTCAGAGAGCTTTTCTCTTTTTGACATGGTGTTCGCTCTTTTCTTCCGGTTCCGACCGGTGATCATGGACATATAAAGAAGGTTCAGATACCTGGCTGATCGCCAGAAATCTGGAAGAGTCTATCGGAGGAGGGGGGGGGGGGGGGGTCGCTTCAATTTTTTTTTATAGTTTGTCTATCCTCAGTAGTTGTCATAGTTTAAGCTTAACTCATATTTTGAAATTATAGTATTAACAGTATTAGTAAAAGAAAATTAAAATAAAGTTTTGGTAGCCCTTTTTTTTTTTTTTTTTTTTAGCGGCGCCCCCTGCGGATGGATGCGCCCCTAGCATTTGCCTATACTGCCTATGCCCAGGGCCGGGCCTGGGCCTAGGCCTATAGGCTATATCAAATTGTTACCACTAGATGTCGCAATTGTGTTATTTCATATGAATACAGCATTAAATGGGAGCCAATCACTTTGACAGAGAAAAAAATAGTCTATTTTCAAGAAGTTGAGCACTTTTCACTTATCCTACACATGGTGTCAGAGAGCATAACCTCCTATATTTATATTTCTAATAAGTGAATATGTTTTAATAGTGTTATAGTTTTCCTATTTGTAAAATGACTCATTCTGCAAAAGCAATATCTGGGCTGCTGAATGTACGCTCAAACGCACACACGTCCCCATCGTGTCTCCACTGTTCACACATTGGAGAATATTTTGTGAGGTTGTGGAATCTCTCCAAGATTCAGCAGCATTTTCTCAACTCCCAGCTGAGCTGTTTCAGATTAGGCTGCAGTGTGCAGAGATTTGGCCTTCGGCTTTAATGCTTACAGCTTCCTCTGGACTCCGAAGAGTTATGGGCCTAATAAAACTCGCTCTCTCTCTTTCCCCCATTCCCATTTTCTCCCTCTCTCTTGCAGGCGCTCGCACTCACGCACACACGCACGCGCGTTGATGTATATTATAGCTGATGAGAAATCCTGATGCTGATGTTATTTCCGTTTCATTAACCCTTAATAAATTAAAAACGGAATACTCCAGAAACACATTTATACAAAGGACACACACATAAAGACCCACACTAAGTGTCTGCATTTGAAAGTGCTTTTAAATCTTAATCTAAACACATAGCTTTTCCCTGAATGTTGTTATTTTGAAACGGATTGCTGACGAGCTTTCAGTGACAATATGTATGTGTTGTTATGCACAACATGAGAATATGTCTAATATATATGTAGGCCTAGCTGTTATTCAATGAGATGCCCCCCACCCCCTTGCAGTGTGGCAAAAGTAAATATGTTTGATACATTAAAACTCACAGAGACTGTGAGAAATAAAACACATCCGTTCATCCGTCTAGTATCGTCTGGTTGCGATCCATCTGTTTGTCTTGCAGTCTTATTTTTGTTAATTTCAAACCTCGAACATGCGTTCATGGCCGTGGTGCGGCTGTTATCAACTGATAAATATTCAGTCCCATGGTTTCACATTATAGGTATCGATATTGCCTCCACGTGGGCCTATATGTATTTCCAGGAAGGTTGATAGGCCTCAAGCTTGCCACCATTTGGATGTTTGCATCTCTTTTATTGACAGAGTGGACTGCACATGGTTAAAAGACACGTTCGTTTGGAGGGTGAAGACAATTCTTGGAGTTGACGCTGTCTTTCAAAATAGACGACACCTGCTTCGGGACGAATACATGCGGATTGGAAGCACGCTGCTCTGTAGAAGTTCGGCCTTTCAAACATCCACCTCCATTATTCTGTTGGTCTCAGTGGAAGTAACTTGTCTATGTATCTGCTCAGTTCACATTCAATCACTATTGGAACTAGGCCTATGTTTTTAATCATTTAGTGTCAGGTTCCCGTCCTTTTCTTTCTTTGCTCTCTTCAGTTTGTGTAGGTCGATGTCAACATTAACTAATTACAAAACTTATAGGCACGCTATATCAATATAGCCATTCATCTTTAATTACAAGTACTTTTTTGACTTGCACTTTTACTAAATGTAACGCTGCAGAAAAATGTTTTACATATAAGTAAATATTTGCAGTAGGCCTTAGGCCTAGGCCTATATGCTTTTTTTTCACCACAGGCCCTTACATAATGGGCCTGCAATGAAAGAAAATACTGCAAATATAGTCTATGTAAAACATTCTTCTTCGAGCTAAACAAGGTTAAGGAGAAGAAGAAAAACATGACAAAACAAAAAACAATAGTCTCTGGAAGGACGGATTCGTATTAAATTATTTGCACATTAAATAGCCTAATTATTTACGGGATAGCGGTTAGTGACGGTGGTATAGGCTAATTTAAAACAATTATTTTAATTAATAACTATAATATTTAACCTTGAAAAAATCCCCTCGAGCTGCAGGATTTCAGTTTGAGCGTGCCCTCTTCTTTATTGGTCAATATTAAGTTTTCCTGCTTCCGACCTGAGCCCCCATGTTATCTATGTATTGTTTTATTCATAAGAGGTCTTTGATGGTTTGATTGTGTGGTTTCTTATTAAGATTAACAAAGGACAGTCATCTTCGTTTCGACGTTTACAATGGTGAAAGCCGGAAATGATGCCACCTGAACGCCATCTCGGGCTAAACCCGGGTTGTTCATCCAATGAGATCCGCTAAAGCAACAGGAAGAAGCCCATTTCACTTTTAAAAAAATAATTCATTCATTCATTTGCTAATTCGTTCATTGCGCTATCGTTGCCATGTGGCATACAAAGGCCCAAAGCTATAAGGTAAACCATGAGCGCACATGACATTGGCTTTAGGCTGTGTGATGTGGAGGGATGCTTAATCGGTCTCCTTCAAACGAATATGTTTACTGGAGGCCGTAACATGTGCTCTGGGATGGTAAATAATACAGAGACGGTAATGCCCTCCAGTAGTTTATATATAACACGTCCATTATAGCTTAGCATACTGTATAATAAAAAAAAATTAAAACAAGAAAGAGAAGACATAAGGAGCATGTCCTGATACAGATGCCTTGGTGCTGGGCATTAAATAGCCAAAGGCTTTTAATTAGACATATTTACTATGCAATAAATGTGAAATCCCTGTATAGCACTAGGCTATTTACTGTATATTGGTACAGGACTTAGGGGGTTCCAGTGCAGCCTGTTTCAGCTTCTTTTAAGGAGTTCCATCTGCTATGTGATGATGCAAATACAGCCAAATGCACACTTTAGGTCAACATCTGGGTTGTCTATAGACTTGGGTTAAGTATGAAATTACTTGTAATAAATGTTACATAGAAAAATTGACTGGCTGCAACTTCCCTGAATCTGTCACTGTAAAGCAAAGCCTATCTGGAGGCATCAGAGTACACCTCTTTAGTGAGAGAAACGGGCCTATCAAATATTGGAACAATGATGGTAATGTGTCAGGTGCAGCAGCCCAGTGAGCCATCCAAGACAGTGTATGTAGGCAATATTAAAACTATAAACACTATTTAACAAACTGTTTGGCAAACAAGAACTATTGGTATCATTCATAACAGACATGTCATAGTTGGGGTATGAAAAAAACACCAAACATTAAGAATGACTTAAGACAGAGAGACAGCACGAACAATGAAAGGACCCTGAAACTAAATCAGCTGAATGAAATTCAACCATTTTATTATTTAAAACTGTGCTTTCCCTACTGTGGAATATCAAAATGTCCTTTGTGGAAAAAGCCTCGGGAAACATTAGTTATTTATACCGTATAACCTATAAACTATTGTGCAAAACTTACACAATTTACAATTTGCATTAAGTTTCACAACCATGGTGTGTACTGGTTCACTCACCAACAAAAGGCCACTCCGCCATGATTTACATCTACTACATACTCAAGGCCTCGCCTGTCCACAGTCACTCTTACATGTATTCCCTTTATCTCCCTTAAGCCTGTTATGAAGTCATGAACCTGAGATTAGGTCCACAGGCTTGAGGGTGGAAAAGAGAGAGAGCAAGAGACCCCATCTCTCCATGAACACAAAGAGTTTGTTACATTGTAGCTCATATACTTAACTTTCATCTTGACGGTATTGTGTTTAAAGGTTTTGCTGTGGGCCAGTTATTAAAGTTAAAAGTTGCTATGGTACTTTAAGGCCTGGTTGTTTATTGTCCTTTGCCACATCTTCTCCAAAACTTCAAACTGGCTTTTCTTCAAATTCTTAAGTTTGAATCCTGTATTAATAAAATACTCAAGGAATGCATTGTTAGTTTGTGTGTTAAGAGGCCTTTGTGAACCTCTACGACACATCATTTCCTGTGTGACAGTAAATCTCATTTGACATGCATATGTAGGCTACTCAGCAACACTTACTATCAACAGCACCTATTGAACACATTATATGGCCTGCCTATATAAGAAGCATCATAAGAATATCTTCGACCTCGTACATCAGAACAACACTGTGTGTTTCAGTGAGATGTCTTCTTGATGACTGAATTCACGGCGCAGGAGAGGTCTTAGACACATACATTTATTGAGCAGTAAACTAAATGGGAAAATACCCTAACAAGACAAGGTTTGTCTTATACTTCACAAGGAAACGGACGGTCAAGATTTAACCTGAGGACTCACGCTCGACTAATAGTACTGCTGCAGGCTGACAGCATGTTCTACCAAAAGCATTGGTTATCCTATAGCTTCTTACTTCCAGATATATGAGTACTACTCTCACTAGCCAGTCATTATCAATAGAATGTGAGTGATTGTTAAACAGTTGTAGGGAAATTGCTGTGCAACTTGTGTTGCTGTATCTAATGCTATTCCCACTTTAACTCTAGCTTGCTATTGCCAGTAATATATTCATAATGATCCATACCAGATATATTGATACTTCCCTTAGAATTCTTTTTTTTTTGTAACAATTCTCACAATTGTAATGATAGGCCTATAAAATAACCGACTCTTGCATACAGATGTTGAACACCATCCTTATTAGTAAATGAGCCTCATAAATTAAATCATTATCATAAATTAAAATGTATTATTTTCCCTTTAATCACAAGGCGTTTGACATAAATCTATATATGAAGAAACGTTATTTGATGTTAATGTATGCTACACAAAGTATGTGTTACTAAAGAGTGGATACATTGTTGCAATGTGTGAATATAATTGGGGTGTGCTGCTGCCCTGAGAACAATCACTAAACCACAATGTATCAGTAAAAAAACAAAGATGAGGGAAAAAAACAGACACCAAGTAGCATTCATTCTCCCATCTCAGATGAATTGCTGAGGGGTTTTAATTTAATTGGACACAGCCTGGGCACATAGTGACACAACACAATGGATAATAACCGAGAATAAAAAAACTATCTTTCTTTCTGCCTTAACACATTTTACATAAACGTAGCCTCCCTCATAAATGTCCAACATGGTCTTTGAAGCCTTGCAAGACTTATTTGTGCTCCTTCTATTGAAGATATGAATAAATACACTTTGAACATCTGGTGTTGTTTAACAGTTCAGAAATATTCAAGAAGTCTCATTACCAGCTGACAAGCATGGAGGATAAACATAAGATGAATGTGTTTTGTATTTGTGCTTAAAAAACGAATTTATACATAGCAGTAGTCCTACTGTAAGGTTTGTTTTTTACAATGTAGGCCTAGGTTTTATTCAGAATTTCCATAAGGTGTGTGTGTGTGTGTGTGTGTGTGTGTGTGTGTGTGTGTGTGTTTGTGTGTATGTATGTATGTATGTATGTGTGTGTGTGTGTGTGCGTGCGTGCATAATGTGAGAGTGCGTGTGGGGCTGGCCTGGATTTGATACGGTCTGAAAAACGTGCAGCCCAGCCTTTACTGTAGGTTTACTTAATTGTACTCAGCAGACCCAATCTGGGCAGGATCAAGGTCAAAAACTGTTTTCCTCAGTTTCCAAAGGACGTTTTAGAGGTGGTCTTGCCGTGTGCTTGGGGTACAATGAACAGATTTGGAGGCTTATTATTTATATCGAATTTGATGTTTCTTGTGGTAAATTTCAGGGCTTAGGCCACGACACAGCTAGGTTTCGATTACGTTTTTAATTGATTTTAATTGCCACATTTGAGGCTATAGGGTAACAACTTATTTGCTGTGAACCATGTAGCCTACTTAAAAGAGGGTATTACCCTGTGTATTTCAATTTGCAGGTTTCGTTAGGTCATTGGCCAAATCACAGCCGGTGTAAAATAGCAAGTATTTTAATTGTCCATGTATTTACCGAGCTGCACCTATCCGTCAAAGTCTGACTTTGACTCCCTCGCTTCACCTTTTCTAACGGAGAACAGCTCATCTCTGCTGGACCATAGCGCCGCGTCAGCGAGGAGACTGTCAGAGTACCGGGGACACTACTTCCAGGAGCCCCGGCGTGAGTATCATCCTCCACCGTGGAAATGGACCCTCTACCAGACGAACCATGCCATGCCCTCTTCGCCGCCACACGGCTTCAACTTGCCCGGGGAAACCGTTTATCACAACTGCCAGGGCTTACCATCCCCGCCAGATTCGATATTCAACACTGGCAAGGACTGCTTTCTGTATGGTGGAGCGGTTTACGGCGCATCTGATCCCCGTTTCCACGTGCAGGCGTTCGCCGGAGACGCGCAGAATTTCCGCGACCGATACACGGCGTTCAATCGGGACTCACAGCTCCTCTTCCCGGCAGAGCGGATCATAGAGCGGCACCGTAGCATCCTGCCCCCAGTCTTCGACCAGTTTATGAAAAGTGCAAAAGAAGCAGCGGATCCGAAAGAGGAGAGCTGCACACCTGCAGGGAGCCAACGGGAGAAAGAGACGAATGTGACCGAGTGGACGAGCTGTCACAGCGGGGAGAGCAACGAGGTGAGGACGGGCTCAGAGTCATCGCAGGCTGGGAAGGAGGACGAGGATGATGCACCCTTATCCAGCGGCAGTGGAGAAGACTTCAGTCATGCCCAGAGTAAGTGGACGTCAATATCCTTCTATAAAATTAGAGTTAGGCTAATTGGATAAGGGCTATTTCACGACGAAACCTTTGCAAAATCAGACGGAAGTTCGGCTCTTTTGATGTGCGCACAGTGTCACGAGAGGTGCATACAACTGCGCTATGCCTATCCTACATATTTCAATACATATAGGCCTAGCCAACATGTAAACTTAGCCTATATAGATATTAACCTTATATCCCAGGGACCCCCTCCAGTTTAAAGTAGAGTAGGGTCTACACAAAGAACAACGAATTAACTGTTGGCAATACAATGCTGTTGGGATCCAGAACAGGCCCAAACTGGGCATCCAATAGTATAGCCCAATTTATAAACCTCTGTCTGTGCTAAAGATATAGGCTTCTGAAAGCCTACTGAACATTGGTATTTATTTGATGTAGTCCATGGTCGCTTCACCGTATTTATTCAGTCTAAAATATTATATTAGACCTTCTACTTTTTCGCGGATGCAGGACTGACTAGGAGCGCATAGGCCCATACGTTGTTGTGTGCATGTCTAATATCTATATAGCATATACTTGCATCAATACAATATAATTGGTTTTGAAGGCTTTATTATAGGATATACACATGGCGTCGTGCTGATTCTTTTAAGTTTGAAAAAACTCTACTTTATTTATGTATTTATCATTTGACCATGTTCCGTATGGGTCTGTTTTATATAGGCTATGAATTAAGCCTTACACTGGACTGTGGCACTGATTAGCATCGCCATATAGGGCCTAAAGGTGGTTACTTATTTACAATTTAGGCTACACAATGCAATTACTTAATGTTGCAATTTTCTCCTCATTTGTTTTTTAAATTGCACGCCCAGCTGTTTGTAGTTTGCATGTTGACGTAGCAAACAGTCACATGTCTGTACTAACCACGCACGTGCAGCTTAAATAAGCACGGGTGTGCCTTTAATGTAATGGCTGACATACACTTGCAAACAAACAACCTAACCTGGAGACTTTGTAAGGAGAGCATTAATTAGTCTCATTAAAACAGCAGCACAGCATGGAGGATCATGTCAACTTCTTGAACCTATACGGTTTGGATTTAGACCTTGACATTCAAATTCAAACAATAAAATACATTTAAATGAAATTCAATGCAAACTGATTCAAAGGAGCTCTGTCCGAAGGCCTCCCCTGACCATTAAAACTTGGCATCTTGGGTTATGGTTGTCATGGGCTTATTTAACTGGATGTATTTCTTGAACTTTAGTGTCACACATTATTGTAACATTACATTAGGGATATCATTCTACTTTGCATCAGACACACTGGCCATTATAATGAATTGTATTACAATTCACTTGTATTGTTCTCTTCTATTTTTAGTTGAAGGTTACTCTCTGTTTCATCTATCTATCTATCTATCTATCTATCTATCTATCTATCTATCTATCTATCTATCTATCTATCTATCTATCTATCTATCTATCTATCTATCTATCTATCTATCTATCTATCTATCTATCTATCTATCTATCTATCTATCTATCTATCTATCTATCTATAAATATATCCATCCGCCCATCCATATATCTATCACAGTATCACTATGTTTGTTATCATTTCATGTTTGATCTTTTTGCCCCTCTCTTGAGCAGTGAAGAGGAAGAAGCGTTGTCCGTACTCGAAGCAGCAGATCAGACAGCTGGAGAGGGAGTTTCTGTTCAACATTTACATCAACAAGGACAGACGCGTGCAGCTGTCCCGCCTCCTGTGCCTAACAGAACGGTGTGTGCATGGCATGATATGATGCCAAACATCTATTGAATTCAATTTCATCTGAATAAAAGTTATATATTGCATTGGAAGGAAAATAATGAGGCCAGGGTGGACTGGACCTCAGTTTGCAGATTCACTGACTCACATACTGAAAGAGCTGCAGTCAACAAGCTGGAGCACACAGTTACACCTGGGAAGAGGAACCCATTCAACCTTGCTCCATTTGGGGGTGAGATCAGGGTAAATTGGGGTCAGGGTTATAGGCTGATTGTTACTACACCAGGTGTTATTCATCCTGCAGTGAAGTACCTCCATTAGTAAATGCTACGGAGAAAGGCAGTTACCACACTGGTGTGCCACACCGATTTTTGGCAGAGTGCTACTGAACCTATGGAAGTAGGATTAGCATGCATATGCAATAGTTTTGTTTACCATGAGGGCAGCCTATGTGTTTTCTTAGTTTGTTTGTTTGTATGGCTTTTATTATCTCATATAGATAGACCTACAACAATTAGTCAATGAATCGGTACATTTATTGACAGGAAATGAATCAGCAACTATTTTGTTAGGCATTCAATTGTTCACTCATTCTGTGGTTGTAGTTTCTTAATGGTGTGTAAGATGTGTTGTAATACATTTTTCAGTTTTGGAGGACACGTTTTATTTATTTTTTTACATTTAAATGTGTCACAATGGGCTTGGGGAATTTTCTGCCTTTTAGTAGACAAAACGATTAATGATCACAGATTAATTGCAGCCTCGTTAATAAGAATAATGTTGTTATAGCATAATATATATGTATTATATGTGATGTTGCTGAGAGGCGGCGAGTGTAGTGAGAAGTCAATGGCAAATGTCCCTTTTACACTATTCAACCCTGGGCTGACATCTGTCTCTGAAACGTTGTACACTGGGTAGTTTAAGAGAACTGGTGATGTTTTATTTATGAGTAAATATTTTTTTATTTTTAAACCTCACTGACTGTAACCAAATGTATTTGGCACAGGCAAATGCTATAGGCATTACGGTTCAATAAAATGTCGGTGAAGGCTGTCATGCAATCACATTCCTCAGGATTTTCTGCCGGCATTTTTTTTCCACTGTTCATTTTCAATCTTTTGTGTTCTATTTTTCAACTCAAAATCAAAATCACGTTTTAAAAAAATAACATCTATTCTTTGCCAATCCAGACAGGTGAAAATCTGGTTCCAGAACAGAAGAATGAAAGAGAAGAAATTGAAAACAGAGAGACTGCATTACTTCACAGGATTCAACCTGTTCTGATGGACATATGAGGGAGAAAGGAGTAGGTGTCAAACTGGGTGACATGCTCCGCAAACCTGGTCACAGCACTGTATATTATTCCAACCATAGGGAGGTTAACAGAGACAGAGAGGACAACTTAAACATTGAACTAATACATAAATAAACCCAGGTCCTTTCTGCCATCTAAGGAGAACTCCATGGCTCCCATTTAGGCCCCATGTCTGTCTCGAGTAAAGTAACAACTTGTTCTACTCTTATTCACTTTACTTAAAGAAAAATACATTGAGAAGGCTTCTCATGCCTCATTTGAATCTAACCTCCCTTTGAAGTCATGTGGACCCTGAAGAAGTCAACCCTCCTTCTGCTGCAGGCCTGTATAACCTATAAAAACGAAGGAATTAGGACATATATCATTTTCATTAAGAAATTGTTTAAAATAAAAAAAAGGACGAATCAAACACAGATGTACAGTAGCTCGTTATATGCTTGGCCGTGGAGCCTGATGTTTGGACACATTTCTGAGAAAATTTGATTAATTTCTTTTAATGTGTGTGTTTTGATGTTGACTTGCACTGCTGACAATCTAATAATTTAACCTATGTGTACAGCTTTTATAACAGATTTATTCCGTATCGATGTTACTATTGAAGCTACTTTTTTGTCACAAATGATGTTGCTGTTCATGTGAATTTGTTTATAACTGACATACCTTTTTAAGGTTAATAAAAGGCGATATCATTTTACTTTGTAAGTTCAAATTTTCTATTTAGCATTCACATATAATCATTTAAGGCAAGCAAATCATATTGCTTGGTTTACTTTGATGTTATACTTTGTGATAAGTTACATGTGATTACATATTGAATGATGTACATCTACCAATGAGTCATTATTATTATCTTCTTTTGTGTCAAATTTGTTCTCACATTTCTTTCAACATTACCCAAATTAGATTACAATATATTCATGTGATATATTTTAGCTTGTCTAAACTTCACATTACAATATTTGACAATATCTCTATTTCTTGTTTGTTTTGAAAGGGATATACATGACTATATAAACCTTGATATGGTTTAAAACAAACCTTGAATACATTTATTTTTGAATTATTTCTTGGTCGACACCTTTGTTTAATCTGTCTGTAAAATGATGAATGTAAAGTGTTCAAATACCGCCTTGTTAAGTCATTTTTCAAATATAGGCCTATGTACAGTATTTGTTTAAATATTGAAACAAACTACATTAACAGCGTTATTTTACAAGCATGTTGAAGCGTTGTCTGAGGCCGTATCCAATGTGTTTTTATTTAAGTGTTTTTACATAGTAATAAAATGAAATGGATGCCATGTGTGACATTCTCTTTTGCAACACAAAAGTATACCCAGAAGCACAATTAAAAAGTTTCCAAACACAACTATACTGACAGAAAAAGCAGGATATTAAGCAAGTCATTTCAGCCCCAGATTACTCTAATGTAACTCCTTACACCCAGAAGTCAAGATAAGAAGTGTTAAACTACAAAAGCAAATTTGTAAATAGCTTATCTGTTATGTGTTCTTTCCAGTTCTGACCCAGACTTTGAACGACACCGGACCAGACGGCAGAAACACACAGGGAGTCCAAGGCTGTATATGAACCTTGAACCGCAACCAAGCCACAACACACCACCCTCACACACACCATTGCCTCAACTTAAAGGACTTTTATTGGGGCAATACAGACAGTCTGCTGTGTCCCTCTTTCTCTGTCTCTCACACACACACTCACTCAGCCTGTGTGTGTATATATTTATGTGTGACGTAAAAAAAAATAAAAAAGGTGAGGGGGATGAAAGGGGAGATTGTGTTTCGGGATGGAACTAAAGGCACTCAACCTAATGGCCTACAATAAACTGGACCACAAGCCTGCTGTGCCTTCTTCTTCTTTTTCTTTACGCAGGACACATTTTAAACTTAACTGTGTTTGTATTTGATTTTATTATTGCTAAGCATTGTCCTGTTTTTATTTCCTAAATAATTTAATAATGTCAGAGGTATAGAACTACTAGCAGAAGCAGTAGAAGTAACACATAGGTTAATGTAGTGCAGATAGTAATAATAGTGGTTGTTACGACAGTAGTAGGTATTAGCTGTAACAGTAGACTAATAGTGATATGTGTTGCACCATAATTATTGTCAGATTGTGAATACGTGGCAGGAGTATATTGCAGTATTCTGTATTATGATTACCAGCAGTAATACATGTGGCAGCAGCAGCAGTTAGCATATATTTGAATAAACATATGTTGGAGAACAGCTGTAATAATAGCAGTATAAAAAATAGGAATAGCCAATACAGAGAAAAGGTGCTTTTAGCAAAAATAAAAAAATATATTATCAACATGTAATACATGATTTAAACCCCACTATAATGTAGTTTCATGTGGATATAGGATAAGTGTTTATTGATGTAGTTGTTAACAGCTGAAACTCCTGTTTTGGACACTGGTGTTTTAAGAAACACTCAGTAAAATTAAGTTGTAATTATATGAAACATATTTTCAGTTATAACTGTTGACAAATGCTTTAGCCTACATTAATACATTATATATATTGTATAGTGGGTTATAAACCATTTATTCAGTGTGTTTGTATACTGCTTATACATTTAAGGGGGAGGTAAGGTTTTCTTTCCTGGCAACAGAATTCGAATAGCTAATAGAGTAAATGCAATAGTAAAGTAAAACATGTCTTACTTGCTCACATTGCTCACCCTCTAAAACCGTTCACATCTTGCTTGTAGTAACGTAATGTGGGCCACGCTGCCTGTATCTTTCTATTACTTTCGTTTAGTCTGTCATATAAAAAGTTTGTCAGCCTACGTGACTCATTACACAGCTAGCACTCCGGATCCTTCGACAGCAGGTTGAGCTTCAAAGCACCTGCCACCTAGAGGAAGGTTCCGCAAGAACAGCCTCAAGGGTTCGACCAACCTGAACAATAAACGCTGATTAGTGTGTTTCTATTGTATCACTGGGACCAGTTGACACTGCTCATACTTTGGTGAAAATGAAAAAAATGCGCTTTTTTAAATAGCTGAAATAAGCGAAAAGTGTTCAGGGTTGGCTGCTTTAATAATGCCATGAATTATTTTTACAGACTTGCTCAGGTGGTTTCAGGGAATCTACAACACTATTTGCTACTGTGTTGTTTTGTGTTTAATGTTTGAGGATTGTTTGGGATTCTGAAGGATTTGACCCTCCATCTTGTTGGAATACACTCGCTTAAAGTCAGTCTGGAGTTGTGTTTGTTAACAATAATTTCACATTATTTCTCAAACAGGTGCACATCCTATCAAATGCAGTATGTCCTGTAATGTAGACACGTTAGTGCTTTCTTTAATTATGTAGTTTGGGAAGCCCTCCTGTTTTTTTCAGCCAGCAGATGGCGCTAGGAGTGCACGGACATGAGATATAGATCAAGGTCTATGTTAGGGGGTTGTGAGAAATATTTCCAAAAACGAAAATAGTTGGTTTGGTGTCCATACGCCGCGAGTCCATCCGGCTCTTTGTCATCCTCTCCATTCAACGGATTTTATTTTACTTTCACACACAAACACTGGCAAAATGACGGCGAAGGGAGAACACAAGTATTTATATTAGGCTAATTGGCATAGGGCCAAATATATTTATTGAACAGTAAAGCTCTCTGCATGTTTAAATAATATAGATATATAATAAAGCCACTAGTTTGTTTGACCAAATGATCTCAAAACTGCCAATTAGGCTATTCATAACAAAAACTATAATTGTGGAATAATCCAACGGGGTGTTAAATTATAATGTAGGCATAAGTAATTAGTTTAATGCAAACTTAAAGGCAAAAAACAAACAAATACAAAACTCACCAACATTGGAGATAGATTCACATGACATAGACGGGTCACATCTGCAAAACATCCAAAGACACTAAACTAGTTTTTTCGAATTTTGAAACTAAGCGTCTTTGCGCAAGTCATTAAATTGATGTTGGCATAGTCAATAACTTGCTATTTAGGTGAATCCAGCAAGTAAGTAAATTAGTAGGCTACATAAAAACAAATACACCTTACAATTTTGATTAGGCAACAGCCGCAACGGAGCGATAAAACCAATCCTAATCCAATTGAAGACAATAAGGCTATACTGTGATTTGGGGGTGGCATCAGTAAAGACACCACAGCTCCATCCAACATGAACTTCGTCTCCATTTTACAAGAAATATGCCCACACAATATTTGAATTCAAAACCTCAAGATCAAGGAAACCACTTGTCCGGACAAAGAAAAGCCAAAGCCCACCTCCGCTCTGTTCATCTCAATAACGATACACTTGGGGGCGACACACACACACACACACACACACACACACACACACACACACACACACACACACACACACACACACACACACACACACACACACACACACACACACACACACACACACACACACACACACAGTGTGAGATTGTAAACGACTCCCTGCTTGTAAAACAGTGTTTCAAGCACAGAGCTTTAAAAAACTAAACCTTTATGCCACATTCAGGCCCATCTGGCAGCAGGCGCATAGGCCCACTATCACGTTTCGCAGCAAAAAGAAACCTTAGATTGATTTCCTATACTGGATAAATACAGTCCAACCATGTGATCCAGAACACGACCAATGGGCAGCCGAGAAGAAGGTAAGGGCAGGAAAAAAAATTACTACCATTTTAGGGGAGGATGTAAGCCACTATACCAGCCCATCTAACGTTTTACAGTCGCACTTAAGTGTCTTTTTATTGAAATAATAAAATAAACATGTCGCTAACGAATTATTATTCCATGATGGGGCTCCAGACCGAAGAGCCGTACGGTGCACATTTCATCCCGGGTGGCTTGCAGGGTTCGACGGCCGGCTGCGCAAAGCCAGGCCGGGGAGCCGAGGAGGAGGAGGGGACCCCCGGCTCCCACATTCCGGATTTTTCACATTTTTCCAACAAACAAACGAGTTTGAACGGCTTTTCTCCCTGGACGAACACCTCCACTTCTTCCTCGTCCTCTTCTCCGCAGCTGCAGTCCGCCCCCGGCGCCTCCATCCCCGGCCTTTTTCATCCACATCACCTTCTGAGCCACCACCACCCGTACTACGGCCCGCAGACGCAGACCCACGCCGAGCACCTCGCGTCCACGGCGGCTTCCGAGGGCAGATTCGTCCGCTGCTGGGAGGGGGCGACTCCCACCTCGGAGACCTCTCTGTCACACGCGCCGGCCGCATATCCCGGGTGTCTCCCCGCTCAGGGTGACCTCTCCGATCCGAGCCCGAGGTATGAGGCGGTCAAACCCGAGAACTCACCACCACCGCCGCCACCACCGCCGCCGCCGCACGATAGCCCCGGCGATTCCAGCTTCGCCAGTCCGGCTGAGGTGGTCCTCGAGCGGCTTGGTACCGTGGAGGAGCTGGGGAGAAAGCTGGAGCCCAAAAAAGAGGACGAAGAGAGAAAAACACAGCAGCGTGAACCGGGTAAAGCGATAACTGAGTAATGTTTATTAGCATGTGCATACACACAGGTGTGTGTATGTGTGGGTGTCTGTGTGTGTGTGTGTGTGTGTGTGTGTGTGTGTGTGTGTGTGTGTGTGTGTGTGTGTGTGTGTGTGTGTGGGTGTGTGTGTGCTTTGTGTTAGAACATGGCCTAAGTAAGTGTGTGTGTGACTTTTATTGCCCTATAAATGTCTTGTAAACGGTCAAATATAAAACTTTATTGTCCATTAAAATAATTAAGGTGCTATTGCTGTTATTTAACAATTTGTCACCAGAGGCAGGTACAGGCTCGCGCTGCGTTTTCTGATCGGATATGAGCTGACAGTGGACTAACGAGTTTTCTCGAAATTGGTGCTGGAAGGTACTTTGGCCAAATACAAAGAAAAAAGAGCCTAGCATAAATACGCAAAAACAATAAGTGCTAGGCGTTTTACTGTTCATAGGAACATGCATGCAGCATTCCCACTAACATGTTGTATTATATTTTTTTCCCTTTTAATCTTACAATCCACAAAAGTAGCTTATTTCTAAATAGTCTGAATCAAAAAGTAATTACTGCAAAACTGGTTGGGACACAAAACAAATGATTTGGACTTATATAATTATAATCCTTTTAATAATTATAACAACAACAATAATAATACTAATAATACTAATAATAATAATACTAATAATACTAATAATAATAATAATAATAATAATAATAATAATAATAATAATAATAATAATAATAATAATAATAATAATAATAATAACAATAATAATGCATTGTATTGGCTGCTACAGATGTTTAAAAAATATAAAAAAATATTATAATATTATTTATTTTGTCCTGACATTACATTTTCCATGAATATGCTAAATTGTGTTACACCATAATAAATAGGCAACCAACCAACCAACCTCTTAGCTTTTATTAGGTCAGAAATTAAGTTTAAAACATTTCAAGGTAAGATTCATCCAAGAGTTTCAAGTCAAGTTTTGTTTTAGGTCATCTTTGCCAACCTGAAGTCCAGCCCATAACATAAATAATTAATACATTGAAGCTAAGCTTTCCTGTGTGTGGTGTGACAATATCAACCAAAAATACTTGTTGCTACTTGTTCCTGGTGCCTGTCTGTGTAGCTATCATTTCACAACACTCTCTGGCTCCTTAACTTTTTAAAAAGTGGCCAATAAAGTATTTCATTTCAGTCAAAGGGTTCAAACCCCTCCCCCTCCCCGACTGCCGTTTAATAATTCTGAAAATGAGGCTCTGCTTGGCTGCATATCAACTGCACTCAGACGTTTAAACCATCTTTATTGGGTACAGTCTGCTGTATTTATTGCCGCTAGCTGTCCTCCCAAAAAACATTTTCCGCCTAAAGGATACATCAGAAACCACAGGCTTAATTTTTCCAGGTGACATTATGTAAACTTATTGAAATGAAGGAAGGCTGTATAGGGGGTAAACAACCCCAATGCAATTTGTGAAAGGAGCAACATCAAAAAAGTAACAAAGTAAATAAAACACTGAATGTAACTGTGTTTTGAGTGTACAGGCACATAAAGCTTGTACCTGAGAATTACATTTTGTTTTTATTTTTATGCAAGTCATTAAACTCCCTGACACACACACACACACACACACACACACACACACACACACACACACACACACACACACACACACACACACACACTCACACACACACACACACACACACACACACACACACACACACACACACACACACACACACACACACACCCCAAAGTAAATATACTGCTCTGTGGTTGAAGTCAAAATCAATGCCCCCCTATTGTCTCTCCTTCTGCAGAAAATCCTGCAGCTAGTTGGATCTATGCCAAGTCTACCCGGAAGAAGCGCTGTCCGTACACCAAACACCAGACCCTGGAGCTGGAGAAAGAGTTCCTCTACAACATGTATCTGACCAGGGACCGGCGCCTTGAGGTGGCAGGACTCTTAAATCTGACAGAGCGACAGGTCAAAATCTGGTTCCAGAACAGACGGATGAAGATGAAGAAGCTGATGACTCGGGATAGGAGGGGCATGCATGATTGAATGACGGATTTTCGGAGGAGAAGGCTCAGCTTTTTATTTGTTTTTCTGTGAGGAGCAGGAGGTGAGGTAATAGCATGTGAAAGTGCTCTTAAGATGCCCTAACATCTTTGACCCCTCAACTTTCACGATCAGCTGTTACTATAAGCAAAAGGACTGTGGAGCGAAACATGGCTGCCTTGGACAACTGCAGAGAGTGGTGAAATTCTGCAGAGGGTGGGGGGGGGGGGGGGGGGGGCAGGATGTGTTGTAACACTTATAAGAAAAAAATATATATATATATAAATATTCCTTTTACTGTCTTCTGGTCTTTTCATGTTGGATCTTTTGAACTCTTGTGTAGAAGAAGTCTTCCATCTGCATGTTACAAAATGAAGACAGCCAACCTATAACCCGGGGTAGTTGTAAATAATGCTCAGAATGATATGTGGCAGATCCTAAAAAGTGAATCAAAAAAACATACCAGTTGATATCCAATACTTTGCTCGTTTTATTTTTGGGGTTTTTAAACACATCTGTTTTTGATAAGGTTGTATATCTCACACGTCTAAGATACTGAAACTACTGGACAGACACACACTTGACTTCACATAAATCGCCTGTGCTTTCTTCCAAAAAGGTGAATCGTGGTTTATGATTTAATGCTAAAACTATTGTCCTCGTAAAAACTGCTCCCAGTGTGCCTGGACGGCGGGACAGCATCACCTGAGGCAACTATCCAAGATAAATCACACCTGTCTGTTGTGGCCTGAACAAATGTTCCAAAGTGTTTGTTTTGATAGTAAAGTAAGATATTTGTGGAGAAGAAACAGAAGCTGGACACTGACTGGGGATGAAGTAGTTTTTCAAAAGAAACGAGAGACTGAGTGAGACAAAAATGAGGGAGGAATCTTTTGATATTCTTGGTTTTAAAATATTGGAATTCTTAAGTATTTTGCATGTTGTTATTTGACCTTGAGACACAAACATGTATAGTGTGGTTGGATTGTGGTCAGTGTGCTGCTTCTCAGCCTCATCCTTTCTGGCTTACAGAGTCATCACATTTTAGACAAATTTGAATGTGTGCCTACCACATGTCAAGCCTTCACACATGATATTATGCTGGTAAGTTTAGATTCCATGTGTTAAAAACCCACGTTTCTAACACATAAAATGGTTTTGCCACATGCAATAGGGGAAAATGCGTTTCAAATGTGATGAATTCCCATTTGTTCCTTTGCACAGGGGGAGGTTTTTTCAAAAGCAGACTTGTCACAGATGGAAAATGTCTTAGATGCTGACGGAAACATCAAACATCACGCTGCTGCAGTGTATAAATTCACCGCTTAGGCAAAATACCTTACTAAAGATGGATATTTTCTTTCTTGCTACATGTTACAATATGCTTTGGCATATTGGCTGTGGATTTTAGTGCTGCATTAAATTTACATCTCTTCACCACAGACGACAACTACCTGCGGAGAGTTAAGGATTTCATCGTTGAGGGAGTTGCCATAGTCTTTTCTGTGGTGCAAAAAGGGCCAAAAATGTCAAAATATGTTTTAAATCAAATCAGGTTAGTTGCAACATGCTGAAATCTGTATTGTGTCTACCCACAGCTGAATAGTTTATAACACACTGTGCAATTAAAAAACCTCAGTGTAAAAGATTATCATTTGTTCTGGAACATAAAAGTTTGTTAAGTTTAACTGTAGAAAATGGACACAAAACAAACCAACAAAAAATCAGATTACTAAAAATAAATAGGCTACAATATAAAAAATGGAATATAAAAATAGTTGTATGTGATTTTTAGATGTGTCCAGGTGAGTAATACTGTCAGAGGCCCATACACACAATGGTGTTATTCCTTTTTTTTTTTTATCTAGCTGCTGTTTGGAGCGATTCTCTGTTACAATGAACCCCAGTCTCCCCTATAATAATAACAACCAGACTTTTGACATTTTGTTCCTGAAAACAGTAAAAAGGCTTCTTTGTTTTTTTATTACTTGTGCATGAAGCCCAATGGGCATATGTGTTGTTATCGTTATTGTAATTGTCATTGTTGCTATGTTGTTACTGTGGGTTTAATATGGTCATGCCTTTAAAGCTCTTTACGCACACACACACACACACACACACACACACACACACACACACACACACACACACACACACACACACACACACCAGTCATGGCTAAGCTATGGTGTTACAGCAGTCTGATGGTTATTTCTCTGTTCCGCTGTTACCTCCTGACAGCTGCAGTCCGTGTGAGCCGAGGACGACACATACAGAGACGACGCACAACCTACTTCCACTATAAAAATGTATAGGCTACGATACACATCACCTTTAGATATTAAAGGAATATTAAAAGGGATAATCAAACGTGCTTTTTCTCACGAGGATGAGATGGACTCAAACAAACACATACACACACAAACAGCACCTTCTCTATGTGGGAGAAGAGGGAACCCAACAGGCTATGTTAGCCTACAGCGGCAGGCCTGCGCTCTGACCGGCACAGTGAAGATGTGATGAAATGATGCCTTCATCCGCTCATTTAGGCTAAACATGCTGCTCGTGGTGATTTGTTTTTGTTTATTTTAAATTAAATTGAAAATGGTTTACACCATCATTGGAAATTGTATGCGATCTGTCTGTTGATTGTATTGATCTTGTCAGTTCATCGTTAGGTTTTTGTGCAGCGGGTTTAGGTCTTTATTTGATAGGCTATTTCCAACACAACTGTATCGAAGGCCTATTTCCTTACCGTCCAGTAGGCTACGGCGTTGTAATATTTAATTACGTAGCAGCCAATATGGTATACTGCTAATAATATTTCATGTATAGCCTTTAGTATATATAACACTAAAACCAGCATAATATTACAAAAACAATACACATAATATGCACTTATTATTTAGGAGCTTATATCACTATAATTTAGGCTATAATATTATATTGTTACTATACTTTTTATATGACATGATAATAATAGCACTACGACATTTCACCACACACACACACACACACACACACACACACACACACACACACACACACACACACACACACACACACACACACACACACACACACACACACACACACACACACACACATATTTAGTCTATACACATATATAAAGGCATACATACATATAGGCTATATTATACAGTCATATTTAAATAACAGACGTAGGCTATCATTAGGTCATTATACTATTTGCAATGAATATTTTGATGTTTTGAATTACAGAGAAAGAGAAAATCAAAAAAATACTACACTGTCGCATTACTATCATTACGACTTAACTACATGATAACATAATAATACAAAAGGACCTAATAATGTAACACGTTATTCTAATAGCAGCGTACAAGCCTATACATCATTATTGTGGTATGGTCCAAGAGAAAAAAACTACAATAGTGGTATTTCATGTTTGATGTTTCGGATCATCATAGACCAATAATAGGATTGCTGTAGTTTTTTTTTAATTATGATTACATTATGCCAACGTCAAGGTGTTTCACTGCTCACAGGTATTTAGTCCGAGTTTGAGTCCACAGAGAGAAATTGTCTGCCTCCTTGTTTTGTCAAAGTCAGTGCAGCGCCTCGTAGCTTCCCTCATTTATTGCGGCCATATAATCAGCTCAGCGCTCATCCTACTGCAGGGTCATAAAGCAACAGCATGCATTTGGAGAATAAACGTGACTTTCCCCACACTCAACACAGAGACACACACACCATGAGAGCTGCCATAAAGTAATTTAGGCCAGACAGTCATCGTGACTATATGGTTTTATTGGACACCCTTTCCTGCCTTCGAGCCTCAACTGTCCTTCTAAATGTTAAAGTCATTGTCTGCAGATGAGCCCAGACAGCTTCAATCCCTTTTCTTCAGACCACGACAGACAAAACAAAGGGAATTTCATTATACGGAAATAAAACAAAAGCCTGATAGCGTTTGGCTGTTTTATTTTTATTTTGTATCATTATTTCAAACCTCAGACCATTGGTGTCGCCTATAACAAACGAATGGTCCAAACTTTAAAAATAAATACTGATTCGTTTCGGTTGCAGATAATTTAACACTGCAGTGTATAGGAATCTAATTGATTTTATTTCTGTTCCTTATGAATAAGAAGTAGGAGAGAAGCTTCTCGTCTCATTTGCTAAATTAAAGTGTCAGTGCTTGAGCGCGCGCTGTGTGAGTTATTTCCAAATATTGACTGAACGCTATAGCTTTATAGGCTAGTATTAAAAAGAAACTACATGAAGGCTAATAAAGGCAAAACAGTGATAGTATAATTATATTTATTTTAACATATCGTAATAACAAAATAAAATAACCTAATAAACTACACAGTTTCACCCCACTGATATAAGCAAGTCAGTAAAAAAGGCAAAGAAGGATAAGCCAATATAATATGTCGTGTTGGAACATAGCACTGGAATAAGTTAAAGAGACCATTTAGACAATGTCTTAAATCAAAAATATCTATATTAATTAATGGAAATGCTCCAAATGAAAATGGTTTTGTTTTGAATTTGGGAGAATTTTTGTCAGTGTTCTATAGAAACAAAATGCTAATTTCACGGCAACACACACCTTTCTATAGTAAAACCATGGACACTGATCATTTGGTTCGTCTCTTAATTTTTCCCAAAACACACAAAAAAATGATAAGTTTTTACTCAATGTAGCTAAGACCGAACTAGAGATCAAATGAAAGTAGCAGCCGCATCCCGAGGGAACTATAACAAGAAATAGCCCCTAGTTCAGCTGCAAACATTAAATAGGACCGTAATTGTAATGTTCAAATTAACACTCCCTATTAAATGCTGCCGCCAACACAAAGTCAGCAATAACACTGCATTCATTCATAGTATACGACTAAAATAACATGAGTATGCGAAATTAAGATATTTAGGAGACAAAGTCCTGCAGCATTTAGGCCCTACCGAAGCATCGACTAGGTCTATTTTTAGGAGGAAATTGTAGGCTACTAGTACGCCTATTGTAGGCTATAGGCTGCTATACAGCCTAATAGGAATTCTCTTTTAATATAGTAGGATACTTTAATACATTATTTCAAGGTTTCGTTTCAAGAGGGATACAAATAAAATGTGTAGGCCTGATGAATTAAATTATGATAATAATTCGAAATTATTTTTGTCAATAAACTGACATTTTTAATTATGTTTTCTCAATGTGACGCGGCTGAATGACAACATTTAAAAGGTGTGACTTGACCACGTAGGTCAAAAACAAAAACAAACAACACCGAGAATCAGCAGTTAGGCATGTACTTGCGGACTCTGGCCGCTGGGTGGAGGCGTTGTTCTTTCTACATGGCACGTCTCCATGTATCGGTTCTATGGTGTAATGGTTAGCACTCTGGACTCTGAATCCAGCGATCCGAGTTCAAATCTCGGTAGGACCTGACTTTTCTACAGCTCTCGGTTCCTAGATCGACTAGGAAAATAGATTAGCCACAGTCAAAATAATTCCTTCTGAATTGCAGCACATGTACTGAGTTACATTCCACCAGTGCTGCTTCATCTGTCAATTTACACAAATGTTCAGTGCATTAACTGAAGTATAATAAGTTTAATTGTAAGTTTTTTCCACTGCATTTATCCATACAATATTTATACACTGAAATTCATCCAATTTCCCAGCTGTATTTGCTTAAAGACTTAAATTAGTGATACAATGGGTTAATACCAAGAGAGAAGTGATATTAAATGACAATTTGTGAATGGTTATGATGCTTAATTGAATCCATCCTGGTTTAAAACCCATCCTGGTTTAAAAGGGTATTTTCTCCAATTTTACATACTTCTATAAAAACCTATTTTAAATGTGCAAGAAGATATATTATACCAAAGTGTTTCATATGGAAATGTTCAGAACACATTAGGCCTTTGTTTTCTGAGGTCTACTTATGTCCTAGACCATTGTGTATATAAATAATTGGCTGAAATGCTGAAAAATGAATTGCGATTTTTGAAAAACCTGGAAATTTGTATGAAAGAAGAACCTTTAGTCATCCTGTTGAATTGTTTTGGCTCTTGAAATTGCTTCTCCTGAGCTTCAAAAATGCAGTGGACATTTTCCAACACACAGTAGGGAAGTGCACACAACATGACTAATATGAAATTTAGTCCAGACGCTTTTTGGTAGAAATGTTGTCTCTACTTTCAAAAAACATTAGGAAATTAGACTGAATGAAGACTTTGAACCAAATATAATGATTCATGTGATGTATACTAATAAAAAAGGAAGCATCACAAAACATTTTTCAAACAAACTATTAGGTAAATATAAAAACAATAATAACAAACTACTTTCATACTATGTATATACTCTATGCACTATTTCCAAGCTAAGTGGTAGCTGGGGAGCTTCTGGGTCTTGCTTCTCGCGGTGTTTTCTAAGCCTGTAAGGGACTGACAGTATCACAAGAACATTCTCCGGAAACAGGAGGACCTCTAGTTTGAGATGATGTTTTCATTTTATTTTTTAGCTATATCTTCAGGGAGATATTAATCAAAATATGTGTGCACGCGCGTACGCCCCGGCGCGGCCGTAGACCCCAGAGGGAAACAAATCCTGTTCTACAATGGTGTATTGCATCTGGAATCAGCTGTATTAATACCTCCACTTTATTTTTAATCTTCAAGATAAAACCAACACCTTAAAGGGATAGTTCACAACTTGTATGGGTTGTATGGGGTACTTTGGCATAGTTAGTGTGTTACCTTATGGAGATGGGGGTCAGCACAATCATTTTAAGGAGTTTGAGGGAGGCGTCACTGTAGCATTAGTCAGCCTTGTACTGTTGCAGAGGGGGCCAGAAGAAAAACGTTTTTCCTCGACATATGTGAATGCTAACCAAAAATCTAAATACAAATTCAATTGTACGCTATACAGAGCATTTTTCTACAGCTTTAGTTAGCGTTAGTCTAGAGGCTGTTTGTCTGAGTGATACAAAGGGCTGTCTTGCGGAAACTTAAGCTGTGGAAAAAATCGCAGTGTAGCATACAATTGAATGGATATTTAAGTTTTACGTTAGCATTTATACATGTGGAGGAAAAACCTTTTTCTTTTAGCCCCCTCTGCAACATTAAAAGGCTGACTTCTGCTACAGCAAAGTCTCCCCCAAATTACCTATAGTGACTGTGCTGACTGCCATCTCCATAAGGTAACACACTAACTATGCCTAAGTACCCCATACAACCCCACTTCAAAAATACTTAGCTACCCTTTAAGGTCTCTGTAGGGCAAGCACATTGACCAATAGTTGGAAAAACAGAATAAAAAACATCAGCTATGGCTGAGAATTGTCCCCCGTCTTCTTTCATAGTATTTAAATATCCATTTTATTTTGAGCTAATTACTTTAAGATGAAAAAGTGTTGTAAAGCAGTAACACAATGCAAACAAATCATAAATGCTCTAATCATGTAAAAGGGCCATTCTCTGTATAACATTTGTAATGGAGGGCTGTATGCTTGTTGGTTAGATAGTTTGTGACCACTGCGGTGCATCGGTAAGAATGCAAAAGGAACGAGGATTATCTCTTCACGGATTTATTTAACAGTTCGCAAGCACGTACAGCGTTTGTGTGTGTGTGTGTGTGTGTGTGTGTGTGTGTGTGTGTGGTTCTGAAACAGAAACATAAAATAATACAATCAGTCTAAATAATATACATTATTATTATGAACAGGAGTTAAATGCTCTGGCATACATTATGTACAGATTAACCAATATGTACTAATTCCTATGTTAATCAGATGTGAACACAATTACAGTGAATCCTAAATAATACATAAGATGGCCCCAATAAGTTCTATAAAACTTAACAGTAAACATATGCATCTAATTAACACATATAAAATACTGGCCATTACGTACACGGTAAACTCAAATAACTGCTCTCACATTAAACAATCCAGAGCATGCAGACAAATGACAATATACACAATACAATATGAACTTGCAACCATGTAAATAATACTCACGGTTCTATGGACGCACACATAGCCATTAATGTCGAGCAAACACACTTTAACTGTATATTTCTCAATAAACTACAACAGCACTCTTCCAACAGCGTCTCTCTCCGTCTCATATGTCTGTTACTTTCGGACTAACGTTTCCCGCCGTAACATTCTAAGGAGACTCGAATCTGCCTGGCAACCGGATGCGCATTTGTGATTGGCTGATGGAAGTTACCGGGCGGATTAATAACTTCGGATGCCCGAACTGACCGTCCTTCTTTACAACATTAATTACCTTTTTTAAAAGGGCCATTCTCTGTATAACATTAATTACCTTTTTAATTCATGTAGGAAGTTAAATGTTGTAAAAATATGTGTCTGCTCATTTTCTCAGAAAGTAGACATGAAAAGAGAAAGCTCAACTAAAATGGTAGCGAAGCACAGGTGGATGGTAGTATTTCACCCCCTAAAATGAAATGTCAACAATTGTAATGAATAAAAACAAGAATGTTTTATGGCAGCTATACTTTCACTTGTATAAGGGAGGAAGAGTGGGGAAAAGCACTTAAGAAAGTTGGAAATGATCAAATATAAAAAGAGACATTGTAAATGCACCATATAAGAACTAAATGAAAGATTGTTTAAATTAGCCCATTCTGGAATGATGAATGAGACTCACTGAGCAGCACGCTCTGATAATGATGAGCAAAGTTTTTTTAGGATTCAGTGGCCATTAAAATGCCCTCACACATTTTCTTTTACAGCTTATTTAAGTCTTTCAGGCAGTTATTTCAGTTGAAATTTAATATGGTTAAATAATTAAGACCTTAAACACACCACTTTTGTTGCAGCAAAAGTCTTCCCTTGCAGAAATAATGAGTGGGAGTGAATATATTATTTCACTTTGTTGAATTAGGGAGACATTTGTGACTTATTTTAAAGAATGAAAATTATGAAGCAGTAAACTGGACAGGTGAGATTAATAACCCTTTTATTTATATTGGGCTATGTCCAATATACTATTTCATTATGAGTTTTACGTTTATGTTTGGCCTGACCATGACTTGAATGGTTTTGATCTTGTTTGTATATTCTCATCGTTTTTAAATGTAAGCATGCACTGCAATGTAAAAATGCACAGGTGTTGAGGGCAGTCCACTCAACAGCTGTGCCTATGGCCTTAGCTAATTGGGATCCCAATAAATCAAATAAAAAATGTCAGAGGCAAAATGATAATAATTTTGAAAAAGACAGCCTATGTAGCAAATTTGCCTAGGCATTTTTTGTTCAGCATTTAATAGAGGACACTAATATAAACCGCACACATGCAATGTCCATCAGATATTTTGGTTGAGTCTTGCCGCTCTCATAGCTCATTTTAAGCAGCAAAACTATATATGTTCAGTACCAGATGGGCAGTCAGGCTTAGGTTTTTCAGGTGGCCAGAACGATTATGTTGCTACATAACTACTGGATATGTAGAAATGCAACAGTCTGACGTAAAATCACCTTTTATGGCAGTGTGGTGTTCACAACTTGATTCTGCTGCCCCCAAGTGGCAAAACAATCTGTTCTCGTAGGTTTAAATACGTTACCTGTAAGACATTGTGATAATAATATTCCAACATCATTGCAAGAATATAACATTCATATTTTGCAATACAATTTTGCAATAAAATATAAGCATCTTAATTTAATTATTTTGCTGGGAAAATTCCCCTGACAAATAATATACAGAACATTTCTGATTCCTTTTTTTCGTGTAAATCATAATATTCATCGTGTGACAGAGAAATTGAACAGTGAATCTGATCTCAGGGGAAATTGTCTATTTGTATTTTTGTTTAATTGCTGCACAAACACTCAACCTGGACAGCTGAATGTAACAAGGACGCTACAGGACTGAACAGAGCAGATACTTCATGGAGAAACTTAGACCATTTAATGTGTACCACAGGATGAAGCATCTATTTGATCACATAAAATACAAGGAAGGCTGGCTCTGTGCCGCTCTGGAGCCGATGCACAAGTTGCTGAAGATAGAGAACAACTACACAGCCTACTGGACGGACAGCAGGGTGTTTTAATGGGAGATTCCTTCAGCTCTCCTGCCATAAAGAGCCATACTGGAGGTCATACTGTCCACCCCAATATACATCCACAATGACTTCCCTCTGTGCTGGGAGAGGAAACTCCTCCTCTGAGTGTCATTTCATTTAGCACATTTAAAGTGATCTTAGTGATGTAATATTTTTTTCTGAAAATTTGAGTCATGATTGCACGGTATTAAACTTATCTAGTTTAGTAGTTTTTGTAAATATAGTTTGTGTTTTTTTACAGCTGAAATGGCCATTGCAAAAAAATGTTAATTCAATAGTTTTGTTTTGTTTTTGTTTTAGGAACGATTACATATTCACATTCGTTATAGCCATGTCCGCTATCCATATCCCATTATGCATTAATGGACATTTTTAAATTTAATGAATTTGGGGTAAGATTAGGCTACATTGCAGTATTGCTTCATGTTGGTGTATTTGGGTTTCCTGTTTCCAGGCTTAAATATCATTCACATGACATTTTCTTTCCTTTAATTTTTTTTAAAATACTATAGGCCTAATTGTCTTAATCCGCCTTGTCTACAATACATGTAACATAATTGCAACGTAGATTGGCTCAAAGACAAATGTATTTAAAAAGGGTTTAGGCTGATTTTACCTGATTTTATATTTTTTAAGGTTGGTGCGTGCTTGTTTTTATTTTATTTATTTAGACATGCTCTCGAATGCAGCTGTCACACATTGCCCATTCTTTCTGCATGATTCTATCTCTCTCTCTCTCTCTCTCTCTCTCTCACTCCCACACACACACACACACACACACACACACACACACACACACACGCACAGGTCATAAAGCCGTCTTTACGAGCCAACACTGGCCGCCATTGGCCGCTAACTGTCATGTGTGCGCGTGCAGTGAGCCCTCACCTCCAGCCTTGCCTCGCGCGCTCTCGGTAGCACAGAACTGCTGCTCGGAACCCGCGCGCCTCCATGGAAGGTTTCTCCACATTCTTTTTTTCTTCTCTGCAGTAGGCCTACTTCCCCCACCCAAGACTATATAGATTTGTCGATTTTATTCGTTAAATGTTATTGTAAAGGTCCCGTGTTTACACACATCAGACACCAAATAACGTTCATTACCGAGAGGCTGATGTGAAAACAACTGGCAGAAGAAAAAATGCGTACGTAGATCATCTCTTGCACATTTCCTCTCCTGTCTAGTCGAAATCTTCCAAACTCTCTGAAAAAACAACAACAAACAAACAAACGAATTTCGACTGCTTTCTTTTATTGTGGTATGGTTTTTATTCGTTTTTAAATGTTTTTGTTTGTTCTGTTGATCTCAGGATGCTGCAGTGGAAAATGGAGTCCAGCAGACTGTTCACATCAGGTACGAACAACGAGCTTTGACAATTGAACTGCAATTTAACACTGACGAGCATGCTCCACTAGATGCTTGTTCGAATAGGCCTACAGTAATTATGTTGAGCTCCGGATTTCTTACGTAATCAAAGTTCATGAATCAATATGCTCTCATGTTGCATAATTGATACATTTATCCAATTAAGCAATGGAATGCAGAATATTACAGAATAGCCTACCCAATTTGTTTGAATGGTAATCATACATCAGGCTCTATTGTGTCTGCAGACTGGTACTAGGGTCAATGACGTGACGCCCATTTTTTTGTGTCCGTAAGGTTAAATTAAATTTGAAAATGTGGAAACAAAAAAAAAGCTTACACATTACTTTAACACATTCATTTCTAGAGACCCTATTCAAAAGTTTTTGGTTTTATTAAATTTTGAGAGAATATTTGGAGATAAAAGGCAAAAATGTCTAAGTGGTGTAACCGTCAAAACTTCGTACCACAAAATGTAACTTGCTTAAATACAGTGAATTTCTCAATATAACATCCTATAAACTATTTTGGCATTATCCTAAAATGGAGGTCATTGTGAGTATATAAATTATATTTAGATATAACTTTCATATTTGTTCTAATAATTTGGGGAGCGAGCGAGTGTCCTGAATTGTCAAGTGGTGTAACCATCATTCAAGGTGCCATTTCGTTCAAATCTTTAAGAACAGTAAAGGACCCCTGATGAACATGACTGCTGCATTCCAAAGTTAAGAGCTCTCCAAGAAATATAAGATATTTGCACTTTTAGGGTATGTCAAGTATCATTTGGGTTACATGTCAAATGGTGTAACCCAAATAAAACGTTGAAAAAATATTTTTTACATAAATAGTATTATTTGTTTTAAGAATTATATTTGATTTATTCACACCAAGACCATGTCCTCAGATATGAGTCCATGATAATGCCTGTCAAAATAGATTTTTAGTCGAAATGTCAAATGGTGTAACCGGTTACACCATTTGACTAATTTGACAAACATCTCGGTTTTTGTCAATTTTTTTCAAAATTCACTAGTTTATGATACTGGTTTAAAATGAAATATGAGCTCAATTACTTTTTTAAACCAGTTTTAGGTTATTATTGTTTGTATCTTCTAAAATAGTTGGTATTTCCACAATTTTATCACCAAAGCTAGGTACGGCTAGGATGAAATCATAAAGTGGCATGATTTTGTGATTTTTTAATTCATGCTTAGCTTCAATGCATATTTTTATATCATTCCTTTTCATTTTAATGTCACATAATTTCATAATACATGAATAAATTATATAAATGAAGCATATGAACAGTGACACCTAATGTGGAAGGATGAACAGCAGCTTTAAATACCTAGAACTCCAACAATTTGTGAATAGTAGAAAATGTTAATCAAATTTAGGCTGCAGAATTGAGCAACTTTCTCTACAATAGATGACACATTCAAAAGAGGAAACAAGCCAATTACCTTGCAAAAAGAGGACAGGAAAGGTAGTTTTCATGAACAGAAACAAGCGTGCACTCACACTCACATGTGCTGCTGCAAGCTTTTTTCTTAAATGTAATCAGATCACAAGGCATACCGTCAACCAAATAATACCTTGCTTTCAGATTGATATAACTAGATATGAATTCACTGTTTAAAAGGGAATGCAGGAGCAGGACCCTTAACATACATGAATCTCCTAGTCTCTTCTACCCATCCACCTAGCTCTTTCTCACAAACAAACATAGACACACTTAAACGCACAAATACACAATTTGTTAAGACATTTTGTTGTTGATTGAATTTTTTCCATAAATACAATCAAATGAGTTTGACCCTAGAACATTTTTGTCATCCATGGAGATCTTTATTTAAGAGTGTTTTTTCTTTAGGTTTAAGAGCATATAATTACAAAATCTGAATGTGAAAACAATACGGCATGCTCTTGAACCAGAAGACCACGCTCGTGAATAAAGATAGATAATTACTCCATAGTCACCTTAATGGTATTTGTTGACCAATGTTTTAAGTACATGAAAACAAAATCCAATGGCAAGTCCAAACACAGTAACTATCTTGACTGTAGTGCCTGATTTCAGTGTTGTTTTTTCAACTTTTTGGCTGTAGAAGCAACACCGTCAAGTGGTGTAACTGGCTTGTGTCAAATGGTGTACCCAGTATTTTTCCTAAAAAAATCAAAATGTACATGTAAATTAATGTAGGCCAGAATTGATTACTCTTCTTAAATGTATTAAATCATTTTTAACACTTTTAACATGATTGGTCAACAATTATTTAGAAAACAAGATGTTTCCAGCTAACGTCCTGCTCAAAATTGCAAAAACGCATAAAATTTAGATTTAGGGGTTATCCAAATAAAATCTTTTTTCATGTGATATTTTGAAATGGAAGTTATTATTCTTATGAGTTACACTCATATTACACTATGGTGGACAAAATAATGAATATTTCTTATTCTTTTGTGGTTACACCATTTGACATTGTCAGGTCCATTTGGGCCTACTTTTAGTAGAAAATTGTGTAAATCCCATTTCCCATGAAATAAAACTAACAGAAACACAAAATGTATATTTTAAATTGATTCAAGGATGCTTTTAAAATATATTTTTGAAAGATTTTCAAAAAACCATCATGACGACCCTTATTCGTCATTGACCCACTAGCTAAATATAATAATACTAATTCCTTTAGGACTCAACTGCATATGTGGAGATACAAGAAATAATTGTTGTAAGACCAGCCAGGTTGCACTGGAAATGGTTGTGAATGCAAGAAAGAACACTTATGATAAAAGAAAATTGCACTCCTTTGCAATTCCCAAACTTTAAATTATATCCAAGTGTGTACATGTTTGTGTACATACCACTAGATATTTCAGTGAAGGGTCATAAATGCATGCAAGAAAAGTATACTAAGAATATAAATACATATTGTTTGGATGTATAATGCAGATACAGAGACAGTTTTTTAAAGTGCAGTCTTGCACCTAAATTTGATCATGAGACCCACTTCATAAGTGTTAAAATGCTGATTTATTTTATATATATATATATATAGACATGCATGCGTTTCATCACAAATCAAAAAACTAAAATTGGGTTATTTTAATGCAAACAGAAATAAATGAGATTTTAGGTGCCATGAACACGTTTTCTGTTTCTCATCTGATCTTATGCCCTGACAGCAGACACACAATGTTGTCTTTCTTTCATTTGTTATCCTTTTCCTCTGGTTATCTTTCTTCATAGTGGTTTTATATGAAATATGTTGGGGCCTCTGTAAAATAAATTGAATTTATCCTCCATGAATGCACTTGCACAGATGGACAGAAGGAATCCTTTTCTACGTGTTTTTTTTTTGTTTTCATTGACGTACTCCTTTTTTTTATGAGGGCAGACTATGTGTCCAACAGACAGAGACAGTATTTTACTCCCCCTTTTTTTCTTTTTTTTTTGTAATTTTGCATTTCATCTTTTTTTCATGAGGGCAGAAGGCGGGGTGTGAGAGATAGAAAGAAACAAAGACAGTATTTCACTGGTGCTGCTCAGTGAAGCTCAGCTGACACTTGATATTTACAACCTACTGCAATGCAGCAGGGAATCTGTGCGTGTGTGTGTGCACGCGCGTTTATGTGTCAATGTGTGGGAGAGAGAGAAACAAAGAGACAAAAGGAGACAGGGAAGACTGTGACGCAGAGAAAGACAAACATTAAATTACGATGAGACAGAAAGACACAAGACAGGCAGAAAGAAAAGTAGCCTGAGAGAGACAGAGACAGAATGATGAAGGTATAAACCCACACCTAGAGATGTGTTTGTGTCGTCTGTCACTACAATACAAGAAACACGCCCGTCTCTCTGTCTGTGCAGGATGCTGCAAAGACTTCAGATTCAGCTTGGACGTTTACAAGGAGAAAAAACACCTGCAGGTTCGTCCCCACGGCCTGATTTTTACTGAACAAGCCAAACAACCGCACAACGGATCATGTGGGATAATGTTACATTACTTCTGAATACAAAATACCTTTCTGTCATGACTTGTCTTCGATGTTTCACCACCACTGACTTTATTCTTTTAAGAAGCTCATTCTTATGCATGTCACTGATCATGTGTTTCTGATATTCCTTCATCTTTCAGGTTCAAGTCATACTGAGCAGATGACCTGAAGTGGTGCAGTGAGCCATTTTCATCGGAAGCAGGTAACAAACAAACACAGCAAAAAGACATGTGTTAACACAGAACAATTAAATTTTTTATATTCTGTTTCTCAGTTTTTTTCCTATTCTCACTTGATATTTCTATGGTATTTCTTATTCAGATGTGTCTGTTCTACATGTGTTAGATGAATAATATACTGGATTAAACATATAGATTATAACAGATATAACTGTGTGAGATGTAACAAGTAGTAATTTTATTTTGTGGCTTTGAATTTAAAGTGGGACTTTGGTTTAAACTGTTGATGGACATTCAGGTTGATTTTTAGGCAGTTTAGACAAGAGTGCTGTTGTTATTATCAGCCACTAGGGGGAACTATCAGTCAATAAATAGAGGCTACACTATGCAGTGCAGAGAGGACACAAAACGCAAATCCCTCCATCAAAGCTGCATATTTCTCAACAAAATGGAATTGGAATAATATTGTTTAAAATGCTTGACATTAACTACCAAACTGAGCGACGTATATAACTGTAAAAAATGTATTCCAATGCTACGAAATTAGATAAATGTAGGCAACAGAAAACAAAGAAGAAAAAGCCCAAAAACGTTTAAGATGAGACTTCTTCTGCACTTTAGATGTGCGTCCGCATCCTCGCGCTGTTGTGTATCTTTTAACACTAGATGGCGCTACAAATTCAACGATGAAACTGTCTCTGCGGGTTTTCATCATGTCATTTCAGACTCAGGTAACGATACCACAGTCCCGGAGGTCATGGCAGTTATTTTCTCCCAGTTACCTTGAATGCACCTCTAGAAGGGCGTACTGAAGTTCCTTGGACCTTTATTTTTTGGGGGGCTTCTCTGGATGTGATGTTACGTTACGGCAGCTGGGAGGCGTTGTTAGGCAATTCGCCAGAGCTCGCACTCTATAAATCACAGATTCTACTGGGTTGTGGTTTAAAAAACGGTGACACTCTGTTAATTAAAGGAAAGATTAAGAAAACGGTTTATTTCGCAATGCATTTCTTGAACAAAACATCTTGTCCGCTTAACTACATTTGTGATAATCAGTTTAAGCATGAGCATTAATTATTTATTTAATTACGCAGATGCTGACCATTATGGGGATATTTTGCATTATATATAGCCATTTTAATAGTTATAGAAATCGATAAAAATGAAAAAAACTAAAAACAAGTTGCAAAACGAACATACAAATAATGTTTTGTGCTAAACATGACTCAAAATAAATGAAATTAATGTTATTTAAGTGTTTCTGCAGACAGCTTACCGAATGAATGCCGTGCCCGTGATAGGCACATTCTAAACTTGTTTGGGCATTATTATTATTTATATTAGTATTATTCACATAGGCTATATTGAGTAATTTCAAGTAGGACTTTCTTTGAAGCTTCGTTGCAACTTTTGGTCTAATGTATTGTTTTGACACTTCGACCCTGTGGCTGCTGAGGACACAGCCACACACAGCCTGTCTGTTTACACAGAGCCACTTTATGGTTTTATTGCTCCCCATTTACGGAAATCAAAGCAGGAAACAAATGTTCCAAACAGCATTCCAGAAACATCCGGAAAAGTGCCAACAGCGTTTAGTCTGTGCTTGTTGTGGAGGAAAGGACTGCAGTGCAAAACCACACGGGGGTCTGCAGGCAGACTCTCCGTTTTTACGCACAGGGGACATCACTTTTACGCACGGATGTAACCCACTTTTCACCACAATTTCAGCAGAGATCATGTGTAGCCCTCCATTATCCGATCCCCCAAAATGTCCCCAAAAGGCTATCATATAGAAAGCGATAATTATATTGAACCTCAGCAAAATAAAATAAAGTTTTCTTTGGCAAGCTATATTCTAAAAATAAAAGAAGAAAAAACCCCGATTTTTTTTTCCAAAAATAGGCAATATTCAATCGAAAATAGAAAAAAAGGCAAGTTTACAACCAATCAGAACACGTTAGAATCACCACAAACCCCCTATTTTTTAATCTCCAAACGCGCAAAACCCCAGAGATTAAAGGCTATACCCCCTCCCTTTGGCGCCATTATCGAATAAAGTGGCTCTCGGTGCAGGGCCTAATAATTTATGAACCCGCGTGGGAGCAGGAAAAGAACTGAGCACGTGACAGTAATAAAGTGTGTTTTATTGCCGGCGTTTGACAAGCCCCAAAATATAACTCAGAGAGAATAGCCGACAGGCGGCCAGATGGGATTGGTAGCCGATATTTGTCCGAAATCAACAGAATGCTCTTTGTGTCGCTGAGAGAAACATCGGAGACGGTTGAAATTATCAGATTGGATCCCTTCCAGCGGGATTTTACTGTAACGAACATTCGTATTTTAACGCGAGATCAGAGCAGAACAAGTAAGTGTGTCTTGTTTTCATATTTGGCACAGATATGAAGTTATGACTGGGGGAAGGTGGGCAGAGATGGTGGAGGTGGGGATGTTAAAGCTGTGGTCCGGGGAGCCCCCAAGGGTCCAGAGATCCACCTGTAGTCCAACATATAGCCTAATCTAATTAACTCACAGCAGTGGTTATCGGTTTGGCTGAAAGAACATTCGGACATCAAATTCAATCTTTCAGGGCTTTGTTTTGGTGAAATTTCAGTGGTAAGACTTGGCATTTGTTGAATTTAGATATTATTGTTGAAGTTTGTTATCTAGAGCTTTTCAAATAAAATTAGTGTTTGTAAAATGTAATGCTACATCAACAGAAGAAATCACTCCAGGATAAAAATAGTCAGGGAAGCTGGTTTCTGAAATACGTTCGGTTTTAAGTTTTAGTGTCGTTTTAGTAGGCCTACGCTAAAAATATGTCAGTTATTCGTTTTTAAAACTTGTTTGAATCATTTGTAAGTAGTCTCCCTAAAAGGCCCGTGGAAAAAAATGTTTTCCCATTTATTTTTCAAATGAGGACTATACTATTATAGGATCATAGCTTTAATAATTCTAAATGCCCACACATCCCATTACAGAGAAAATAATTAGGCTATATCAAATATAATCTCCTTTTGATTATGTTCAGATCTCTGATATTTCTGCGTCTGTGTTTTTTCTTGTTTCTTAGGAAACATGACACAGCGATCGCCTTTGTGGCGCACACTTCACGCAGCAAATATGTTCTTAAGTGGGTGTACAGTATTTATTTTATTTTACTTTCTGAAGCTGCATTAACCTTGTTCCATATATTGAGGATTATCCGGATTAGGTATTTGACATCACAATCCCTCATTTAGAAAGAACAAAATATGAACATTTATAACAACCAAAATTAGGTTATTAAAAAGGCCAAATGCGTAGAAATATCTGAACAATTCAGAAGAAATTCACGGAAACAAAGGCTCGAAAATAACTTTATAGGATTATGACCGGGGAGCCATGGTGTTGTTGCAGCTTTCAAAATGATTTCGTCTCCTTGCCGTATAGGCTACTGGCTGTTTGATATGTGTAAACACAGTTATCGGGAGTTATGGCACTTTCTTCAGATGTTACATTTTACGAGTATCTCTGCTCACAGCAAGCCTCACTCGTATACAGGCTATAAAACAGAAGCGAGAAGGGAACTATACACCAGCAGTTTACGACGAGGAGAACATTTTGATTATAGTCACAGCTGGTGACCCTGATGACAGGCAAAAAAAATACAAGACAACGGCGACATTAATCTTTTAAACAAGCGTTGACCAAATAATGTTTAGGGTTTAAGAACACTGTTGGTGACTTAAATTAGCTTCAACACGTGCGGAATTGACTACATTACTTTATTGGATTGTTCACAAACGTAGTTTTGTAATGTTCTATTTTTAATTTTGTATTTTACGTGAATTAATTTAATAGTATTATTATGGAAGAATCTTATAATTCTATGCAGCCTGGTTTGATGAATTCAGATTCATTTATAGTGCCCAAACTGGCTGTATGCATATTGAAATAGCCAAGCGTATAGGCCTAATTGGTTTGTCATTAGGCTACTTAGTGCAATGTCTTTATCTCTCTATTGTCTCTTTTTTAGACAAGTCTAACATATTTTTGGAAAATAGGCTATAGGCCCACATTTAAAAAATAATAATAATCATCCTACTGGACATTTAATAACGAGGCTATTATAATGTAACGATGAGGTTTCATTTAGAGTCATCACATTGTGATCAGGATTCGCTCATGATTGAAGCAACGTTTTGTGCTGCAACTGGAGGCTAAGTAAATCCTGCCAATTCTACCGTTTGGAGTCAGTGTTTGTGTCCCATTTGATTCGAGTTAAAATGCACTCAGTGTCTCAGCTGTCTATAATTTACAGTCACATCTTTTTCCTTTTCGGCATCATAGCCTACTCTCTTTGCACCGGTCAGTCCGAGACTGTACACGCGGTTCCCAGGGCTGGAGGTCGCAGTTAATGTCTAAACCGGGTTAAAGCTGCTCTCAGCTCGGCTTTGACCCGGCAGAGGGCCGGGGGCGGAGGGGTGAGCCGGCGGTCAGCCTGTCTAAGATGAAAAAGTGAAACGACCCCCAGAAAGAAAAGCCACATCTGAATGGCTTTATATCGAAGAGCTAAAATATAAGAATATATTTAGGAGGTCCCAGACCTCCGCAGATAGAAATGTTCATATGGGAAGCTGCAAATAGACTTACTGAGCTGTCTGTGGTTACAGTCGGTCTGAAAATTTATTAATGCGACAATCTTATAATAGTCTAGCCCAAGAAAGATATATTTATAAATACCGCACATTAGTTTAGACAATAGACGAAGAGTAGCCTAAATTCATATTCGTCGTAGTGGAATAGGCTATCCTACGGTTCGACGTCAATCAATAGCCTACCAATAATCAGATCAAGAATGATTAAAAGGCATCTACAGCAATAGTAGATTTAGGCCTGGCTGAAAAAAAATCTATTTAATTTGTGATAATCTCATCTAGCCTATTAAAGTAAAAATCAGTGGGCAATATTTATTTTTTAACCATCACCCTTTCTAAAACGTTAACCCTTTAATTTCATCATTGCTTTTGCACAACAATAATCAAGAGAGGGAGAGAGAGAGAAACCAGTGAGACAATGGGCTCGCGACTCCCGCAGGCCGCGTGAACTCTGGATGGTCCCCAGCGCGAGCCCCTGCCTGGCCCTGTCCAGCGCGAGGACTAATGAAACGGTGAAGCAGCGGTCAACGATTCTGATTGACCCTCTCCCGACCTGACGGCAGCTAGGCTACATTCTTAAAGAAGAATGCTCTTTCAAAAACCGAAACATCACTCCCGTTGTTGTTGTGGCCTCTAAAAAGGAGTCCGCCAAAGTTCAGAGCTAGGGTACCCCATTCAAAAGGTGCAAGCTAATGATTCCAGGTCTCAGAGCCCCATTCAGCATGAGAGTTTAGCCTGGAATAACTGTGAAAAATGAAAGTTTTAGGTCAAAGTCCTTTTTTTTCCAGTCAAGGCGTGGATTAATTGTCCTAAATTGAAAAGATTTGCAACCATTTGTGCTTTCTACATCTACAGATGGGCACTCTAAAGTCTGCACTATCATTATTCACCCACAGTCATTAGAATCAATGTTTAGTTCGGCATTAAAACTCTTTTTGTGTTTACCTTTCCACACTGCTACACAAGAAACTAAACTCACTTTACATCAGGAGTTTGCTATTCCTCTTGCTCCGTGCAACCCAAGCTTTTTGTTTAAGCAACAAATGGTTGGGACCAGAGTTTTCACCAGCCCCTCATTCAAACCGCCATGGGAATGTAGTGAATGTAAACAGCAAAAATGAGTCCCTGGCAGAACTCAGAGAATTGCCCAAAGCAAGGAGTGGAAACAGAGTCTCTGAGGTATTTCGAGCAAATCTTACAATAAGTACACATGTGCAACACCTCCTTTATCATTCATATAACATGTTGCAAGTCAGTCCCATAATACATTATACTGTGCAAAGTTAGAGACATGATGTATTGTGTGGTAATGGAAAAAGAGTCAAATGGAAAAAAGAGTGGAATAAAAATACGCATTTAAACATCTCTGGAAAAATTACAAGACCACTTCAAACCATCAGTCAGTGCGTTTCCATGGCACAACTAGATTGGATTAAGACATATACCGAACTAGACACTCGAACGGACCGTGTTACTTGTCTGAGTATACATGGCCCTTCAGTAATCGGATAAATGTCCGATGCATGGCTGTCTCCACTATGCTAGGTGGCGCTGTAGCCCTTTCAACAAGTGGTTAAGAGCCACGTCCGGTTCCCTTCCGGCAATATTTTTTATATATATATATATATTTATAAATATAAATTATTATATATATAAATATTTATTTATATTTATATACTATCTATGCAATAACCCTACTATTTTTTTACGTTGTCTCCTTCTCGAGCAGGCGCAGAAGCAAACTCCGATATGTGATGTCCGATTGCTGTATACATGCAGAGAGAATGCCGACTATGAACGAGTTATCTAGGTGTTCTTATCCGACTTCTCTTGTCCGTTATTGTGCCGATGTGTGTGCGAAGTAGATCGGATAAAGGTGTTTACATGCAGTTTAAAAGTTCTGTTGAAGTCTTATTCGTTTAGTTACCGATTATGAGTCTGAGAGTGTCTCTGGTTTCACTATTTATATTTTTGAGTGAAATTAAAAATGTTGCTTTCTTCTATAGCCGACAACATTTTCCCCAAATACCAACCCCCCTCCTCCTAACGTTTTCATTTAGGCCATTTCAACATTTGGAGTGGGGTCTTTATTTTTCCCAGAACTTTATACCCTTTATTTAATATTGGTTGAATAAAAAAAGACAATATAATCTCATATCAGTATAGACGATATAATTTGACTCAAACATCCCTAGATTAAACCTCTAGAGCTTGCAACATCCAACTGACAACATATGTTGAATTTTAAACATCTATAGGGGAGTGGGGACGATCATAAATGGGTTTACGCAGGATGTTAATGAGAGATTTAGACTTGCCTTCAGGGCTATGTACTTTTCAAGCAATTGTAATGTAGCCCAGGCTGGAAGTCCAGACCAAAGTTTGGAAATTGCCATTAGCAACCATCTCGATGCCGCTCACGTTTGCACTGCGGCTGGTGGCTTGTATACAGGCTGGTGGCTTCTTTACCAGCTTTGGCAAGTGACCAACAGTCATTACTCTGTCCTTATGACCCACATGGGATGAGAGTGTGAACACATTTGGACTTTTCTTACTGCTGATCACACAGATTGTTATCAGATGTCCAGAATAACAAAAGGCCAGTTCAACCAAGCATAACAAATTGTTAATTTCACAGTTTCAACATTCTTATTTACACTTTTTGCACTTGTACGAATGTACAAGCATATATTTCAATGAAGAGCTTGACTCACTGGGAGAGCTGAAGGTTAAACATAATTAGAAAAATGATCTTGCAGTGCTGATCTGAATGATGTATTATGACAGAGACGGTCAAACATCGATACACGATTTCTAAGTGTTTCAGTTACCATTGTTCTGTTTAATTACTTTAAAGGCACAGCAGCGTGGCAAGGACAAGGTGCCTGACAAATCTTATCTACAGGGGTTGTTAATGCTGGGGTTTATCACTTTATTCTTCCATTGGCGTTTCACTTGTTACATCATGTGCCTTTTGATAAGCACTAAGCTCTCTTTACATTGGAAGAGCAGCTATAGGCCTATACCCTTCCTGCTATTCTGTTCAGGTAATCACTCTCCCCCCATGTGCACTACAAGACATATGTCATGCAGAATCCCCCAACACAGTGCACTGTTTAGGTTGCTAGAGGATGCTCCCGCTTGCTAAGAGTAATTACATGCATGCATTAGAATTTATGTGGTGTCCCTTAATGAGTTATCGATGTCAAAAAGCTACATGCTACAGGACAATTAATGGTTCCATTACATTATACACTGACACTGATAAATCCTGTGTTAAACAATGGAAATGTGCAAATGGTGAAACAAAATGAAGGCAAGGGTTGAATGGTTTTAACTGTAGAGTTATAGTAAAACAACGAGGGAAAAAAATCTCTAGGTGTAAATCACTGTCAAGTACAAAAAGGAGTCATCAGCAGCCAGCTGAGAAGTCAACCCTTCGCCCATACATACCCTGTAGAACCGAATGTGTGTGGAGCTGTCTCAGTCACAGATTGGGTTCTAGGGGAGTCTATGGGCGACGACTAACCATCGATCAAGATCTAGGGGAAGAGAATGAAAAACTGATGACCGCTATGGACCTGTTTCCTATTAGATTCTACAATTCACACATTTCCTGCGGGCTACTTATGGAAACTGTCCATGTTAAGCAGCAAGCAGCTCCAATTAGGTGATGGGGAAGTGAGACTGAGCTTTGTCATGTCATCCTTTGCTATTTGTGCCTTAACTGATCATACATTTTAAAAGGTGGAATCAGCGATTATGGAGAATGCTTGTGGTCAAAATCACTTTTTGTCTAAACCAGTGAATATCTCTGATTGCAAATATCTTGTTTGTAATCATTCCCATAGCCATATATGCGGCTTTATCTTCTCTTCATGTTTCTAAATATATTCAATTCCCCTTAAGTACCTTATAAGTACATTATACACAAACGTGTATATGTAAACTTTCTCATCATGAAATATGTAGCGCTCTACTCAAATGTAAGTGGAAGATGCTGAGGCATGGGACCACCCAGATCTCATGTTAAGAGGCTTTGCTTCTGACTGCGATGACATTTCAACCAAATGCCCATGAAACAAAGGGGAAAATTGTTCAAGCTGACATAAAAAGAATAGAGATTTGGTCACTTTATTTCTACCCATCTGATAGCTCATTTTCAGCCATTCATGGAGAGCAAATTCTGCACAAATGACTCATTAAGATCAGATAGATTAAGCCCATATAATCTTTAGTTCACTTGTGCTCGGTCAGCCATGCCAACAATCTTTAAAACCATTACACCCTCCGTATGAGCTCCTTTGATGCCGCAGCCCAGAAAAAAAACATCTCCTTCCCCCTCTCTTCATTAGAGTAGTGTCAGGCTATATAATAGCACATCTCAGGACATATTAACGGCTTTTTGGCTGAGCATCAGACCGTCAGCATCCTTAGAGAGCAGTTGCAGCAGCCAAAGAAGAAATCCTGCAGGGTATTACACGGATTTATGGTCTACTCCTCCTGCAGGGCTGATTTCTTTACGCTTTTGATTTAGTAGTTTGGACAGAAAACGAGCTCCATTTTAGCGAAAGGCCCAATATTCACGCATGCACTGCGCACGGAATAAAAGGCACCCTCATTATGTGACGTTTTTATTCGTGGGAGGGCTTCAATTTAACATATTCCCACTTATCTCCTTCACTTTTTTCGATAAAAAAAAATCCATTCTAATTCGCTTTCATTTTTCAGCCCTGTCGCATTTTCTCTCTCGTTCAGATGTCTTTGGCGTCATTTTTTAAGCCGAGCGATGCATTTTTGTATCATCCTTTAAACCGAGTTGGTGTTGAGCGGGACACCTCGGGCTGACCCCCGGCCTAACAAAGCCAACTACTAGTCACTGTCTGGGAACCTTTTATCTCATTCTTGTATTGGAGCCCTTTCTGACCGGTCATGTTTTGTTGTCCACCCTTTGACTCGCCACAAGGCCAAATACGGCCCAGCCGTCCTTCAATATGGGCGAGATTAATTTTTCAGCTCGGGCCATCTGTGTGGGGGTGAAAGTCTTTCAGCTAAAAGTCATAAATCTACTGTCCGTGCGTCCTCAATAGGTGCTGTATATGGGAGGGGGTGGGGAGTGGACAGATGAGGGGATGATGAAGGGATTTAGATAGATAGATAGATAGATAGATAGATAGATAGATAGATAGATAGATAGATAGATAGATAGATAGATAGATAGATAGATAGATAGATAGATAGATAGATAGATAGATAGATAGATAGATAGATAGATAGATAGATAGATAGATAGACGACTACATTCACATTTATTTTTGAGAAAGGCTATATTACTGAACTCTAATTCATATTTTAGTGATACTTGTTTTAAAGAGTCTTTCAGTCCACAAACAAATATTCTTAACCATTTCTCCACGCTTGCAAAACGTCATTACTCCTATAACGAACATTTTTTCCCCTCTCCAAATTATCCCATTAGCCTACGTCTGACATAAACAAGCCCAAGTGCCGCCTCTCATTGGCTGGCCCCAGGGTCACGTGACCCGCGCGGCCGTCCGTCTATTTGACAGCCGCAGGATGGCTTGATGCCAGAGGGGGAAAAAGAGACAGAGGGGAGAGAAAGAAAAATTAGTATTCTCCTACCAGCCTCGCTATAAATCAATCATGGAGTCGTACGTGGTGAGCTGTAAATATGCTGAGCCGCAGTTCCCGCCGTGTGAAGAAGATTACAGTAATTTTAGTGAACAAGGGGGGTATTACAACAACCCTCAGGACAGTGGTAGTTATGTACGTGGCTATCAGCCTCCTCCGCCTCCATACACACCACAACAAACCGGCTATCACTCTTTGCAGGGGCGCCACCGGGAGGATGGAGAGGACCACTCGCAGCACCAAAGTGCGCCCTTCCCCGGATACAGAGATTCGGACACAACCGGCAAGGAGAGGTTCCCCGTGGGTGACCTGCAGTGCCAGGCCTGGATGACCTGTGCAAAATCCGCTCAGGTGCAGAGGAAAACGGCCTGCCAGGGAAAAGACAAGCCGCCTATTGTTGTCTACCCATGGATGAAGAAAGTGCACATCAATCAGGGTGAGACAGGAGATTTTCATCTTTCTATTCCTATACTTTAAAGTCTCCCGTTTCATTTCGGTTTGTTTGATTCCCTTGGTGTTGTTTTTTTTTATCTGCAGGCACAATCTCGCTCTTCTTAAGCCCTCTCCCTTTCTCCCTTTCTTTCTAGTGTTTTGTCCATTTGTGAGCAGCGTTTTTTTGTTGTCGAGTTATTTATGATCTCAGTGAGAGTCAGGGAGAATTACAACCCCTATAAAGTTTTATGGCCCTGCCACAGCATGCGTGCGTGTGTGTGTGTGTGTGTGTGTGTGTGTGTGTGTGTGTGTGTGTGTGTGTGTGTGCGTGCGTGCGTAGGAGAGCTTGAAATTGTGTCTCTGGTGTGCAACGCTGTGGATGAACAAAAAGCTTCTTGGACCCTTTCCCAGTCAACCACAAATGAAGATTAACTAAAATGATAACATGATAACAATAATTTGTAAAGTTTTAATTCCAGTCTTGTTACTTTTATTGAGCTTAATTTAGTTTAAGTTATTGCTATACTGAGGCTACTACTACGAATACATTGACAATAAAATAGCCTAGTAAAATAAGCTAAAGTTTTTAACTAAAATAGCCTAGAAAAATTTTAAATAAAAACATAAAGATAGATGGATACATACTAAAATAAATAGGCCTAAAATCTCGTTCTAATCGTCTCTCCTCATTTAATCTGTTTTAAACAGTGAATCCAAACCACATGGGCCCGGAACCAAAGCGGCTACGGACGGCCTACACACGCCAGCAGGCTCTGGAGCTTGAGAAGGAGTTCCACTTCAGCCGTTACCTCACGCGCCGAAGACGCGTGGAGGTGGCCCACACGCTCTGTTTGTCAGAGCGACAGGTGAAGGTGTGGTTCCAGAACCGGCGCATGCGCTGGAAGAAAGACAACAAGCTGCCCAACACAAAGGGAAGGAGCAAAAACAAGAAAACTGCGGACAGCAAGAACAACTGCGACAGCAACGCGAACAAAGCGGCGATAACCGTCTGAACACTCGATGGCAGGACGCCGTGAGAGGCACCCATGTTAGCACCTTCACTTCACCAAACTGATGTTGCTTAATTGATCCGGGGTGACTGCAGTCCTGAAACTGCTTTAAAATAATAGGCTAACCATCTTTACGCCTAAATAAGGCTGTATAAAATCGTAATTTGCCTTATATTTTAATTTTCGTTTTGAAATGTATTTTTAAAACCTGTTGTTTAGAAGGTAACATCCAATTTTAGTCTGATATTTAATAAATGATGAATGTGTTCGAGTCTTATATTTAGGTAAACTTGAAGGTTGTATAGGGGAAATTAGGGTTTCATATTTAGGCCTAGACCTCCGCAATTAAAAAAGCCTATTGATCGCAACTGGCCAAGCTCAACGGGGAGCCAGTAGACTGTCTTTTGGAGAAAACAGGGTTTTATTTTCACAGGGTAAACACAATACAGGGTTTTTCATAAAAGCTACATAAAAGATGAAATAGCCTGACTTATGAATATGCACATTACCAAAATGTTGTTCCCACAACCTGCGCTTAAGAGGCAGAACGAGAAACAGGAGAGCAGAAACGCCAGAACTGCTCGGTGGCTGCCTTGCAGAGTGGTTGGACAAATAATGTTTAATCTTTTATTTTGTAGCAATATAGAGGGGACATTAAAAGAAGGAGAATAAAAGGCATATTTAGTAGGACGAGTAGCCATATCGTGCAGATTGTTTTATATCTCCAAAAAGGTTTTCAATAAGTTAGGGAGAAAGTCTTTATTTTCGCACTTGGGAATAAATAAAGAATAACAAAACGGCCAAAGCTGAGGTACAGGTTCTTGATGCACGACGCTAACTGTAAATCCAGCTTATTTTCTCAGGGTTACAGGGTTTTAACGAACAGAACTTTTTGATACGTTTGTTGTTTTCATTCAGCACCGAGAGGTTTTTAAATAATTATCTCTAAAACAGCATAGGCTAATGTTGCATTTTAAAGAATATTTTCTTTCTTGTATTCCAGTTTATTATGCTATTGATTCCATTAGCCATACGCCAGTACTTATTTGTGTTTGTATTATACGCATATCTTTGTAGAAAGCATCATCCGTTCTTTATTTTCTTATGTTCATCTTTGAAAAACAACGAGAAAAACTCTTTGTTTAAGAATTTTATATTGTGCACATTTTTTGATAAAATAATTGGATGATAAAAAATAAAAATGGTTTGAAACTAAAATCAACTGAGAATATTATTTATCTCTCTCTCTCACACACACACACACACACACACACACACACACACACACACACACACACACACACACACACACACACACACACACACACACACACACACACACACACACACACACACACACACACACACACACACACACACACACACACACACACACACACACACACACACACACACCATCTGTTGTGACCGTATACGCGAAGGATAGAGGACTTTGTCTGATGGATGGCGACGGGGTGGTGAGAGAGAGCATCAGCAGCGGAAGTGACGGAGAACTTACACGCGGCATGGTTTATGAATGAAATAGCCTAATAAATTCATAATCTTCATCCTTGGCCCAGACAAGGAATACACCTGTTCAGCATAAATATGAACTCCCATCATTGTCAGAATATGAACATATGGGGAATACTGTTTTCTTAAAATCCAAGCTTTAACAGAGCGATCCCTATACAATACACGATCTTTGTTATTAAGTTCACAATTCAACGGAGCGTCAAGCCACAGGAGGGAAGCCAAGTAAAATATCCAGTGAGTGAAATGTGAGGATTTTCTCCCGGGGGAGGATGTAAAATCTTACACGGATAAAAGATGATCCCTAACGTTTAATCATCAGAGAGACAGTTCGCTTGACTGCTGTCTTAAGCCAGGACAGAGATGTTGGCAAAGAAGCAACAAAACACTTCGCTGTTGTATGATAAAACATCACAACGTTTCTGTAAAGTTAAAATATCTAAATCGCGAGTAATAGGCTACATGAAGCTTAAATGTATAACATTTTGAAATTCTAATATAATCCAGAGGACTAGCCTATATTATATTATTAACAGGCCTATCGCTTAAAATGTTTTTGGGCAGACAGATAGCCTATTATATCGGCTATCAGTGTCTATACGTTTTAATATTGTAAATCCTAAAAGGATCTTGGCTTTTTACGCATTGCTTACGCACAACGCAGGGCGGACAAGGGCTGCTTCAGGTGAAATATATAATACTTTTTGGTTTTATACGGGTCTACGGGTCTGGGTCTGCGTGTGTGTGTGTGTGTGTGTGTGTGTGTGATGTTAAAAGGAAATGAGAGGCATTAATTGGCGGCTTCCGGTCGAGACGCAGTGAAATGTGCAGGAAAAGGGGCTGACATATGAGCATGTGGAATATCTACGCTAGAAGTCCAACACATGGACAAATAGCTTCGACACAGATCTTCATGTCTGCAATCCGAGACAGAGAAACGAAGGCTACGTTAGTTGTTTTCCTCTGCCATGGAAAATGTAGTTCACCATAACACAAATACAGACCTGGCATTTGGATCCGATGTTGCGCTTTTACTTGGTTGATAATATATGTTGTGATCATCATCCATTGCAAAAAAAAAAGTAAAAAAAAACAAAGAATATATCCACAAATGCTAGTCCATATTGACATGCTATTGTAAAATGACAAAGATCTAGCCTATAACAAATACACTTGATTGCTATACTGTATCTAATGAATATTATTAAAAATACAAAGCATGTTGTCCCATTAAATGTAAACGGTTTTGTTGTTGTTGTCTCAGGATTGTAAACACCTCCAATCATGTCTTGTAATACACGTGTTTGCGCTTGGTGCACTTTATGCGTGATAGGCGAGTGTGTGGGCTACACAACACCAACTTGCCTTTCTGCAGTTTGACTCTGGTGAAGCAGGAGCGTCCCCGTCTGGCTACACTAAGTACTGCAGTCTGAAAGAGAATTTGACAAAACCCATGTAAGAAAAGCATACTGATTATCATTTGGGTCAGACAACAACACAACAACACAAACAAAAAAACCAACAATAACACCACCACCACCACCACCACCACCAACAACAACAACAACAACAATAATAATAATAATAATAATAATAATAATAATAATTATTATTATTATCATTATCATAATGAAAATATTAAAAATAACAATGATGATTATTAAAAAAATATATACAGTATATATATATATATATATATATATATATGAAAGGGGGAAATTAATATAGTATGTGTACAGTTGTACATGATCAGATTTGATTTAAAATTTAAATAGATTGAAACATGTCAGGAAGTGACAATAAAAGGAATGTATGTACTTATTCAAACAAACGAGCAATGCACAATACAGTTTGTAAAGAGTAAAGAGCTGCAGTTGTGATTTAAAATAATTTATTATTTTAAGGCTACAATTGGCAGTGGCATTTAAAAAAAAAATTCAGCTGTATACATTGTCAGCACAGATGCTGATGCTGCAGATAAACCTACATATGTGTGTGTATATTATGATAGAGACGTAGACATTTATCTACCGATATTGCACCATGGTCAAGTTCTATGTAATTGGCTCAAATACCTCAGCACATTGCCATTATGTTTACATCTGTTAATATATCATGTATTCAATATGTGTATACTGTACACGTCTATATTGACACAACCTGTTAATATCAGTGTGTTCTAATTATAACGGCTCCTATTCATTTATTGGCCCACACAACCTGTTCATAGTGTTTTTTTCATCTGTTTATACAACATCTGCTCAGACTTAAAATACCACCAGTTCATAACATTATATTTCTCAGACTTATAGTCAAATTCGCATTTTAAAAGTGTTGCACCATTATGTCTCTTTGCATTATTGGTTCATTTACAATAGATTCTCTTGTGGGTTCTTCCCTATTATGTTCTTGTCTGTATAAGGCTTGTTGGAAGGAGCCGGAGATTTAATATTTGTAAAGGCAACGCCTGTATTTGTTGTGCACACGACAAATAAAGAAACTTGAACACAGTGTTTAGCAGCAGACAGAATAGAATAATTATTATGTCTGGATGTCATCCCCAGCCCGAGCGTAAAGCGGAACTACTCCCCGGGACATTAATCGCAGGCGGACCACTCGGTGACTGCAGAACAGGCACTTGCCCTTAAAATTGCATGCACTGGAATTGACCGCATATCTCATTGTATTTATCGCATATTAGACGGACATTACATCTTCACAATGTCTCTGGCGGCGGAGGCGTTCGTGTCGCAGATGGCAGGTAAGTCCTGACTTTGCGTCGTGCTTCTATTATTGTTTAGTATTTGGCTTTAGCCATGTAGCATCAGCTAACGTTTACAGTCATGCAGCCTTTTACAAACTCGAATCAATACATATAATACAGTATTGCCGTTAAACACAACAGGACTGCTAAGTTAAAGCTGTCAAATTGTCTGTCCTTGTTCATGTTTCTCTGTTTCTGTGGCAACGATTACCTCGGCTAGCCTAGCTGTCATAAAGGTCTGTCACTCTGACTTCATGTCCCGTATGAGCTAGGTGTAGCCCCTACTTTCAGCTTATAACGCTGATAAAGTTGGGATTTGGATAAATGTGAGAAATACAAACCTAAGGGAGGACAGCGGAATCAAGCTGGAGAAGTTCGGCTGGTTTCACGTAGTTGAAAGCCTTACGTAGAGCTAAAAAAACACGACTTGCTGCATTGAAGTTTGGCTAAATTATATAAAAATGTAACCCCCAAAAGATGGCGTCTGACTTCTTCATCGTTTCAGCTAGAGTGCTGCTCGGCACTAAGCTGCTCACAGCTGCCACCGGTGGCTGGAAGCGGAATTGCAACAATACTAGTGTGTTGAACCGCAGGCTGTTATAACCACTTTTATACAGTCTAAAAACAGACTGCCCCCTCGCCAGAGTCGCCACTTAGTGGAAAGATAAAATTAATAATAATTATAAGAATACAATAAGTATCACCTTGTACACAAGGAATGCAGCTCAATGTATTGTACAATATGACAATGACATGCAGAGCCCTTTAAAATATTAATGTTAAAGATAATTTACGTTACAATAGAAATGCAATTAACATTAAAACAGAGGGAATTACATAAAGGAACAAAACATTTTACTGCAATGCTGTCAATTTCAGACTTAATAAGTGAAAATTCAGAAAGTTATTTGCCTTGCGTATGTAATTTACAATCAGGGCCTAAGCCTCTCCATGAAGCTATGATAACAGAGATCAGATAAGTCATTATGTGCCATATTGGATTTTTGTAATGAATAGTTTAGGAACAAACTCAACAATTTGTGTGATTCCATGTATGTTAGCAATAATTTACACAATTAAAGTCAAACATACATGAGTTACATGAATTGTGTAGAGTTTAATAACATCCTTAACTGTTGCTGAGAAGTTGTCCTGCCTCCCTAAGGGTTTGCATGTTCAGCAAGTTTACAATGAGCACATTCAATGTCTGAACTAGATCTGCATCTAAAGCTGAGCTGAACAAGGGGGGACTTACACTTTGGTGGCAGTGCATCTATGGGGGTGTGTCTGTTAGCACACACTCAAAGTTTAAATAGACGTGACATTGACTTAACTTTAAATGTATTACACGATTAAACAAAATATTATTTAAAAGTTACGTACTAGTTTGATAAGCCAACGTATCACCTTGTCTCTTTTCATGTCTTGTTTCTGACACTGACAGCTGCTGAGCCTTGGCCTGAAACTGCAACCTTGTACCAACCGCTGAGGGGTAAGTGTGTTTTAATGAAGTGTACAAACAATATAGAGTGTAATGGCTGTGAGTGTTGTTATTTATACGTTACTTGTACTTGTTTTTTATAGAGGATCAAATTCTGCTGTCAGACTGCGCCTCATCTCTTGCTGTTCAGGTGATGTTTTGTTAATGTGTGCAAATATATATGCATGTCTATATCTTGTGTGTGGACATCTGTTTCTGCACATTTCTCTCTATTATTTTGAAGATAACTTAAAAGACTAACAGATCAAACATTTTTTTCATTACACTGATTTCCTCAATTAGTTGTTTCTCTCCCGCACAGGCTTACCTCAGGATGTGTGGTCTCCCGGTGCAGGTGGTTTGCAAGGCAAATGCTGAATACATGTCACCTTCCGGTTAGTACTTGTGTGTGTGTGTGTGTGTGTGGTGTGAGAGAAGCTGGGTCTTCTATTGTAGTCGTAAGTGGTTTTATCGTAAGTTCACTGTTATAACTTAAATGTTATTCTCAGTCGTTATGCCCTGGTCTGTCCCACTTCTTTGTATCCAGACAGTGTCTAGATAGGAGTTTTGATCTAAGGAGACTACAGGTTTTGTGATATAGATATAGATGCTTGGGTTGCTCCTTTTAAAAGTGATTACCTTGATATTTAATGCTCTGCCCTCTTCTCTCTGTTGCTCTGTATTTGTCTGTGTAGGTAAGATTCCCTTTATCCATGTAGGGAACCAGGTGGTGTCAGAACTGGCGCCGATAGTGCAGTTCACCAAAGCTAAGGTTTGTAACATAGAAAGTTGTTGATTATTTGCCACTGCTTGCTTAACGCTCAGAGACACGTTAAGACATTTTCTCACCTGCAATTGTCATTGATGTTTTTTTCTTTGAATATATCCCGTATTAGAAAGTCACTTGGTCCTTATTCTGTTAATTAGCTAGTAGAAAAATAAGATTAATATAAGACAGGGATTTGGGTTTTTCCTTCTCAGGGTCATTCTCTGAGCGATGGCTTAGATGATGTTCAGAGAGCTGAAATGAAAGCATACATGGAACTGGTCAACAACATGCTGCTTACTGCTGAGGTACACACACACACACACTCACACCACACACCACAAACACACGCACGCACGCACGCACACACACACACGCACAGGCACTATAACATCAACAAACTGTCACACATCAATTGTTCTGGGTAATATGTTCCCACTCTAATCTCCTCTCCTCTCTACAGTTATATGTTCAGTGGTGTGATGACGCTACAGCTACTGAGGTGTGTATACTTGTCTTTATATTCATACAAAGGAAATGTGTGGCAGTGATAATTCATTGCCTTTTTAATCGCATACATTTGATTTTGTGTAGATCTCCCGTCCCAGATATAGCAGTCCTTACTCGTGGCCTCTCAGTAACATCCTGGCCTATCAGAAGCAGTGGGAGATCCGCAGGAAGATGAACGCCATTGGCTGGGGAGGGAAAACCCTGGAGCAGGTTAGCATAGTAACCATCAGGCTATGGATGTCGGATGTACATAATATATATATAGCAGTCCCAGAATATTGGCTTACATTTACAAAAACATAAAAACCTTTTTATGTCCTGTGATGTGTTTTTAGGTTTATGAGGATGTGAGCCAGTGCTGCCAGGCTCTGTCCCAGAGGCTGGGGACGCAACCGTTCTTCTTTAATAAACAGTATGTATCTCTCTGAATTACAAAACAGCAAAAGAGTGGCATAAGGGGGGTATACATTTTGAGCAAGCTGAGCCCCTGCAGATTCTGCTCTGTAGGGATCTCAACCAAAAAAGATGCATGTGTTTGGAAGCATCTGGGAACTTTTTCTTTAGCACCAACTTGTGGTTTTATAAAGTAATGACCTCCTTATCAACTGAAACTAGAACTCTCTTCTCTGCATCCTTAGAACATCTAGTATTTATAAATGCCAGTTTATGTAGAGTTATGATGTTAATGTCATGGATTATTTGAACCTTTCCGTTCTGACTTGTAATTACATCAGAGTGAAAGAAGTTTATAATTATTGATAGAAGCAAGTTTCCCAGTATAAACAGTGATGTTAAGTCACTGGCACATGTTTGAATATAATTCAAGACACCAACATGTTGATTGCAAATATTTTTTGTGTATTGTAGCAACTTGGAAATATAATTACTTAGTTGGAAATATTCAACTTTCCAACACATCTTTTTTCAGTTATTGATAACAATAGCAAACTAAGTGTGTGTGTGTGTGTGTGTGTGTGTGTATTAGACCTACAGAGCTGGATGCGTTGGTGTTCGGTCACCTCTTCACAATACTGACCACCAGGCTGACCAGCACGGAGCTTGCGGAGAGGATCAAGAGCTACAGCAACCTGCTGTCCTTCTGCAGACGCATCGAACAGACCTACTTTGAAGACAAGAGCTCATGAAGGACTGAAAATAACCTTATGTCCCTTCTTCTCTCATTCCCTCACTGTAGCACTGAGAGGCTAAAAACTGCTTTTATCCACACACAGGTCTCCTCGTGATTCTTGCTTCCCTTCTCCCCTTCCTTCCGTCGTCCTTGTACATTGTTGCATGCTGCTGGTAGACTTCCAGAGGAGCCAGTTCTTTTTAGGGATTAAGATGTGTCCAGGAAATTAGTTTATGACTATAATCAAGTAGTATAGTATTAACGGCACGTTTTTCCAACTTAAACACAGTATGATTTTTATTTGTATTTTTCTTCTTTCTTTTTTTACAAGAACATACACCATATGTGCTGGTCAATCTAATCTGCATACCAACATTTATCTGACGCCACCAACTGAGTTTTCAACAGCCCATGCAGCATATGCATTTCCAGCATTATGGGAATCAGATGAAATGATTAGTGATAGTTATGCAACCCTGTACAGATCTCAGGAGGTGCTCAGATGTTGAGGCTAGCTACAGAGGAAGTGACATGTATTCATGTCATTTCAGCAGGATGAATGCTTTCCCAACATATATGCATACACTTATTTATATGCTCTTCTTCTTCGCTGTTTACTCTTAACATGTATCACAGGTCATTTACAGATACCCTTGGGCTCTCAGAGAGGTCGGGTAGGGATTTCACAGCTGTGTGAAGTAGCTGCCTTTCAAAAGGCAAAGAACAACTACTTGGTTTTAGGTGAAATGTCTTGCTGATTTTTAATTTATTTTCCATCCAGGATCTTGTAAGAAATGTGAAGCAGTGTCGGCATACTTTCTTTTCTTCTGTACGAAAAAAAAAACCCACATGAACATAATGATGAAGAGGATATGACTCATTCTTTAGTTTTTCCACCATTTTTTTTTCATTGTGTGAATTGAAAGTGCCTCCAAATTAAAATTAAATGTCATCAAATGTAACACACTAAGGTTATTTTTTTCCTCCAGTATATAGCTTTAATTGGAGAATGGAAGTTCATTCTTTGAGCTTTCATGTTTTTATATTGTTGGACTATAACACGAAACAGTTATTTAAAAATGACTAATTGTAAAGGGAAGTATTTATCCAGCAGTTGATGTTTTATGTGTAATCAGAATCAGAAAAGGTTAATTGCCAATTGTGTCCAGTATAAGCAGAGATGTTAAATCATTGGCACATGTTTGAACATACCAACATAGAACACAAAATTAAAAGCAAGTCAAAGAATATTAATAGAAATTTTACAATTAAAATATGGTAAAAAAAACATGCTATTATTTGTTCTTTAGAAAGAAGAGCTGTTCACTTTGATGTAGTGAGCAGTTATGTTTTATTAATACATTATGATAGAAATGCCGGCAAGCAACAAGCATACATCACCTGAACTCATACTTAAAATGGAGCCACACACTCATGACTATGATAATTATTTGAAAATTGAGTGCTGCTGAAACATCATCACCATCTGAGATATTATCACAATTAATAAGGGTTAGAAAATACTGCAAAATCCAACGTAACGAACAGACAGAACAACTTTTAATTAAGGAAAGAGTGGAACGGTTTCAGTCCCAATGGGAAAAATCCCTCCAAATCTATTTTTAGGTTGTGCGTATCTGTGTTTCTGCCTCCAGGTCTCAGACGAACTCAGTGGTAACGTCTGATCACCTCTGATTGCCCTCCTGTTGAGCTGTGTGTGTGTGTCTGTCTCTGTCTTCCTGTGAGTTCAGAGCATGACCTTTGAACTTCCAGGAGCTGTGACATCATGATTGATGACACACAGTGGCCCGGACACAGCACAGTTAGAGGTCATCAGACAGGCCAAATTAACAGAAAGGTTCATCTCATTGAAGAGGTTCAGAAAAAGTCCACAGCCATTCGTCTTGTTATTGGTTTTCTGACCTTTTGCGGTTGCCTTCATCATGTAACTACAACATTGTCTGCTGTAATGTCCTTCATGTTCTGCTCCAAAATGTTGTGTTAATAAATTAAGATTATCAACTGGCCAAAGCAGGCAGTTACAAGCCACTGCAGGTTCAAGCTTCAAAATGTGGGTAACTAGTTTAAGGTATTTTTTTGATTCATTGCAAATTAATTTCTTAGTACTGTATCGCTCAATAAAATCAAAATCAAAAACAGAATATAGTTCTTGAGGTAAAATCTGCACTTTTACCTTATCTTGACGTAGAGCAATCCTGATTTCAAATCTGGCTTCAAGGACTTCAGTCAAAGTAGTCAAACTAATATTTCAGTTATTGGTGCATTTATCCCAAAGGAAATTCTTTAATCGTTCTTTAACAAAAAGCCCTTTGTGGTCAGTGAATATTACGTAAACTAATAGCTAACTAATAAATCCACCGAGCAGGGAAATGTGAGAACCACAAAGAGAAACTCTATTCCTTCATAATGTCATTAATCTTTTTGAAACAGTCCACTGAGGCTGAGCACAGACAGGTTTACTCCGGGCAACAGATTGTAACGATGAGTATCTTCCAGGAGGGGGCAGCATGAGGATAGGAAATCCTCCACTGCTTTGAACATTTAGTGGCAGCAAAATCCTAAAAGAATCATCTTAAGAAAACAGAAAAAAGAAACAACACTAAAGTGACAAAAGTTGGACAAAGTGACATAAGATGTGACACTCCAAAGCAGATTGGGCGCCTGCTGTTTTTATTATGCTGCTGTTGTTCTTGTTAGTTTCATGTCTGTTTGCATTGCATCACTGACCAGTACAAAGCAGGGCTGGTTGCGCTGGTTATCATTCTGTCTCTTGATGCATGCTGGGCTGTGATGCAACAAAATGCAAAAAAAACATTGAAGAACTAAGAAGTGCCAGAGCCAATGCTGAGTCTGATTGCAAAATAATTTATGTTTCTCCATGCTGTGCATTTTGTGTGGTGACACGTAACACATACACGCACAGAGTTTCCACTTATTCTTTAGATTACTCTGATTTTCTTTCTTTCCACTTGACCGTTCAGACTTCATCATTATAGAGAACATTTGAAATGTTTTTAAAATACATAACAAGAGATGAGTTCTCATTTATTTGAAGGTGTATATGTACGGTGTGCTGTGATGTGAAGTGTCAGAATAGAAAAATACGACCGCAAGCTGATATTTACATGATCAGAGTGACTCATGATATATAATCTAGACTTTGTGAGAGAGATAAGACAGCAAGAGAAGGTCATTTTAATTGTATTTGGCATGTGATGTGTGGGTGTATATACAGTACATTAGGCTTTGTCTATGCATATGGTGTATATTTCTTAGTTTGATATTGAAAAAACATTGCAATAAATCAGTGCAGGAGCAGTGTTGAAGGGATGCGTGCCAGGGCTGTTATGGATCATGGTAGAAGAGAAACTGGCATAAAGCCTGGTCCAGTATATAAGGAACATCTGTGTCTTTAGGAAACCTACACACTTACATGTATACTCAAAGCTAAATCTGCAGTGCTAATGTAGGGACACTAATGTGCACTGGCACAAAATATCAATTGTTCACTTCTTTTAAATCTTAGAGGTAAACGTGAATAGTGCTAAATATATCACCTTGTTTCTTTGTTTCATTGATAATGTGGAAGTATTTCTGCAATGTTGAATGTGTTGTGTTGTATATTTTAGACCCAGGAAGAATAGTTGTTACTATGATACTAACTAAATGGGATCCAAAAAAAAAAGAAAATATCTGGTGCTGTGAGCCAGAGTATCTCTAATTCACTTAAACAGGATCAGCACAACGGCTCAGGTGTCAAAGCAAAGGGACAGTTTGTGTGTGTGTGTGTGTGTGTGTGTGTGTGTGTGTGTGTGTGTGTTAGCATGCACTAAACATAAAACCAGTGGATTGGAACAGCTTGTGCAATTGTGGACAAAAGTCGTGTCTGTGGTTAGGTTTAGGCAAGTACTGGTTATGGGTACGACTAGTCTACAGGCAATGAATGTATATTTCTTTGTAAAGTTCCCCAAAGTGGCCAAAGACAAAATGTTTAGATGTGTATTTAGACCTAGGAAAAAAACATTTTCAGTAAAGCTCAGCATCTGACTTTGCAAAATACAGCATGACACAATCCCCCTACATGTACTGAGATTTACCGCCATCCTGCCAAGGCTCGGCACAGTGAGAGCGCTGCAGGAAACCCTGCCCTTCTCTACCTCACATTACACACTCAGCCAAGAAGAGAAAAAACTATTTGCATGCCGCTCTTTACAGTCAATAAAGTCAAATGAGTCTTCTTGCTGAAGAGTTGTGAATGCTTGCTAAATGCCCTTCACTCAAGGAAATGTTAAAACTGTTTAAAATGACACACGTTTACATTTTGTGAGACGCATGCCAAATTAATCACACTAGCAAATTTAATGACTTCATTAGAAGAACCGACTGCATTTGAGGGTTTGTTACGAAGCCCTTAAAATAACATGTGTTTATGTTTTCCCGATGAGCAGTCTCTTGTGGTTATGATAATGACGGGCTTGCATAATTAGCAGTGTCAGAATAAGCATGATGTCATTATATTGCAGACTCCTATTGAAGGCGCTCTGAGGAACTTTCAGTTTGTGTCAACTTTGGACAAAAGTGGTAGTGTTTTTACAACGCCAGCTGTTCCTGGGTGAGCGTACCCATGACAGAGGCATTAAAAAAAACTATATAAAAATAGCATTCTTTGCACTGATGGTATCGTTTATTTTTTGCATGTCATTTATGATCATCAGGTGAAAAATTAGACAATCTCAGAAATGTTTAAAAGTTCCTCGTTGCTACTTTAAAGTGGGTTCAGCTAATTCTCAATATAACTTTTTTCTTTTTGACTATAAAGCTAAAGAGAAACTCCAATGATTTTTACATGTGGAGTTCATGAGGGAAACTACTTAGCCTGTTCAAACATTTGAAAGACGTCTCCTGTGGTTCTGGAGTGAGCTTTCCAAAGCCATTACCGGGTATTCTGTCATTGTGGGGGAATTCTGACCCATTCAAGGCACTGAAATCAGTTCACCTCTTTCTCTTCAAATATGTACCTTGAAAGAGTCCTTACTTTATGGAAGTGCAACACTGAACCCCTGAATTACCTTTTTAAAGTAAACTAATAGTTCTGGATACATGAATATTTTCTCTTTGTGGCTCAAATTAGGCTTTATATGTATGCATAAGGTAGCATGGCAACAGCTTATGTCTCTACAGTCACACTGGACATTTTCTTTACCTACTCCCTGAACGCGCCTTTACATTGGTTCAATGAAACATTATACTGACATCTGAGAACACAATATAAAGTTTTTTTCTTTCTTTTACTGTAACTGTGACAGCGAACAACCTTAACCATGAAGGTAAAAGGAAACGTTCACTACACTGTCTCTAGTCAAGTGGACGGAATTTGTGTCTTAAGCACAAAATAAGAGAACAGCAAACTTGGTTCTGCAGGAACACCAACAGCGTAAGCCAAACGTTTGCATGTATTTTTGTGGTCTACTCATGCATACTGTGTGTGTGTGTGTGTGTAGTGTGTGCAAGGATATTTTTTAGGCAATGTAGATTTGAGTGGAATAAAGAGATTAGCTCTGTGTCGATAATCCTCTCCTCTTCTCACAGTCCGTGCCCTCACGCTTAAAAACACACATACACATGCACTCACGCACACACAAACACATGCACACGCACGCACACACTTGAACATTTTGACTCCCTCATGATTTTTCACATATTAATTGACCGTGTTCCTTCACAGTTTACGTTGATAAACTTAAGTTAAAATTTAAATTTTTTGAAAAACAGAAGTCTTATTTGTTCTCATGAACGGTGACTTTAGTTTTTTTTATAGTTTTTTACTCTAAACGTTTTCCAGTAAACATTTAAAGGTTTCAGACTCTCATATTCTTCTACTTTGCTTGTATCGATTCACAAATTGACTCACAGATCACCTGGTGGTTTATTCTCAGTCTTGTGCACCAGGCAAAATATATTAAGTCTAAATACTAAATGTTCTCTGCTTCCATATGAGTCATACATGGAGGGGCTATAATGTATCTCACTGCTTTTAAGGTGCATTCAGCCAGATAGGAATGCAGCAATTGGTCCAGTCAGGTGTAGGATGGGATCATAATGATGTCTCAGAGAGAGACAGTGTATGAGTGTCCATTCCATCAAACATAATACGATTGTGAGCCAATATAGGCTGCACATACCAGCTTGCGCCCACTTACCAGAACATAAATGTCCGGCAAGAAATTTGGGACAAGAAAAGTTGGATTTGAGCCGAAAGTCCTTGCTGGAAATGTTGCACCAAGAGCTGAATAGCTTCATTCCGAAACACTTTAAAGCTGAAGTAAGCGATTTATTCATACAGTGATCACTTACATGATGTGCGCGTAACATAAAGCCGATCTCTCAGTCACCCGCTCTGCATGTAATCGTCAAATAAACTTTTCGGGGATCCCACTGCTGATAACCAATCAGAAGAGAGAACGTTACAAACCGGCAACCGGCTCACTGCCAGTGCACTTGCAGAGCGACAGATGGGTGAATGTGTATGCGCCTACAATGGCGGAGCAGGTAAAAATCCTTCCCAATGTCTGTTTTGATGGTTTTTATCATGTTTTATCACACTTATGGATCTGAGATGATGCTAGATAACTCACTGTTTGAAGACCACAGTGCATTAATGTGGTGACGTGGGGATGAGGGAGGGGACTGCTAACTGCAGTCACTCACAGGAAGTTAGCTAAACTGACCATTACGCTTACTGAACCTTTACATTTAGTTAGTAAGCTGCTATCTGCTGCGTAGTCAAGACAGCAATTATTTTGCTCAAATCTCGGTGTCCTTTCCTTTTCGAGTCAACATGGGCCATTTACATCTGTCTGTGTTTAGTTTACAGTACAATCAGCGACTGGGCTAGGGTCCTGCTTGTAAACTGAGATGAAGCAGTGAATTTAGCATAATTTGAGCAGAAATATGACTGTTTACAACAAACTGGGTATACAGAGGGATACAGCTGAGGAGAGGATTATGCCGTATGAGTGGATTTGATACTTTCACCACCATGAAAGCTTGTTATTATCGGAATCGGAATTTAAACCACCGTCCACTAAAACGGATCCTAGGAGCCTCCAGGTTTATTGAAGGAGCTTCAAACTATATACAGCCACAGCAGTGGTTGTAGTTCATTGTTAAATGTTTTGGGTGGTGGAGCATCATTTTAATGAAAACTAGGTTTTAATGAAAAAATATGGATTTATTTGAGAGACAGTAACTGCTGAGTGGACCAGCATGGTGAAATATGTCTTGCCAATTGTTTTAAAATGGTTCTCACAGAAACAGCCCTGTGATTTAGTGTGGGAAACCCACCAGAACTTACTGTTCTCCGCTCTTGATCTTATGCTACAGCATTAGGATCTAGAGACTCATAGATGTGTTACAAATTCTAGGTTTCTGGAAATTGATTCAAGAAAAGAAGCCAAACATGATTTAAAATCCTTTCGGGGGTATACTTTGTGTTTGTTTTGAACCCTTCAGAGTTTGTCGTTTCCCTGTATCAATGCAGTAAGTATAAAAAAAAGATGCTGTAGCAGACAGTAGACAAATGAGAAATGAGCATGATCGTCTGCCTACTAGTCATTCAACATAGTAAAGCAGCCATAACCACTACTTTACCCATAGAGAATATATGCTGTGTCCCTCTTTAGGGTAAAATAACTTTTTTATCCTTCAGTTCAAACCCTGCATGGGTGTGACAGTAAATTCCGTGAGGCAACATAATATTTTAAAGATGATTTCCTGGCGGAGAGCTCCTCCTGTGATGTTGGGTGAGTGACAGCGAGCCAAAGAGTAACTCGATGCAAGTGTTGATATGAACAAGAAACTTGTGTTCCATAACTCTGAAACTTGATTTTCATATTAAACAGCAGCAGATGGCTTCTTCCAAAGGGAGGAAAATAAGCTTTGGTATCTCTATGCCGACTGCATGCAGACAGACACCGTCAGAGAAGAATGTGAAGGAGAGGAAAAACTACAAGATTGGCACAAATGAGAATAAAATGAGAATAAAATCACGGCGTAGTATTCAACATGTAGAGAAAGTTTCTGGGCGTCCTTCAAGGGCCTTTTTCACACTCTGCTGTTTGTGTTTAAAGCGGTCGACAGAAGAGGGAACGGTTTCAATCAAGAAAACACACGGAGCGAGTCATGCGAAAGCCACATGTTTTAAATGTTAGTTCATGTTGTTTGACCGTAATCTGAGGTGTGTTTCATTTCCTGGAGCTGTCACTCTCCCTCCAATGACCTCACTGCAAGTGTGTGTGTACATGTGTACGTGTGTGTGTGTGTGTGTGTGTGTGTGTGTGTGTGTGTGTGTGTGTGTGTGTGTGTATGTGTGGAGGCCCTCCATGACCGTCGGGCTTAGGTGGCCCCAAAGACCCCAGCTCTATGTAAACACACACACACACACACACACACACACACACACACACACACACACACACACACACACACACACACACACACCTTGAAACTTAATGATCATGTGAAACATAGAGAATGTGTGTCTGTGACACAGTAAATGCGTGTGTGTGCAGACTAAACACTGACCTACATTGCTATTTTTACTGATTAGAGGTTTTTCATAATGAGACCTATTAACATCAGACCTTAAATGCACATACACACACGCACGCACACGCACACACACACACACACACACACACACGCAAGCGCACACGCACACACACACACACACACACGCACACACACACACACACACACACACACGATGGTCCATCAATGCATCAGATATGCACAAAGCAAAACATACTATTTGTCAGGCCAGGCGCAGTGGTTGATACTTTCGTGGCAGTTTATTAGAAAGGTAAGTTCATTTAGTTAATTTTCTTTTTTCTTTCTGTCATCTTGATTTTGGTCTCTTCAAACCTATTCACCTAAGAAACATACACTCATAGACACACACTCATGTACACAAAATCCTGTATTATCTTTGAGTTCCAAGTGGAGAAATCAGGGACAATCAATCCATTATGTGAGTTAAAAAAGCAAGATTATGATCTTGTCTGGTTCTTGCTGTGTTTTTTCTTGCATGTTGGCAAATCAAATGTTTCGATTTACATCCTGATAAGATCGGACACTTTATCTGGTCTTTCATTTCTGGTTTCTGGCTTTTGTAGATGCAGTGTAACACAAATATTAAAGTTGTACCGAAGCACTGCCCCGTAGTTTAGAGGAAATAGATGCTTCGCCTCATTTGTGTGTGTGTGTGTGTGTGTGTGTGTGTGTGTGTGTGTGTGTGTGTGTGTGTGTGTGTGTGTGTGTGTGTGTGTGTGTGCGCGTATGCACGTGTGCGTGTGTGTATGTGTGTATGTGTGTGTGAGAGTGGTTTACTGGAAACATCGAAGCAGAAAGTCTAAGAGTGTGTGCTGGGGTGAGGAAGAATGTGTTTCTCATGTACTTGTCATGTCCATGTACTGCACAGTACACTGACGTCTGTGTGTTTAAGTGCTCCTTACTTTTCTCTCGTCTCTCCCTTCCCTTTCTCACTCCTTCAGTTTTCATTCGCCACAACACGTTTGCTGTCAGTGATGTGCTTTGCATTGTTGGGTGCATTGTGTCATTTAGGGTGGTGTGAATTTCTTATTCCCACAGATAACTGGATTAAAGGGAATGATGTAATGTTATATTGACATTTATCCACTGCCGCTATGCTAGGGGGGTTGTATTTATTTTATTCAGTCTTCTAAAATAACAGATGTCAGGTTTAAGTGTCAGTCAATCAAATTCAAAGAGGAAAAGCTTTTTCTGGAGCTGCCATTTTGCAGAGAGAGAGAGAGAGAGAGAGAGAGAGAGAGAGAGAGAGAGAGAGAGAGAGAGAGAGAGAGAGAGAGAGAGAGAGAGAGAGAGAGGGTAGGGGAGAACGGGGTAAGTAGGCACACTTTTTACTCTAGTGAGAATTGCTTATCACCTAAACATCTTTCAATAGTCATTCCTACATTAAATTGAAGCTTAATGTGTTGGCTTGAAATGTGTACCCCTCACTTCTATCTTATTGTAATAAAGAAGAAATTAATCATCAAAGACACCCTTACACATTGTGACAACCAACCCCATCAAGGGGTCGGTTGTCACACACTATGGGGTTGTCACAATGTTATCTTAATGGGAATAATCTTAAAAAGAAGGCAAGAAAACTAAATTTGAAAGTTTAATTGCATTGTCAAGTTGACAAATAGGCCTACATAACTTACTGTAGCCTTGGCAGCTGGTCTAGTTTGGGATGCACTGGGTTGTTTTGATTGTGTTGCCCTTTTTTCTTTTGCATGCTAGCTGCCTTTTCCTGCTCTATTCTTTCCTTCTCTGGGGTGTCAGTGAGGATACAGCTTGACAATTTCTTTCGTTATTGGATTCCTTTTCTGGCTGCAGCCTTTGGATAACATGTGACAACCAACCCCCCAAAAAATGTGACGACCAACCCCAACTTGAATTTCTTGCTAGCATCAAGGCCAACAACCATCTGACAACTAATTAGCTTGCTAACCACAATCTAAACTATAGTTTACCCTTCACACTTTTTATGGGTAACAAGTGTTTTGTTATAAACCCATTGTGTAAAAGCCTAGAAGAAAAATACTGAGGAGCTAGATATTTTCAATTTGACATGAAAAACACAAACAGTCCTCTCACCTCAAATTCAGCAGTTTAACTCCAAGGAAGACTATGTAGGTGACCTCTGATCCCAATTCTGGATATTTACATACCAAAATATCACAGACAGCGCCTTGTGGTTCCGAGATATAACGATCGTGACAACCAACGTGTGACATATAACCCCGTTCTCCCCTACAGTAGATACATATCCACTGCCAGGACAACATGTTTGGCGAGACATGAATTCAGTTGTCAAACATCCTGTGTACTAAAATAAATGATCACAGCTCCACCAGAAACTGTCTTAAAAGTAAGTAGGAAGTGAAGTAAATTTGATGACCCTGCATCAGGGAGACAAACTATATTGATTTGGTACAAAACCAAGCAGGTAGCATGTGAGGATCTGAAAGCATGAAAAGCTCCCCACATGGAGATATTTGGTGTTTCATTTGAAATCGCACACAGCCAGATGTCCGTACCCGTCAAGTTCCATAGGTCTGGATTCACTCATGTGTGAATGTTTGTTAGAAACAGGACTACACCCAATGGGCTGGCCATAATATGTGAACCAACACACTACAGGGAGAAGTTGTCTGTAACTTGAACAGAAAACAAAGAAAACAGAGGGGCTGCACACAAACCAAACTTGACCCAAAAGCTGAACACAGAGGGCAAGAAGTCAGAGAAAGGGTATGAAGTCAGCAACAGGTAAGAAGTCTGTGAAAAGCCAACAAGTCCAAAAACAGAGCAGGCAAGTGAGTCAAACCCAAAAGTTAGCTTGGATCATAAGCAGGTACGACTCAGAAGCACAATATGAAATATTAACATAACATTTAAGAATAAAACACATGCCCTCACTTTCCCAATATAGAGTCAAAAAAACAAATTGAATTTCCCACAAAGAATACACACACACACACACACTCACACACACACACACACAGACTCGCACACACGCACACACACAGACTCGCACACACGCACACACACACACACACACACACACACACACACACACACACACACACACACACACATACAACATAACTGACCGCATGTACAACTCACTTTGCTTTAACAAGTTCGAAATAGCTTGTTAAATTAAATTATGCCCGTATAATTTTTTAATACTGTGACATTAAATAGATTAATTCGTCGGATGGTTTGAAATTATCCATGAAAGATCATTAAAACTGACATTGAACCAGTGCTTACAGAACTAACTCCACTCATTTTGATGCTGCAGTAAAACATAGTTTTATCACATTTGATCAATTTCGAATAATTTGATTGACATTTGGTACATTGACCTTTTACTCTTTACTGTCCGAACGACTTAAACGGCTGGCTTATCAGAGAAACTTTTCTCTCACACGCACACACACACACACACACACACACACACACACACACACACACACACACACACACACACACACACACACACACACACACACACACACACACACACACACACACGCACACACACACACACACACACACAGTGGCCAGTGGCCAGTGGTCGAAATAAACCAAAATTATGCTTACTCTCCAGATCCTCTTAATGATGCTAATGTCATTATTTATATGGAAGATTAATGGGTGCTATGTATAGCTCATTAATCCATATTGAGTAGGACTACACATAATTTGTTAATCATGCATCAAATAAGACTGCTGCCCCCAGCCACTGACTAAAGTCTTATCCCTTTGGATGTGTGCGTATGTGTGTGTGTGTGTATGTGTGTGTGTGCGTGCAACATACATCCCAAACTCCCTCCTGTTGTTTCTTTTCTTCTCACTTTTTTTTCTTTTTTTCTTTTTTCGCCTACCTTCACATCATGGCTGACTGATCGTCTCCTGTGTCCGATTAGCCTTTAGCCAAGAGCCACTTGCCCACAGACACTGTGCCTCGCTCGGAGCTGAAATCCAATCCTTCCGCCTCTGTTGCGATCCGCTTTGCCACAAATAGCAACTAGGTGCACTTTGTCGTCAACCTTTCATGTACATGTAGTAGATCTTTTGGCCTCTGTGCCTCTACACGCTCTGCTAGCTCTGTTTTTGTTTGTCGACAACCTTTATGTATTTTACTAAGCAGCATGCAGGCTCTTTTGTCAGCATTGCTTCACAGAAAAGTGTTTGGTGGTGGTAAAAAAAAACTGCCTTTAATATATTTTAAATTTAAGTAAGTGTGTTATGATGTAACGTGTACAGGGTCACCACATGTTTTAAAATTTGTATCTGCTGAAGAATTAACTTTATAAAAAGATATGTCCAGTCTACATATGGGTGCTTGATCAAGGGAATTTGTTGCATTATACAAAGCCTTTTCTATTTTTGTGTTTTTTAATGTGCTTTCTTATCCTCTCAGACCTTCTATAGTTTTATGAATCCCTTGTTCATTGATGATGAAAAACAGAGCAGGTCTTACAGCTGGTGCAGCACTTTATTATAATCCAATTCCTTGGATGGGGAGGCTTTTTTATATTTTTGGTTTGGACATTAGCACTGGCTTAACCCTAGCACAATTACATGGTATGTGTATTTCTGGTAAATGCTTCTTATTCTAAAGTCGTAGGAGGGCTGGAGAAAGATTGATGGTTTGAGGGGGAGTGCGGACTGCAAATCCAGAAAGAGAGAGATATATATAGAGAGAGAGAGAGAGATATTGACAATCATAGGGGCAGAGAGGGATTTCCCGTCCCTTTCTAGAGAATATGACTGGATCCTAATAACAAGCTTAAACCCACCCCCTCCACTCCTCTCCTCTTTCCATGGAAAGGAGGGAAGATCATCCCACAGCGCTTTAAACAAACACTCTGCTCAGATTAACACACACACACACACACACACACACACACACACACACACACACACACACACACACACACACACACACACACACACACACACACACACACACACACACACACACACACACACACACACACACACACACACACACACGCACACACTCCAGATGCTGTTGTCGCCTGTGGTAAAGCCGATGGCCGACCTCCCACTGTCTCCTCTGTTTATGACTGGTCGTTGTCTTCCTCTACCTGCAGGGTTTTTCTGACCTTTTGGTGCTGACTGTGTGTGGGTGACACTCTACAAAGGCCTTAAATATTGTCAGGACACAATTAACCAAACACTGTTGGTAAAGCCTATTTCAGAGACGAAACCAAAACAGTAAAGTGTACAGCCATGATAGCAACTCTGAGTCGGTTTTAAGGCTAAATGCTAGCTTCAGAATACTCACATAAACAATGTTAACATGCTGATATTTAGCAAGCATTATGTTTCCCAAGTCCAGCATCTTAAACACAAAAAATATAGTTAGTAAGTGCAAGTATTTAGTCGCAAATCAAAATATTGCAAAACACATTTATATTTTGACATGACAATGACGCTACAGGAAATGTCAAGGCATCACCAAGGTTAGAATTCATCCTGCAGGAAAACACACATTTCTGTTAAAAGGATATTTGATTCTCTGTCATCTCCATGTTTCTCTCTGCTCTTTGGGAGAGTGAAACAAGAGTGGTTTAGAAGTGACCCCTTGACCTGTGCCAATCACTTTGTAAATGCCCTTTGGGACCCACTAAGCCCACCCAACGCCAACACATGCCCTAAAAGGCTAGATAAGATATCAGACCTGAAATAATGGTAAAAGAAACAGAGTAAGCAAAGAATTTCAGAAAGAAAGAAAAAGAAAGAAGGAAAAACAATCATATGAATACTTCAAAACAGATGCAACAGCCCTTGGTTTGCTACAGCATCAGTTTGTTTATGTGAATTTATTCCTGAATTCATGTGGGTCATAACACGCAACAATAACTCCTTTAAAATAAATATATTAAAGACATCATGACTAAGATTGAGATACAATGCATAATGGTCAAATTGCAATTGAAGGCATAAACCAATCCATTTTACCCTAAAAATGTGATCTTCCACTTCTGGAATCCAGCAAATCATGAACACAGTGTGACCTTTTACCTCCCACACCCCCATATGGACGCACCCTTTGGAGCTAAAGTGAATGGAGCCTGCCCAGGCCAGTGTTGTTACCAGAGTGTGTAGGTCGTCATAACAGACTTTGGATTTGTTGTGCTGCTTTTTCTTTTGCTTTACACACACAGATGTTGCGAAGAGGAGGAACGATTATTCACTCTTATGTGGACTTCTTCTGAACTTTGTTCCGCAGGGACTTTCCATAAGATACACACTTTCTCTTTCACAACAAACTAGTCTCTGGTGTGCTTCCCACAAACACTTGAGTGTATTTTTAATGTACTAGATTCTGAGGTCTCTCTACTTTATTTATTTTGTTGTGTCACTTTAGATGACATCTTGTTAACCTGCCTGGTGGCTACTTATCTGACTTCACTAACCATAGTTACAACTGTGCCTGCTTTAGTATCTCTACTAGTTTCGAGGTGGACTGTTATGATGAGTTGACTGCAAAGCCTTCAAAAAGTAACAAGTACTGACTGTGGACTGGGAGAAAATGAAAATGAGGTGAGGACTAGTATAAATGGAGAGAGAGAGAGAGAGAGAGAGAGAGAGAGAGAGAGAGAGAGAGAGAGAGAGAGAGAGAGAGAGAGAGAGAGAGAGAGAGAGAGAGTGGGGATTTGTAGAATGCAAAAGTTAGGCTTCAAAGCTGTATCACTCCTCCCAGCTTTCAGAGAATCTGTTACGCTCCAAAACGTCTTCAAAATGGATTGTCAATGCTGAATATCGGGAGAGGAAAGAGAGCAGAGGAGTGGTACAAGCTCACATACACTCAAATATCATATGTCGGCTCTGTCCACCATTACTCTGTTATGACATACTTTCATGAAAAGTAGGGCAAATAGCTGAGCAAATAGATAACAGAAAGGAGAGCCAAGAAGAATATTACAACCATAAGGCTAAAAATGCAACTGGAATTAAAAAATAAACGGTTACAGATGTGCAATTCTTACACAATCAGACGAGTGGTGTTCGCAGGAATTGTATTTAGGGCCATCTTGTCCCAGAAAAATGGGATTAAGAAGGGGATAAAAAGTACAAACAAAGCCAAACTGAAAGAAAGAAAAATCCCAACATGCTCAAACAACAGAACTCACTTTATAAAGGCTGCACAAAAACTTATAAAAAAAAGTATAGCCCGAAACTTCTCTTGTATCTCCTATTCACTCACTGACTGTGGACTAAAGTTGTGGGCCAGTTGGCGTCGCGTGTCTTTAAAAAACAAACAAAGAATAGATGCAGAATATATCAAAATAACAAATACAAAAGGCTATGATTAAGAGAGAAATATGCATTTGACTTCAGACAGATCCAGATAAATGTTATTAGAAAAACCATCATCTTAATAGATTTAGGTTTTTATCTGTTAAAGTCCCCCATTGTGTTCTGTTATAGTGTCTTGAATTCAAGTCCATTTTTTTCCAGTTCCATCTGGCGATTTGTGGGAGTGTGGGAACATAGAGACTGAAAGGGAAAACTCAGCATTTCTGCTTTTAATCATCAAGTTGGATGAATAAAGAAGAGAAACTGCAAACAATGGGAAACATGAGCCATATGGGGGGAGAGAGAGAGAGAGAGAGAGAGAGAGTTATAAGAAAGGTAATACATGTCTCTCAAGGGCACTGAAGGACAAGTCAGAGGAAGATAGCGATATAAAGAAAGTTGGATGAGACCTGATTTAGACAGCATTTTTAATTCCATTCATGTTTTAAGGGTGTTCTTTAATCACTTTCCAGGGTATTTAATTGAATTATCCCATAATTAAACTACTAGATCACATTGTGGTATTTCAACTCTTAATTTGAACTACGTATTATTTGACTTTGCCCATCTAATGCATATTTGACACTATTGTTCACTAGCAGCAGCCCTTATATTACAGTCTGTTTGTAATATGGGCCTCCCAAAGTTAAATGAACAAGTTACAAGAACAAAAGACAGGCCCTCTAACCACTACACCACAAGCGCCCCCACCCACCAATATCTTTTTTTAAACAGTTGAACAATGAAGTGAACTCACTTGTCATTTCAAAAATCATTCACTCATTGAGTTTTCAAGTTGTTTCTTTGTCTTTTATTGCCAGCAACTTGAGATGCTGTTCTGTGAGTGTCGGTCTGACACTGTGATATACTACAAGGAATCTCAAAAACTCTACTGACTGGGATTTTCTTTGTTTATAGTTCCCCAAAGGAAACTCCTGATGTTTTAAAGAGATGCTCTTCCCACCAGGTCCCCAAACTCCCTATCTTTTACATGACAAATGTCAAAAGGTAAAAGGGCAGATTTACATGAGACTATACAGAGCATATTTAATGCTCCACAGAGGATGAACCCTTTCAACTGACAACCCTGACAAGCAATGAGAAGAGAGTATCCAAAAACTGTAGATGTGCCAGTTCTAACAAAACAAAAAGAGTTAAAGGAACAAGAGAGACGTGCATAGATTCCAAGAGGGTATCAAAAGTAAAACATGTATATAGAATTTGAGCCTTTAAAATTGAATGGATATTGTCTTTGTCCCTATTGACTTTACTCTCGGACCATATTCCCATTGTTTTATATGTGTTCCTTGTGTATATATTGTTTGATTTTCTCTAGTTTTTTTTTAACAGAATTGGTTGTTCTTGTTTTGTTGTTTCTGTGGTCTGTGTAAGTTTGGTCTCCTGCTGGATGGTTGTAACATTTCCCACTGCTTCGGGGCAGCATGCTCGGCTCGGCTGTTTTGTGATCAAAGGCAGAAACATTCCCTCTCACCTGAAGTCCAGTTGGAAGGAGGCACTTGCTCATTCTCCTCTCATGAATCATCCACGGTTACAAACGGGACTGTGAATGTGAGCGCATGCAGCTCAATAAAGTGACGTGAGCGAACAGGATGCATCGGAAAAAAAAACGGTCATCAGTGACACGTTCTGGGAATTCTTTTCTTTTTTTCTTTTTTTTGCAGCTGTGGACTGCGGGAAATCTTGTACTGTGCAGGGTCAAACCTACTTCCTCCTATTGAAACAGTAGCAGCATGTATCACACACACACACACACACACACACACACACACACACACACACACACACACACACACACACACACACACACACACACACACACACACACACACACACACACACACACACTCTCTCTGAGCACTGTGAAACGCCGTAACCTTTGCCTTCCTGTTGAGTCGATGGAAACTTCTGACCATTCCACACTCCAGTAAAGGTCTCTGTATAAACTCTACAACAATGCAACAACTTTACAACAACCCTCTGGCTGTTGTAGAAAGGGCTGTAATGTTCAGCTATGCCAAGGTTTTAAATCAATGTCAGTTGTTCAAAGTTACGATCAGTTGGTTTCTATTTTTATCAAATTGTTTGTTTTTTAAATTATAGTAGCAGAGAAAAATGTCTTTACAAATTACAGTCAGATTTCCATAAAATCAACTGAAGATATTTGTGATTCACAGAGGAAGAAGCCTTAGAAATCATTGAAGCATTAGTGCCACTAGAGACCAAAGGTTCACCATTGTACATGAGAAATATCAACATCTGACGAAAGACAAAATATCACCTCTGCACACAACACATTTTATAATCCAATATAGGTAGACATTCCTGCTTACACCCATGTTTTTGAACATAATGGCTCCATTGCATTTCCTGTGGTGCCATGCCAAATCATTGGCCCTTTGTTCATTCTATCAAACGCTTTTGTGAAATCCACATTACAGCCTCTGGGGGCAGTTAGCAGCGATTTTTAAAAAAAAAGTTTAAGAATAATAACGTTCTGTAGCTCAATGAAAAAAATAATTATAAACACCGAAACTGCAAAATTGTGCAAACCCGTTAACTCGCAACACAACCGGTAAACATGGAGCAAGCAACAATGGCAATGCTAAAACGTGCACACAAACACCCACATGTCTGCACACACACACACACACACACACACACACACACACACACACACACACACACACACACACACACACACACACACACACACACACACACACACACACACACACACACACACACACACACACACACACACACACACACACACAGACACCCACAGATTAGGGGATAGTGGGAGTAAGTGAAGGTTTGTTGCTAAGGAAACCAGGGGAAGGACTGGGGGAGACCTGATTAAGGATTGGCTAGATGAGATTAAGTATTTTTCTCTCACTTGACACACACACACACACACACACACACACACACACACACACACACACACACACACACACACACACACCAACACAGGTTTTCCACATGTGAGCAGGGAGGAAATCCTTTTATGGAAGTAACGTTTGATGTTCCCTTAATGGAAATCTAACGTCATGTGATAAAGAAAGCCGACGGCCTGATGACCAGTGTGTGATGGTAAACGCGACAGCACTGAATTCACAAAGCGTTCGGCTCTGAGACCAATATCCTTTTGTAAACAGCGCAACAATGAAGTGACTTCACGTGTTACATGAAAGTTTTACTTCAAAAACCAAAGCATTCAGATGAGATTTTTCAAGTTGTTTCATTGTCTTTTAGTGGCAGCGATTGAGGTGTTGGACACGTTGATAACGAGGAATCTCATAAACTGAACTGTTAGGGATATTCATACTTTCCTGAAGAAAATGGGTTTTTAGAGGTGCTCTTCCAGTCAGGTCCCCAAAACTCCCCATGTTTTATGCAACAACTGTCAAAAGGTAAAATGGCAGATTGCCGTAAAAATATAATGAGCATATTTATTATCCCCAGAGGATGAACCCTTTCAGCTAATAGTGGTAGAACTGGAGACCAAATTGGCACATTAGATATTACATTACATTTCATTTAGATATCTCACATTCTCATGTTATACAGTACATCCCTCTACAAAATAAGATTACAAAGACAAATAATGTTGGCCTGATACCATTGGGACTTTACTATTTACTACAACTTAATTTAGATAATAGTCATGTGGTATGCCTGGGTTACAATTTAATAGTATATGCCCTGGTACAGACACGTATAACTGTCTAAAATGCCCATTCAATCAGATTGCAATGGTATATTTGTTTAAATGAATTGCAAGCTTTGAATAAAAGATAGGTAAAAACATTGCATTTAATCCTCTGCGTTATCAAAGAGTTATGTCTCATGATAAATACTGTCTCCTGTTGACTTTCCAGCATTGATTTGATGAAGTTCTTGAAGAGAAACTCATGTATCCTCATGTATCCATAGCCGACATTCCTGCTCAGATCGTCTTCTGTTTAAACAGCCCATTTCTGGAGGCACAGCACTCATCACTTTCTGTGTCCTTGAGGATTTTCATCTTAAACAAGAAGAACCTGACACTTTATCAGATTTGGCAAAGAGATAAATCAAAGTTGTGTTAGAATGAGTCAAAGCAAAATGGTGATTTGTGTTCATATAAGATGGATGTGTTTAGTGATTGTACCTGCACCACGTCAGTCTGCCGGTGTTTGTTGTGAAAAAGTGGTTAGTTGCAGCCGGGGGGAAGAGCACTGAGCTCCAAACACATTGGCAGCCATTCTTATCTCCCTCCTCTGCTCCATGTTATTTTGTTGATTGGTGTGAATCAGGCTGTTTCCCTTTTTGCAAACAAGGAGCTTCCAATTTTCATTCTGTTGCTTCTCTTCCAGAGCCGCTGTTTTTTTCTGAAATTGTGTTTGACATGGATTTGTTGATAGTTCCCCTGAATAATATGTTCTGGTGACATGTAAGCATGAGCTTGCCTATGTGTGCTCTTGCATATCTTTGTTGGTTTGGCAGGAGGCAACAAGGGCAGAAAGAGCAGAGTGGGGTGTTATGATGAAATTCAGTGGCAATTTGAAGTCACCAATCATTGAACCAACAGAGTGAGAAAAGGAAGGGAACGGGGGAGAGGTGGAAAGAGGTGAAATAGTGCAGTGGGAGATAGACAGAAGTAAGCAGGTTAAGAAGAAGCAAGTGATCACAAGAAAGAGGTAAGGAAAGATAAAGTAAAGAGAGAGAAAGGTATAGAGAGAAAGACACTTAACGGCATCACCACACAGTGAACCAAGAGACAACATGAAAGCATCGCCTCAGTCTGTTTGTGTGTGTGTGCGGCGCGTGTTTGTGTCTGATTGCGCTGTTGCATCCCTTGCAAGCTTTTCTCTGTGTGTTTATGTCTGTCAGTCTGTGTAATTACTCTCATTCCTCTCCACACAACAGATATAGCTGCAGGTTTTGCCAAGTTGACATTCAAGCGCTTGTGATAAACAACTCAGTGAGATGTGTTTTGGCCCGCTCTAGCGCTCCGCGTGCTTCTAGGGAGGGCATCTGAATCGCATGCACTGGGGGAAAAGATACGCCAATAAAGGAGAGAGAACAAGAAAAAGCGCAAGTGGGGGAAGGTCCCAGAGTCTGGGCACTAGTTAGCACCATTTGGCAAGGAGTGAGGTAAGGTTGCATCATCAGAGAGCGAGTGAGAGAGAGAGAGAGTGTGTGTGTGAGAGAGAGAGAGAGATCACCCACTGAAAACATCAAAACAGTTCAACCTTGATGCTCTCTGTATCACAGCTGCATTATACGGGGTGTCAAAGAAAATCTCACAGCATGGGCACCTCGAGAATAAAGTAATTTACATTTTTTTTTTGTTTTACTTTTACAATTTAACAGACGTTGTAATCCAGAGGGACATATATTGAATCACCAAAGCTACAATACCTGTACATGCAGAGAGATGATCAAAAACATAAGAAATATATAAGAAATAGGAATCATTATGATTTAAATATAGTGTGAATGTTAAGTTTTAAAAAAGGCTGTATTTTAAACAATGAAAAAATACCACATATAAATACCACATGGATGTCAAATTCCTCTACAGATGCTCCATTTTCAAACCAAAAGAGAGGAAGGAATAACAAAAGGAAGCGTGCGCCGCATGTTTATTTCTCCCCCTTTCTGCCTCAGGCCGTTTAAACTGAACACATTTTCCGTTACACTGTGAATGCATTTGAATTCAGTCATTTGAAAAGATAAAGTATTTTTTTTCTGTCACTTTAAAAAAAAAAAATTTAAAAATTGGGAGCTCATTCTTTTCACCTTGTATTCTGAACGCCACACCAGCTTCACGGTGCTGAATTTTAATGGTTTGTGCTGCAATGTGAGTTGTTTTCCTATTGCCTCGTTTGAGAAGTTGAATACCAATCCCTTAGCCTGTAAACAAAGTGATGAGCTGGTGCAGCACTGAGATGTTTGAAGTGCCACGTAAATCATTTGGAAACATTATTATATTCAATTTAAAACCATACTTGCTGTTTTCAGAAATTACAGTATGACCACATTTCCCACAAATCCTGTGGTTTTCATTACACAGACAAATGTTTTCATTAGGAGCACATTAGGGAGGGCCAATGGTTGATTTATGGAACATGATACCGGAATCCAAGAGGGCGGCCATTCATTCCAATGAATATTACTAATGCAGTTTATATGCCAAAAAAAAAGATAATTTCTTCTACTTGTTTTCGTCTGGATTTTGTGGCCCACTGTGTCTTGACCCGTCTGCTTGGCCAAAAGACTATATGATGAGAGGACACATTTGAATGAGCTTTCATAAAAAGATATACATTATGGTTTTAAAGTTCACAGGGACCAATAATTTACATATTTGTCTCTAATATACTATACAGTAGCCTACATTTTTTTCAAAGATTCTTTTTTGTCATCTTTCGTTTTATAAGATAGATTTGGAGAAACAGAGTTGAAATGGGGCAAAGAGGGGAGGACATGCAGAGAACCAACTACGGGTGGTACTCAAACCTCTAGGTGGACGCCATACACTACACCACGAGCGGCGCTCCCCTCAAGAAACCTTTTGGGTTGCCTCCTTTTTGAGATACTTCTGGCAAAAAGGACACCCATTAATGTCCACAGTTGAATTTTATGATTTACTTCATAGCACACAAAGTACGAAGGAGGCAAGAACAAATCCTTTGGCATTTTTAAAATGAAACGTTTTTCTTTGCATCTTTTTTTCTGTTGATGTTAGTCAAAATGCATATGTTTTGGGGATTTTCAACATACATTTATCTATAATACCAGGTACAACACACATAATTTAGACTCACAATATATTGAAATAGAAAAAACAAATCTTTTGTTGCTTTTTTGGTCCAGTATTCAGATATAATGCCTCGTTTCCACCGAGTAGAGCGGGTCGGATCGGAGCGGTTCGGTCCGGGTAATTTGGCTTTTCATTTGCCAAAAGTTGGGTAGGGTACGGTTTAAGCGCACCTAACCGCTCTGAGCCGCTCCCGATCTCAGTACTCCTCCGTAGGGGTACTAGCCGCCTGAAAGCGGGCCGAAACGGCGGAGCCGTCATTTGATTGATCGAAATAATCATTTCCGCCATGTGTAGTCATCTCGGCAAGAGTGAAGAGAGTCTTGTGTATTGGCGAAAATGTGAGCACAGCAATGTTTATTGTGTGGTGTTTTTCCTCGTCAATAAATTAATCAGTTGGTTACACTGTGTCCCACTAGTCACGTAGCTGCCGCAGCCAACGCTGTTCTCTCACTGTCTCTATCAGTTGCAACTTGCACCAAGCCGTCTCTGTGTGTTTTCGCCATAGATAGTAGGCTAGTAAATACACGCTCACAACAACACGGGGGGAATAAATAAAGAAACGGCTGGTTTGACCAAGCAAAAACGAGAGATCGCTGGCTTGTGAGCGTGGCACTGTTTATTGTGTGGTGTTTTTCCTCGTCATTAAATGAATCAGTTGGCTACACTGTGTCCCACTGCTACGATGTCACGTAGCTGCCGCAGCCAGCGCTGTTCTCTCACTGTCTCTATCAGTTGCAACTTGCACCGAGCCGTCTCTGTGCTCACAACAACACGGGGGGAATAAATAAAGAAGCGGCTGGTTTGACCAAGCAAAAACGAGAGACCGCTGGCTTGACCACAGTTGTTCCACAGCCCGATAGTTTGACCCACATTCTGGCGGCGGCTATCGCAGTCCAGCCTAAACCCCGCCCCACCAGTAAGGGTAGGGTCCGCGGTGGAAACAACACCGAGATTCTTAAAAGTGAGCTGTCCCGCTCTGAGCCGCTCTGATCCGACCCGCTCTACTCGGTGGAAACGAGGCATAAGAGACATTTTGTAAAGTACTATACCTCATGTGACTAGCTAAAACATATTAAGATACAGAAATGTCTGTATCTCAAAAACTACAAGGAGGTACAGTACTGTATATTAAATGTTTGGTACCAATGGATTCAAAACTTTTTCTTCCACTTTTACCATTTTAATTTTGTCCTGTGTAGCCACGTGTGTTTACACCTTTAACAGAACAGAACAAGACATAGTCGTTAATGGGTTATAGGGGCACAACAGAAACAGAAAACAGCACAGAGACCAGTTTCATTGGAAAGTGCGGACTATTGAATATTAACAAAGAAGATGAAAGGGCCTTGTTCTCTTTGTTTGCCAGCTGTGTGTCTGGCTTATATACTGTGTTAACATGTGTGTGTCAGTTTCTATATTCATGGAAGTATCGTTGCATGTCGGTGTCTCACTGTGGTTGGGCACAAGTCTGTCTGGTTGTGTCTATGTCCATGTTTGCGTACACTGTATGTGTGAGGCTTTCTAGTTCTGCTATTTTCCTCCAGTTTGATGTGAATGAGGAGTGACTGTGTTAAAAGCATTAACATCTTCAAACCCCGAATCACTAATGGGGTGTTGTTGGGGAGGAGAGGCATTCGGCAGAACGCTGCATTATTTAGCATCCACTCGTTACCGAGGAAACACACACAAACACACACACACACACACACACACACACACACACACACACACACACACACACACACACACACACACACACACACACACACACACACACACACACACACACACACACACACACACACACACTTTTAGTACTTTTTTTTCACTCTTTCCGATATATGAAGTACTGAGATGAGAGCCCAGCGCATAAGCACAGAGTCATAAAATCTCTCCATAATGAAGAAGAAATACACATACACACATTTATTTTTATAGATCACAGACATAGGCCTACACACACACACACACCGACACATACAGAGGTAGACTCGACGTCTCGACATTGATTCAACCTCTGATAGCTTTCTGCCACAGATCGGAGGGAGTGATGAAAGACAGGAGCAATAAGAGACAGACAGGTGGTAGAGACGAGGAGAGGTGGGGGAGTGAAACAAGACAGCAGGGTGGAGAGTCCGTTTGGTAGAGATTTGTCGGTCATTATCTCTGGATTTTTTAATGGGGCTGAATCATATGAATTATGTGTGTGTGTGCATGACTAGAGAGAGTTTCCTCTATCTCTCAGCCCATCCCTCCCCCTATTTACTTCTTAACCCACATATTCCTCTCAAATGTTGCTTTCAAATTCAAATCAATTCTCAAAACTAGCGTTTGAGCTGCATTTATCTGCCTCACTGAAATAGAACAAGATTTTTTTGGCACATTAGCAGCGTGAATCATTCGGTATTTCAGTTCACCACTTTGGCCCAGACATATATATGTATCTCAACAACTATTGGATGGATTGACATGTCTTTTCCTACAGACATTCATGTTCTCCAAAGAATGAAGCCTGTATACTTCTGATCAGATCTGCTGACTTTCATTCTAGTGCGACCAGGTGGTTGACATTTTTGTTATGCAGCTATTGAATGGGTTGCCATGCCATCTCATACACATATTTTTTCCCACTCAGGATACATTTATATATTTCTGTTCTGATCCTTTAACAAAACTTTTTTTTTATCTAGTGTCATCATCAGGTTAAATGATTCCAAACCCTTTTTCCAAGCTTGGATTAAAAAAACGATAAAAGAAAAGAAGTAACAGCTTGTTTCCAGACCTCTGAATGGACGCCCACTTTCCAAAAGACCTTTTGATATGTCAAAGCATGTAAAGCACTACAGCTTTCGTTTGCAAGAATGCGCTGGATACCAAAATAACTGCTGTGAAAAACACTCAATCTTCTATAAACAGTCTGACGTGTAAATCGTTTACACCTTGTTGTGGATTATCACTTTTTCAACAAGTACATTTTTATGAAAACAGCCGCGTGTTTATGAAAATCATGGTGCTGTGTTGGGATGTGTTGCATCGGGTACGTGTGAGATGATTAAATGTGGTTCAGTCAGTTCCATTTGATAATGGGATCCGTGAGTTTGAGGATTCATCAGAATCCAAAAAATTGCACAACTATAATCACAGACAGGAATAAGATGTTCTGGAAAAGTTTTCACGGCCGTAATTATTTTATCTACGGTTTCGCAATGCAACGCAATCTACTAGGAATGTGTCATTCTGACAGGATGTGTTCGATTGGCCAATGCATTTGCTACGTGAATTTGCATTGCCTTTTGCATGGAAAAAAATTTAGCCAGGTTGAACTTTTTTGCCTGTGTTTTTTTCCACTGCCCTTCGTCTGGGCACCTCTACTGAGACAACACAGTATGAATGAGGGAGCTGTGCTTTTTTTCATGTACTACTACTGCCTGTCTAAATGCAAACATACTTTATCTACCTCCACAAACCTGGCACATTTGACGAGTCACGTTATGTCAATTTTATTCGTATTCATACATATCACACATATGCCTTAATTGGTTGACAATATGTACTGTTTTCGACACTCTTTGTCGGTAGGGTGGAACTGGGGAAATAATGGAAGAGACCTCAAAAAGAGCAACAGAGGCGGACATGATCTAAACAACCTCGGAAAAGCACTTACCTCAAAGGATATTGAGTCATTGAGAGTTGGCTAAACATGGTATCCGAGCAGTGGAATACGTCAGTCAGTACTGGCATGTAAGAGCAAAATCATATAAAGCATGTGGTTAACAAGAATGCATTGTCACACTGAATAATGTGGTGGAAAGTAAATGGCAATTCAGTTGGAAATATTATTTTTCTTTTTTTACCTTTGTTTCTGAAGACTTTACTTTGACAATGGTAAAGTGGTAATGCAAATACGATTTGAATGTATTTCTGCTGCAATTTTTCTCTATTATGATTTGATAAGTATTGCAAAGCCCTAAGTGACGGACGCAACGTAAAAGAAAAGGTGAGGATATCAGTGGAGGTACATTAAATGATATCCTATATACTGTAAGTGAAAATATTGCTAATGTTATATTATTTATTTTATACTGCTTCTTTGTTTCATCATCTTCCTCCACCTTACCCCCATCCCTTGATCTCTCTCTCTCTCTCTCTCTCTCTCTCTCTCTCTCTCTCTCTCATTCTCTCTGTCTGTGTCACCCTGAGGCAGTATTTCACATTCCCATGTACTTGTACATCAGTCAAAGGAGCTCTGCTTAAATGCACCTCATACCTCTCTGTGGGCGCACACGTTTATTAGCACATACACACGCACACACACACACGCATGCACGCATGCACGCGCAGTCGCGCGCACACGCACACACACACACACACACACCTACACACACACACACACACACACTCACACACACACACACACACACACACACACACACACACACACACACAGGCCATGTAGAGCTCAGCCATGCATGTTGACAGATCCTAATAGCTATTACTTGCCTACACACATGAAAAATAAACCTCAAATACAGTGCAGGAACGCATCTGCTCGCAAACACACACACAGACACATGGACACACGCACGCACGCACACACACACACACACACACACACACACACACACACACACACACACACACACACACACACACACACATGCCATGGGGCACAACTAGATCAAGTTGGCATGCAGGATTGTACACACACAAACACACACAAAGAAACAGAGCTCATCCAGAGCCAAGTAATGTTGACAGCGACCCTGCTATTTTTAAAGGGCACACTTCACAAGATATCATCTCCTCATCATTTGTCCTCAGGGATCTTTGTCTATTTACACAAACCAATAACACACACACACACACACACACTCAGGCACACACACACACACACACACACACACACACACGCACACATGCGCACACACACACACACACACACACACACCGTATAGTCACGCACAAGTATTCACACACACTCAAGCACACAGCAGGGTTTTATGTCCCATCTCTCCAGCTCGTTTTGTCTTTACTACTCATGATAACAACTGAAATGTTTTTTGTTTTGTTTTTATAATGGGAGAGTTAGGTGTTTTTCCTTCTTTGTTTGCCATGACTCCATTTTCACAAAGACACAAGTGCATGTTTCTGTATCTAACTGAGACAACGACTGGTAAAAGCAATCATATGCTCTTACTTTATTAAATCTCCTGGTCATTTATAATTCCTTGTTCACGCTAAGTGACTGAAGAAAACTATAGACACATACAGTGCATGTAAACAGGTGCTGAATAGAGACAGAATTCAGCTGCAGACCAGTGTTGATACTTAGTTCATACTGCATACTATTCCTTAGGCTATGACAAACATACTTGAGCAAAACCAGGCAACACAGGCGTATTTTTTCACTTGATTAGCCTCAATTACAGCTTGTCAGAGGCATAAGAAGCCAGGGACAGGTGGAAAGCCTCAGAGAGAGATAACTGACACAGCAAACGTACAGATAAAGCCGACTGACAGGGAAGGCTGGATAGTTCTGCATCTTAGAAAAATACAAAAAAAACACCAAACCATGCATATGTAACCACAGCATCTTAATTGTTTGTTGTGATGATGAAGGGTGACCACATTTTGTTCCATGCAGCACAGGCAGCCAGACAGCCTCAGTCTTCTGCTTGGCTCTGTTATGGTAAACCAGATATGTTTTTCTCTTGTGTGATGGTTCATCACAGGCCTTAGCATCTTTAGATCTTTAGGGCTTTTTTAAATTGATCTTAAAGAAGATTTTGACATGGATGTTTTTGTAAGCTTGCTTCTGCCTCTTCACTGTGTTCGGTGTAAATTAAGCAGACACGAAAAAAAGACGACGGTGGAACATCTGCATCGGACTAATGTTGTTAGCTGTTGCTTAGTCTGGCATGACCACTTCCGCCAGCGTCTATTCGCTTGCGTCGAAAAGCAACGCAGCCCTGACGCAGCCCCCTCCTTTTCCGGGTGCTGGCTTTCCCCTATTGTGATCCCCCTCAAATTCGGAAACAATTCGCTCACAGTCAACCCGTGTGCTTATGTGCAGCGCTCTCTCTCACTCACACACACACACACACACACACACACACACACACACACACACACACACACACACACACATTACTGTAGACAGAAATAAAGTGTGGCTATACTTCGGGATAATAATATTGGCGGCGGCGGTCCGGGACGCAGCCTAGCTTAGCCTAGCCTAGCTGTCCAACTTCATTGTACAACTACCCCCGGGCAGAAATACCCTCATAAACTCTGGAAAATGAAGCGTGGGGGTTTGAATTGAGCACCGGACCTTATAACCAGCTAGATTAAGATCCGCCGTTCCCTTTCTTTGGTGAGGGACTAAGCAGCGGTGTTTTAGCGACTGGGAAAGATTCCAACGGCTTCCACTATCACCTAGCAACTCTTACGGCTACTTGCTGCAGTTGGTGTAGCGCTCACAACGTCAAAACCCTGTTCTGCCTGTAAACAGACGGACTACGGCTCTGACTACAGCGATAGGAGGTGGTGACATAAGTTCTCGAATGCTAAAAACTCTACTCGACCGCCGTAGCCGTCCTCTCAACCGCCGATGATAATGTTACCAGAGATAACACTACGTGGCTAGTTAACTCCGGTTAAGTTATCCCGTGAGCTCCTCGGGGGCTAAAGTGTATGGTGTCTTGACATGCTGGTTAGAAAGCAACACACTATGTATATTCCTTTTGTCTTTAATAGTTTTTGTGTGGCGTTTGCGGGTTTAGCCATTTCTCTGACAGTCTCTGGACGTGAAGACGTTCCATCAAAATAAGTCCCCCCCCGGCACTATTTTGCAGGACACCGCTGCTGCTTCCCGGGGTTAGCCCCGCCCTAGATGATTGTGATTGGTTTAAACAAATACAAACAGGCTAGTCCAGTTTCCCCCGGTTTCCCCACCCGAATAGACGGCTCTAAACAGAGTGCTTCCAGACCATACTACGTGCTGTAGTTTGGTCTGGCTTTGCGAGACTAGCTGTTGCTTAATCCCATCTGTTTGATCACTCCCTGTAGCGCACTGGGAATCCATGTTACTCAGTGTTGTTCCTCAAATCACGGTGTAATTTACAATGTTAAATATGGGGGCTACCTGTTGCAAGTCCACTGAATTAAAAGGACCCTTAAGAATGAATGTAGTTTTTCCTGATCTGAATCATATTTTGTGTCGCAGGACAACATAATTTGTCTATATACCTTCCAAAACTGTTACTATAACAGCCGTTGTAGAACAGCATTAGGACTCAAAAGCAGGGATATGGAAAAGGGGAGAAAATGCAAGATCAGATAAACAGACAAACTAAACACTAGGAATATTGCTGGAACGCTTGACACTAAGGAACATAGACAAACTGGCGCAGAGAGGGGGAACACACTGGCTAAACCCACTAGGGAGGAAACGGGTAATGAGGGACAGGTGAAACTAATCAGGGCAGAGTGGGGGAATCACACTAGCGGGAAACACATGAGGACGGGGGGTGGGGGGGTTATCTGGAACGGGAAGAGAGGTGACTATTTCAAAATGGTGAAGCATAGAGAGGGGACTATTTCAAAATTCAACAGAAAACGGATGAATGAACACAGAAAACAATGGAAACTATTTTTATGATTTAGAAAAATGTTGAGGGTTTTTTACATCGGTCAACATTTTGGTGGTGTGAAAGAACCACCAAAAAGGTGAAGCATAGTGGGAACCGGTGCTAGCATTAGCAATGCATGTTTGCCCCTCAGAAATGATTATCCTGGCATTCCTGAGTAGAACAAATCATTAACAGTCGCATTCATGATATTCGATTCTTCAATACATCTGCACAAGTGTATATACTGTATTTCATTTGCCAGTATGTTTCACCCAAATGAACAACATATGCTCAGGATGAGGTAAAACGAAAGGAAAGCAGCTTTTCACTGTAAATTAATGTTTTGTCTGATGCAACAACACACTGAAGAAAGTCTGTAAATCCATTAAACCATTTCGATCACTGTGCTGAAATCCACCGACTGACATTGACATAAAGCTTTTCTAACAGCCTATTATGTGATGGTGAGGCGGTTAACAAATGTGTTGCTGCTTGACTAATGAATCATGACTGAAAATACATGCTGGATTTATTTATTTTGATTGGCTTGTGCAATAATAAGCATGGACACATTGTTCTTAGGAATATGAGGTTGGGGACTAAATATTCTGAGCTGCTTCTCTCCATTTATCGAAGAAAAAAAATTAAATTTAACAAAATATAAGATAAAGTCTTGGGTTCATGAAGTAGATTCTAGGAAAGGCAAGTCTATTTGTTTAGAACCTTTCAAAAACAAGGCCATTCAAAGTGCTTTAGATGAGACATAACAGGCAATAGGAATATAAAAACAACATAATACGACACTTTCACACTGGAGCATATCAATTACAGTAAAGTGCAAGATATGAGTTAGTTCTGAGTGTAATTGATTAAAAAGCCGTATACAAAGAAAAGTAATGGGAGTTTCTTCCAAATATTTGGAGCATAAAACCTGACGGCTGTTTCTCTGCGTTTAATTTTTGCGTATAAGGCAGAGACGTCTAGTCGATTCATATTGGGGCTGCAGATAAGAAAAATATTTTGACCCCATACCATTCAGTGCTTTACTAACCAACAGCAGTATTATAAAAATAAATGATTCGACAAACAGGAGACTGGTGCAAAAAATCTGAGAACTGGAGTGATGGTAAATCTGAGAACTGGAGTGATGGTCTGAGTGAGTACTCATCAACAGTGTAGTGAAACAGCTGTATCTGTTTGATCCACCTTTTCGACAAATGTATGACTTTTAAGTATGATTTAAGATGTTTCTTTATTGAACTGCAATTACTAAGTGTTTCTATAAGACCACAGACACCTCTTGCTTTTGTTGTATACATTTGAGTATCATCTGCATAAAGATATTTTTGTTGTTTTCTAATTATGAGCTAGCGGGAACTTAGTTCATTAAACAGAGGAGGCTCGAAAACAAAGCCTTGGGGAACTCCTCTGTGTTTCTTTTTTAATGTTATCCAAATTACCCATTGACACAAAATAGTCCCATTCTAAAAATGATTCAAAATGCACTGCATGTGACACAAACTCCAAGGTGTTTGTCATTCTGTCTATTATGTTGTAGACAACTCTGTTTGAATTCAACGCTGATATCTGATCATATTAAGACTCAAACTTTTGTGTTTCAGATAATGTCATTTGAAACGTCATTAAAACATGAAAAATTTGATAACTTTATTAAGGGTTTCATATGTTTGTTTGAGTTGATTTTCCCCTCTCTATGGGAAATTGAAGCAATACATGTTATCATGGCAATTTGGCTCAAACGATTTACCAAGGACATGTGGAGGATTTTGGCACCTCTTCTCATCATTTAAGGAACCACTTCACAGTTTTTCATCCTTATCTCTAAGCTTTTGTCATACTATGACATGCCTTTATACTCCACTGCTCTTGTCAATTCTTTGTATCTCGTAGGCAGGCTCTGTTCACCACCCAAAATCCTACACCTTATGATGCAAGCATTGGCCAAATGGCAGCAAGAAAGACTCACTTCATCCCCAAGACCTATAATCATTCTTTTAGATAAGACTTTTTGATAAAAGGGAGCTAAAGTAAGATTTTTAAAACCAGGACAACTGTCTCTTTCCCTGCTATTCCTCATCCTATGACTTGCCTCCTCTGATAGAGGATTACAAAGGGAAATCATTATTTTACAATAATCGCTAAATGTAATGTGTACAGTAAGTGAATAATGCTATTATTGATTGGTCCATGGGAAATTGATTGAGACTGTGAGACGGAGATTTTTAGAAAATAAAAAAATTATGAAATACATAATTTTACCTTTAACAATTCAAAAGTATATTTGTTATAAACACTCTTCAAGTACACAGTGCATAATCTTAAATTAAATGTACTACCACATTAACTGGGGGGAAAGAAAACATATTTTGTTGTTGTTTTGGTGAACTCACCCTTAGAATTCATAAGAACTGGCAGATGTATGGACAAAATAATCTTTTGGAAAATCTGGACATATGGTGCAGCATTACAGTTTTTTTCTATTGCTAGCCCACAGTGGGCACAACTGTAGCTCAATTATGTGCAAAACTCTAACTACAGTCTGCACTAACAACAGTCACTGGAGCTGAACAGTTCACTTCACCTGCAAAATAGGCTCAGTGCAGCAAACACTATGAACCAGCCTCATTGAGATAACACATACTGTCACTCAGAACATGCTCAGAGTACAAACACTAGCATCAAACCCCAATACACAAATTAAAAACTTTTAATCTTTACAGTTTAAATAATTTTAGTTATTTCACACAAATTACGTAATATTTTCTTTGATGAAAGGGTTACATTCTTTCACATGAAATTGTTTATTTTATAACATACCAGTTTTTTTAGGAAAACTAAAAGAAATGAAAATCAGAAGTTTGCTTCAATAGATACACATTTTGTATATTTTATTGAAAACATTTCCAAATGTAGGATTTATCTGAGTAAATATTCTATAATTGTAATACAGAAATCAATTCCTGTAATGTTGTTTGCTGGAAACTTCGTATTACAGATGCGACTTTAGATTTTTCCAGATTGGGTTGCACTCTCAACCCTGCCTCTCTCAATGAGAGACCATGGTTCACAACAGGGTCTATCAGTGTAGCCCTTATTGTATTTCATCAGACATTACAGCTCTATGTCTTCTAGGTCTTCCTCCACACATACACACTCTCACTGCCACTCTTCTCCCTCCAACAGCCTGTCTTCATTGGTCCATTTCCAAAAGAAAATACATTTTGGAGCTTTCCCTTTATACTGTATATATGTTCACTAACAAGTCTAAAACAAGACATCTTAGTGTTTCAGTTGAAATTGCAATCCGCAGTGTTTGAAATGCACTAGGCATTCATTCTGTTTTGAATGTGTGGTTTACAGTTGTGGCAGCAGTGTGTTAGCATTTGAAAAAAGTGCTGGAAATCCACAGTGTTGTGCAGGCTGTGGTTGAGCCATGAGATAGGTGTGTAGAGTTTTGAAAATTGTGTTTAAGCAATGAAAAACGAGATACAGTTTGGTCCGAATGAACCGCTGCTCTGCATACTGTTGCAGTAGAGTTTTGCACATGTCACTCCAGTTGTGCCCACTGTGGTTTAGCAATCGAAAAAAAACTGTAATTAGCTTCAATCTGCACTTTGATATTTGGATTTTCAGCAACAAGAAAATTGCAGCAGGACTTCCCCTTAAATGAACAATCTTTGTTTGCAATGGTGATTTGTGTTCTCCATTTTAAGTATTTGGTCTACCCTCTGCTTATGCTTATAGCAGAATGTAGGTGGTAGGGGAGAACGGGGTAATGTCACACGTTGGTTGTCACAATCGTTATATCTCGGAACCACAAGGCGCCGTCTGTGGAATTTTGGTATGTAAATATCCAGAATTGGGATCAGAGGTCACCTACACAGTCTTCATTGGAGTTAGACTGCTGAATTTGAGGTGAGAGGACTGTTTGTGTTTTTCTTGTCAAATTGAAAATATTTAGCTCCTCAGTATTTTTCTTCTAGGCTTTTACACAATGGGTTTATAACAAAAAACTTGTTACCCATAAAAAGTGTGAATGGTAAACTATAGTTTAGATTGTGGTTAGCAAGCTAATTAGTTGTCAGATGGTTGTTGGCCTTGATGCTAGCAAGAAATTCAAGTTGGGGTTGGTCGTCACATTTTTTGGGGGGTTGGTTGTCACATGTTATCCAAAGGCTGCAGCCAGAAAAGGAACCCAATAACGAAATAAATTGTCAAGCTGTATCCTCACTGACACCCCAGAGAAGGAAAGAATAGAACAGGAAAAGGCAGCTAGCATGCAAAAGAAAAAGGGCAACAAAATCAAAACAACCCAGTGCATCCCAAACTAGACCAGCTGACAAGGCTACAGTAAGTTATGTAGGCCTATTTGTTAACTTGACAATGCAATTAAACTTTCAAATTTAGTTCTGCTTTCTTGCCTTCTTTTTAAGATTATTCCCATTAAGATAACATTGTGACAAACAACCCCATAGTGTGTGACAACCGACCCCTTGATGGGGTTGGTTGTCACAATGTGTAAGGGTGTCTTTAATGATTAATTTCTTTCTTATTACAATAAGATAGAAACAGTGAGCGGTACACATTTCAAGCCAACACCTTAAGCTTCAATTTAATGTAGGAATGACTATTGCAAGATGATGAGCAATTCTCACTAGAGTAAAAAGTGTGCCTACTTACCCCGTTCTCCCCCAATGATGAAAGCGGTCCCTTTAGGCAGGTATACACTATTAAAAAAGAGCTGTCATGTAAGACATGCATCTCTCTCTCTCTTTTCTCTCTCTCCCTGTCGCTCTCTCAGTCTTCCAGTCCTTGATGTTGGGATCCCAGTGGTATTATTCAAGTCAAACCAGCAGTGGGGGAATATCACCCCTTTCCTAACGTGTCACGAGTAGAGCAAGGATACAATTTATAGTGCCAAAGTGTTATATTTAATTATTTATTATTTTTAGTAAAGTAGGCCAAGAGCATAAGGATTTTTTGAAAAGACAGAATGACAGTGAGCCACATAGGAGAAGAGGAAATGAGACGGGTAAACAAGGGAGTTTCCATCATATTTCGTGACGTTTTGTTTGTTGTTCTGCGGGACAACTATCACTTTGACACTTGCTGAAAGAATACAGACAGACGACATGAGGACTAACTCTTTTTCTTTTTTAATGTCATCCCTTCTCTCTCTACATACATGCGTCACTGTTTCTGCCCAAGTCAACTTGATAAAATGTAACTCAATTTAAAGGCATCGTTTTCAAAAATGTATACTCAAAAATTGGATTATATTTAGTAACATGTACAATACACGACATAAATAGATACACATAAACCACAGAGCATTCATTATATAATAGAGACAGAGACTGGTTAACATATTGTATTATAGATTTCAAAAACACATTCTCAGTCATTATCCTTCAAGGGTTGTCTCTCTGGTGTGCAACTGTCATAAAAGTATCTCACTCATCTGTCTAAAATGACAGTTTTAAACACACGCAGAGTATATGCAAAGACACTTTCAGACAGAGGAAGGGTGAAGTGAGTGAAAGATGTTCTCTGAAGTTGAAGACGTTAGTTACTCGTCAAAAAGAAGACAGAACTTATACAAAGTGTAGCTCACTAGGGGAAACAAAGCGAAAAAAACGGAATAAAAAACATCAAACGGAAGACAAAAAGAAAGCAATGCATTCCAGAGACAGCGGAGGAATTCATGAAACATTGTCACTGCATTTCAGAAACCATTTTAATGGCATTTACAACAAACAGCTAAAAATACCTTTTGTATAACACCATGAATCTGAAAGTCAGAAACTTTACATGCACAGCTACTGCAAAATGGGACGAGGATAGTAAATGTTGATTTTCTTTTTGTCACGTTGATGTTAGGCATCACTTCTCCCAGCTGTAATAAAAATATTGTATGAAGTGTGGAACTGAAACTGCAAATAACAGGAGAGCGAACAAACATGAGGGAGTGAGTAGACACAGGAGAGAGGGAGGGAGGGATGGAAGGGAAAAAGAAAGACATGACTGCTGTTGCCACAGGAGAGGTTTAATGTAAAAACACACAGCCGGCTTTCCTGTCCAATTACCGACGACCGACTCTCGCCCCCCCTTGAGGAGCAGAAGAGGGGGGAATATAGATGCAGTGTGTGTGTGTGTGTGTGTGTGTGTGTGTAGCGCGGCGTCCGACTCATCTCATTTACCGGCTTAGACAAGATCTCTCTGTCAGATACACTCACACACATACACACACACGCGCCAAAGTCAGCCCTCTGAAATATTTACTATAGCCTCATGTGGGGAAATCTCTAAGGATAATCCCCAATAACCTGTTTAACTTAATCCTTATCTCACACACATGAATAATAAATCTCCCCCCCACACTCTTTCTCTCTCTCTCTTTCTCTGAGAAGGACTGAAAAGTAAACGCCTCTCTCACCTTACTCTCCATCACCCTCCCTTCCCTCGTTCTCCCCTCACACACTCACTCCATCTGTTTCATGAACATGAGCCGGCTGCTTTCTCTGCCTCTCCGAGCGTCTTTGAGCTGTTTTGACATATGCGCTCCCTCTCTGCCTTGTGCTTTTTTTTTCACACCAAAACCCAAACCCCTCTGTACCTCGATCTCTCTCTCTCTCTGTTTCCCCCTCCAGGACAGGAAAAGGAGCGGTAGCAGGGAGCACCAGTGAAGAAGACTGACCACAATAACAGGAAGAGGAAGTGGGCAGTGACCTGTATGAGAGAGAGAGAGAGAGAGAGAGAGAGAGAGAGAGGGGACTGTGGGTCAGACAGCTGTGTTTCAACACTTGCGGCCGCTGGATGAGAAAAACCACATCAGAGGCGACAGGGTAAAAAAGAGCAAGAGAGACTGAAAAACCTGTTGGACTTCTGAGGAAAAACCTCAAGAAGGAGGGGGACAACAGGGGGACAAAGACATCATTGGGTGACAGACTTTACATCTGGAACGACTGGGGTTTTTAACCTGTTCGACAGAGGAAGAGGTGCCTGACATTTCCACAACAGAGTGATATCTCAGCGATTCCCTGCTGACTGAGCTCAGATTTTTTAATTTTTAATTTTTTTATTATTCCTACGTTGTTGCACTCTTTGTAGGTTTGTCTTGGAAAAATCCAACTGTGGGATTCATCTTCATTCCAGAGGCATCCGCACCCACACTTTCATCATCGCAGACTTATCCTATCATCTGCTCAACAGTCCCGAAAAAGGATTTGTACACAAACCTGGTGAAAATCAAGCGGAGAGAGAGAGCGAGAAATCCCTGCCTATACAACAGCACCTGCTGCACTCTTTCAAGAGCGCGAGGAAAAGACATAGTTGAACCCGGGGGTGGATTTTACTCCCCGTTGAGCATACGACCACCTTCCAGCCTCTAATTTCAACCACAGCCTGCCACAACTAAAGTGTAGTGGAATCCAATTTGAGTGAGCAATAGAGCACCGTGACGCTTTTTGGCTTCATTTTGTGCAACAATAAAGACAAACAAAGATTCTGCTGGCTTGAACTACCTGTCTGTGTGTGGTAAGTTTGCTTTACCTACCTTCGTGCTGGCAAAATAGGGATTCACAGGTGTGTTATGTGTTTGCATGTACGTAGATAACAAGTATGATCGCATACAGTATGCGAGTAGGTGTTAAACTAAAGCAGAACCGAAAAAAAAAACAGATAAATACATCCAGAGCTTCCATTTTCAGGAAATGTGAATGTGAATGTAAATTTCCTTCTGATTTCAAATCAGTGTACAGCAGCAAAGCCAGAACATGTAACCCAGATCCTTTAAAAAACCCTTCTGGCTACTTTCCCAGTCACCCCAGGTAAGGGTGAAACACTCATGAACACTGTTGAAACTGTCAAGAAGAAGGTACAGAAATGACTTTAAATGATGCTTCTAACGCCGTTAAAGGACAGCCTGTCGTGCACCGTCATCGTTCACATATGTTATGCCAATGACCTCAGACAGCTCGGTGTAGATTTGAATGCTGTAATTGAGCGCAGTTCCCCACCCTGGAGGCTTGACTGTCATTCCGAAGACAGACGGCTGGGTCCATTAAGATGATACAGGATGATCTGTGGACAGAGTAGAAAAAGAATGTAAAAGCAAACTAAATCCACAAGGAGGATTTTCTTTTCTTCCTTCAACTGTCAACTTGAAGTTGGTGTGGCTTTTAAAGCATTGATGAAACTGTTTTATATTTTCTTAAGTCTTGTCAATTGTGTGGTGTTATTTTAGCTGCTCCAATACTTCCCTGCTCTCTATACACATTTGTTTAAATGTCTCACTCCTAAACTGTCTACAAAGTAGACAAAATAACACCTAACGAAAAAAAGCTTGGTTATATAGCGTATACATTGTTTGCCTCGCATTCAGCTCAAAGCAGCTATTACGCAGGGTGCAAGCTAACCCGTCGGGAGCAATTTGGGGTTCAGTGTCTTGCCTAGGGGCACGTCGACATGTAGTAGGAGGCGGGGATCGAAAACAACCAGCCCTGCAATCAGTAGACAAATTATTCAGATAATTCCTGATGCTGTAGTTGGTGGTATAGTTGTCCTGGATTCCATAAGACGGTTAAATGTTTTCATGTAGTCAACCCCCTGTGGATGTGAGAATAGTGACTGTGCAGTGATGGATTTTCTCTGTGGATCTGGTTCCATGGCCCTGCCCCTGAGTGACAGAGGTGATTTGATTTGGTTGTTACATCGAAAGCCGTTGATGCAAGTAAACCCAGTGGTCTAATTCCTGGAGATCGAAAATCCTTTGGGTGCCATCTGGGAGACTTCACCCCAGACACACACACTAATACACACACACACACACACACACACACACACACACACACACACACACACACACACACACACACACACACACACACACACACACACACACACACACACACACACACACACACACACACTAATACACACACACACACACACACACACACACACACACACACACACACACACACACACACACACACACACGCATACACACAAACACACAAGATTTGTGATTAGAGCCATTCATTCATTCATTCAGATATATGTCAGAGTGGTTGACAAGCCGTCCAGCTGTGGCTATGTTAGCTCAGCCGAAGTCGCTGATTACAAGTGAAAGACCCAGTTAGGGTTTTATTTTTGTTGGCTGACCTGTATTCTGCATTTTACAGAAAACACCATACTTTTATTTGAACAAGTTTTGGTTTCCTTTATCAATATTATGAAATGAGAATCTACCCTCATATCCCCAGATAATGTATCTAAAGGAATGTACAATCATACAACAAATGTATATGGGTGAAGCATATCGGAGATTTTACATGAAACCTACAAATGCAAAAAAAAAAAGAAGATAATTGACAAACTATGGAAAATTAGGAATGGAAAATTTAGTGAATGGTCTTGAAAACTATACCTATGTCAGGCTTTAACCAAAGGACAATAATCAGCATTCCTTGTAATAACTTATAATTCTGGCATTTTTAACCCATGTATGATCATGTGTTTTAATACTGTTTATACTGTTCCCTTCTTCAATAAACTGAATAGAATATATTTCATTATAAACATGAATTATATGATCAGATCATTCAGTATATTGTATGTGGAAAGGGATATCTTAATCCCTCATAGTTGGCCTCCATAAACATTTTCAGTGGCGGTGCTGTAGTTTTAAATTTCGCCTTCAGCAGCGACAGGGGCTGACAGCTGTGGCAAAAGCAATGTGGACAACATGTTCTGCCTTAAATTTTTTTCCAGATGACTGTCTGTCATTACTGTCAGTTTTAATGCTGGCCGACCGTCATCATCCTGGTTCACTTTAAAACATGTGATTGGTCCGATTGTCTAAGAAAATACAATTAACTGGAAACTGCAAGAACACCAATCATCAGTGTGAATACAGTCTGTGTCATGACACTTGCAGCGAGGACAGAACGAGAGAGAGAGAGAGAGAGAGAGAGAGAGAGAGAGAGAGAGAGAGAGAGTGAGAGTGTGTGTGTGTGTGTGTGTGTGAGTGTGTGTGTGTAGTTTAGTTCCCTGGTGTGGCTTGCTGGCAGACAGATTGTTAGAAGCTGCTCTGTGATTAAACCTGTCTTAATCCATTCTCAACAGACACACACTACAGTATATCCAGCAGTCAAACACCACATATTTGAGGATGTTGAATCACACAAGTAAATAAACTCCAGTTTTTTAGGATAGTCAAAATCAGACTATGGTAAGCCAAACTGTGTCAAGGCATTATTTTTGAGACAGATATTCATGTAATAAGAATTGAAAGTGCATTAATTTGCGCTGCAACGGCCAAAAGTTGGGCAGGATCCCAACAAAAATCTGCGGCGCAGCTCTCTGTTTATTGTGTGGTATGTTTCCTCTGCATAGAGTTAAACGGGGCTAAAGACCAAAGCTGCTGTAGTGTACATAGGGGCTGATATTTTCATAAGGAAGGGTTAGACAGGAAAAACGAAAAAAATCATGTTTTTTTTTGTTCATGTAAGGGTTGTGCTTGACTCTAGAGAAAATCTCATGTGATGATTACTAAAGCCCACAGGTTTAATCTTCGAGGGACCATGAATAGCCATCAGAATGTCAATCCAGCCAATAGCTCTCTCCGTTAAAAAGGTTGAGATTTTGGTATATCAAAGGCAGTTCAAACATTTCCTTTAATGGTTCATCCTCTGGGGAGCTCAATGTGGAGCAGAGAAAATACTGTATGTGTGTCCTTTTTATTTAAATTAATCTGTGTAATGCAGTGGAATAGGAGATACCATAAACCAGTATACACAATGATCAACATACACACAATTAAAACATTTAATCATTAAGGACAGTGCCGAAAAGTGATTTATGTCTATAGAACCCAACACTGACATCAACAGGCAGAAAAACTTCAAAAACCCTTCAGCAACTGCCGGGATTATGAAGTCTTGTTGACTCGTCTCTGTGCTTTAGCCTTTGGTTGATTGAAACTAGGTCAGACCTGTCTGCCTGCCAGTCACAAAACATTGCAGAGAATGACAACTGTATCTCTGCTCGCTCGTCACACTCACACGCACACTCCCTTGCCTGCAGACAATGTACAGATGTAATTATAGATATTCCTGGATGTTGTTTTTTGTCTTCATACCTCTGAGAGATACCTTTGATAAATGCTGCCATAAATAATGCTCACAGTTGAGAGGGAGTAAGAAGTACTAAAATTGATATGATATAAACAAATGTATAAAGAATCTAAACTTTATTTCCATCATTTCCATCATACTCAATACCCCTGTCACTTATATCAGTCTGTTCCCTCTACTGATTTGAAAGTCACAGTACTGGATTTAAACCAGAGTTTAATTGTGACTAACAAGATTGGTGAAACTGGTTGTAGTGTTGTTTATATCCACCCCACCATCTTGTTTGATGCTGAATCTACTTTAAAGGTGAGCTAGAGAGAGAGAGAGAGAGAGAGAGAGAGAGAGAGAGAAAGAGAGAGAAAGAGAGAGAGAGAGACAGGGATGAAAAGAAGAGAGGTGAAGATGAAAAAGGTGAGAAAAGCAACAACAAAAAAAGAAGGAATGATAGACAGGAGACAGAAATAGATTGTGTGAAAAGTGAGATGCAGTTTTCACCTTCAGAGATTCAACTAGAGATGTCTACCTCTAAGTCTAGAGGTGTAGAAATAGCAAGAACGAGCGAGAAAAGAGACACAAATTAAAAGGAGGACAAGTGCGAGGAAGAGAAAGACACAATTTAGGAGACTTGGACCTACTGCATGTGTCCGAGACATACATAAAGTGAGACAGCAGACTAAAAAGAAAGACAGACGTGCAGTCAGCAGCAGCAGAATACCAGGAAGGGTGTGTCTGCTCACTAATGATGACCCCTCATTAACTCACCCAACGGCATTTCCCACAAGGCATTGTGTTTACACTTCCTGTTGCTGATAAAAGGGGTGGAGTAAGATGCTGCCTACTGAGGAAATCTTTTAGAAAAATGCCCTTTTAGGGAAAATGTCCCCAATGGATTTGTCATCACTGTGTGTGTTCGTGTGTGTGTAGAACCAATTCAAATGATGTTATTGTATATGTGTAAGAGAGATATTATGTATGATGGCGAAGAATAGCCAGCTGCATCGCAAGCGTTTCTTGATATTGTTGATAAAATATCAAATTTCCATTTGAGAATGTAAAGCTTAATAGAGTTTTTACTGCGTGGTTTGCTTAACACATGTTTATGTATTTTTAATACACTCTTCTCGAAGCAAACACAAGGCTAATTTGAGATTATTTGACAAATAATATTGCTACAATTTACACATTTGATTTTCTTTCCCTTGAAAGTAATTTAAAGACTTGTATCTGCAGGCCTATGTTTTTTTTCAAATCACTGCATGAGAACAAACATGTACAAAACCGGGTGAGATGGCTTTGTTTGTCCAGAACATGTTGAGAGGAAGGATATGTGGTGACGCACGGTAAAAGCTAAGCAGGGTGAAGAGAAGGACACTGTCGGGAAACATGTTTGGTCTTAAACAGTAGCCATGTCTCACTGTGAAGTGTTTGTGTGATAAGGATTAACAAAGAGTGGAACATTTGAAGAAGCCATGTTAGCTCAGTTCTGGATTAACTTCTATAATGGGGCCTAATGTTAAAAAATTAAATCAGCAACTTGAGAGCTTAAAACTAAACTATAAGAACACATACACAACTGATGTCAAAAGCAAGAAGAAAGAAATGATCGTTATAGATATTGCCTTTTGAAGAAGTCAGGGTATTATTAAGAGACCAAAGACAGTCAAATGAAAGACCCCACCAGTTAGCACTTTTTTTGTGAACAATGGTTTTTTATTTCAAATTCACAAAACAAAACATTGTAATAAACATTTTACCCTCTTTTCTCCCCCCCTTCCAGCTGGCGGCCACCAGTTAGCACTTTTAAAGAAAAAGATTTATGAGTTTTATTCATGAACAATTTTATATTTTAGACGTATGATACAAGTTAAATCAAAGTTAAAAGCAAGAAAAAAACTAGTTTGATTGCCTGTTTCCTTTTTTTTTTATCCTAGTTTTCCTGCTGTTCTTATGGTTAACACTCCAGTTGATGGTAGGGTGGGACGCACAGAGAATGGGACATCTATCACCTAGTGCTTGCCACCCTACCGTTTATTAAATGGGGAAATAATGAAGTACAGAGTGGTGACAAATCAAAGGAAAAACCCGAATAAATGAGTGGAATGGCATGTGGCATTTATGAAAATACTGCAAAGGCCCAGTTTATTCGGATTATGTATCAAGATCGGGAGAGGAAAGTGACTCTGGAGATTGTCATCGGGCACGGATGGCAAGAGCTTCATTCACAAAGAATGCGCAACTGGCTGTTGTTTTAATAGAAACAGAGACTAAGTGACATCACCATTTAGATATATGGGAAAGACGTCAGTTGAAAATGCAGGAAGTGTGATCGACAGCGCACATTTGATGACAGTGAAGCATGAGTGCAATTTGTAAGAATAAAAAAAACAAGAACAGGAAAAGTTAGTCAACAGTTACATATAGGGGAATATAACAGCAGGGCTGCTGGGCAGAGTCTCCTCAATACAAAGGTGAATGCACAATAGAGAGTTCAGTGGTGCAGAGACCATAAGCAGTGGTCTACAGAGATGCTGAAAAACAAAGTAACAGTCAGATGATTATTCGTGTTCTGCGTGAGTGCATGTCTGGAGTACACCAAGAGAATGGTACAGGCCTGTATGCTTGCCCCCTACACTGAGAGAATCAGTGGCTCTATTTTTCTCTGAGGGGCATTTTGCTGGCATGGTTTGAGTCCACTTGTCGCCTTGCACTAGAGGGAAGTGTCACTGCAAATCATAACAATGTTGTTCTGAGTTATCACCTTTGATCCTATGATGAAACATCTCTATTCTGAAATGAGTGGTATCTTTCTGAAACACATTCCCCCTATCCATTGGGCACGAATGGATGAGTATGAGAATGATGTGAATCACATGCTATGGCCTTTGCAGTTAATTGAACACCTATGGGAGATTTTGGTCCATCATGTGAGACAGGGCTGTCCACCATCATCAAAACACCAAATGAGGGAATATGTTTTGGAGGACTCCATTAGAGTTCTACAGTATTGGAGAATCAATGCCAAGATGCATCGAAAATGTTCTGGTTGCTCAATACCTTACTCACACACTTTATGTTCGTATTTCTTTTAATTTGTTACCCGTCTATACATATAAGATTGGAAAACAAAGGGATGCCAAATGCATTAGAAGTTAACGGGCAATACATTGATCAAGTAAGAAAGAGATATAAGCAAGTGATACTAAGGTATTAGAACACAAAAGAAATGTGTAATTGGCACTACGTTTTGATTTGGTTGTCATGACTTTCAGATATTGGGTCCACAATCGGAAATAAACATGTATTGTTTTAAGCACTCACACTTCCATTCAGTAAATTGCAATAAAAGATAATGCAATTTTCTTAAAAAATATATGTAATCTATTTAGTCATGAAAGAAACTAAACAAATAAGAAGGACAAGAGGAAAAATAAAACCCAAACAAAAGGATGTGAACTAATGGCCAAACACACTGTTGAGTGTTTGAGCTGATTTGTTGGGGAGCCGTGTGAAGAGGTCAGGGGAGGTCAGTAGAATATGAGATTAGGCCATTAGAGGGAGAAGACTTTGTGCTGGTATAATCCCCTCATCGTAATCTCTCTCTCTCTCTCCCTCTCTGCCGCTAATGGCTGGAAGACAATAAAACGCACTAATCTGTCTACTGGGATGGCACAGGGCTGCGTTGAGAATATCTACTTGAGCACATAAAGTCTCAAATGTTTTGAAGATTATTTCCCTGGCATTTCTGCTTTACTAGATAGGGCCCAGTGGGGGGGGGGGGGGGGAGTTAGACAGTAACCATGGGGCAGACAGACACATATGGTGAGACAGTAAGAATATATGTGAGGAAACACTCAGGTTCACAAGACTTCTAGTGTTTGTGTGCCTGATAGATATTATTTTGGTTAAAGAGCGCTTAAATGGCTGGCAGGCAGGAGCAAGTGATGCAAGTCAGTGAAACGTCTTCCAACTCGTAATCAGTCGAAAGTCACAATTCAGAGGAGGTGGCAGTTTGGTTTAAATATCAAATGGGATTCCATCAAAATTCCGCTTTAATTTTATGATTTGTTGCCATTGGCTCAGGACAGTGGAGTCTGTTTTGGACAAGACAGATACGTTTGTGAATTGTTTGTCGGTGCTCACCACGGCAATTATGTTCATGATGTTACACACACCATTGATGGTAGAAATTCTCCTTTTAGAAGTAAGGCAGTGAGATAGGCTCAACAGTCAATCGTCATTAATAAAAGGAGAACACTTCCTAAAAGTCAGATTCAACTTAAAAACACTGTTATTTTTGTCAGTGTGTTAGTGAGTGGATCCACCAATTTGGTTCTGACTGGAAAACCTCAACAACTACTGTACTTAGTGGATTGCCCTGCTATTTGTACAGACAATGCATATTCTCCAGAGGATGAATCCCAAGTGACTATGCAGATTTACTTCCATAGCGCCACCAGAAAGGTTGGTATTTGAACTCTAGTTAGAAATGACACAAATGCTAAACTAACCTCACTTATGGGCCTGTGAAGGTCTTGTAAATCCGGAGCTGAATATGAAAGTGGAATCAATTCTGAATGCCTGTGTTAGATGGATAGAGCTGGAGATAGCGACATGTGTTTGGAAAAGGTGGAAGAAAGTTAAACACCATTACACAGTCATGTATGTTCCTTGTGAACATTGGTGATACAGTCTAGTGAATTCATCATGTCAAACAATGTATTGGTCCGATACCTTTTTTTATTAAATTTTTTTATCTCTCGAACATTGTGGTTTTCCCGCCTGGAAAAGCATACTGTAACTGTGTTGATATATGTAAAGCTGAGAAGACAAAATGCACTTGAGTTTAAATTCATCTTATAAATCCATCTCAACGTTCTCAAGGTGAACAATAGAATGATGCTGTTCATGTTATGAAGTAATCTATTAGGATTGTGTGCTTATTTGCTTTGTTTTTTCATCTTCCATTACAGTGCAGGCTGTTGCCAAATGACATTGTATTACATGTCTGGAAAGGTTAAGCCTGATCCAACTCTTAATTCCGAACGACGGCATGCGTTTGATTTGCCTGACTCCTCTGTGGTATAGTGCCCTTGTCGTACAATTGCAGCTGTCTTTAAAAAAAAATCAGGAGGCAAAATTTGGTTTCAACAAATTGCTGATGAAAGTGAACGCATTTGACTTTAACATTGATGTGCAAAAGTGACCCATCCTTCTCTTATAACCCTACATTCCAAGAACTGGTTTCAACAACAAAGCCCTCGTTGTTTTGTACCGACACACTTTGATGTGCTGTACTAAAGAGGGGAGAAAAATACAAATAAGATATTCCAAATGTCAAACAGTCTCTTCATGGAAATTGGCCTTTCTAATGGCTGATTAAGACAGACATCCTAAGTGGTTTTGGTGTCAGCCCCTCTCTCCATCTCTGTCCTTCTGTCTGTTTATATATGTCTCTCTTTCTCTCTCTCTCTCTCTCTCTCTCTCTCCATCTCTCTCTCATGCTTCACCAGTGGGTCAGGACCTAAAATGGGTCACAGGCCTATGTTTAATAGATCCCCATACGACCACAGTAGTGATATGCCTCAGCCCGGGTCCCTTGATGAAGAGGCTAAATGTTTCATTTGGGTCCCAGGCTGAAAAGGTTTAAGAGCCCTGGTCCTAAGTGATAGCTAGACCTCGAGCTCAGCAGGCGGACTGTAAGGGGACAGCGAGTCCTTGGCCTTCACTCTGAGTCTCACCCTGGCACAGCCAAGGGGTCTGTCCACGGCTGATAAGTGGGGTCTTAATGTGAGCTCCTCTCTCTTCTCTTCTGCTCCCTCTCTCTTCCACTCATTTCCTCTCCCTCAATATTCCTCTCTGCTTCGTCACATCACTTGCTCTGTGCTTGCCTCTTCCTTCTCTCACTTTATTCCCTCTTTTACCCTTTTCTTTCCCCCTAGATGATGGCCTGCCTCCAGCTGTGGACTATGGGGCTTTTGACCACTATGGTCTTGTCCTTCTCTCTCGCTGTTGGTGAATATTCTGGACTTCGTGTGACGGAGCAAGGCCCGGCCGAGATTGTGAGGAAGGAAACTCACCCTGTGACCAGGCGGAAGAGAGAGTGGATCTGGAACTTTCTCTATGTGGAAGAGGAGAAACCTGCGCCCAATCCCTACAAGATCGGAGCGGTATGGGTTGAAATCAGCATTTTGTCTTCATTCACTCCAAAACTCACCCCTTAAAAACAATCTGAAAACACTCCTGCTTATGTTTCTGGTTTATTTTATTTTTAATTGGCTGTCTGAAGGGGAAGGCAAATGTGTATTCTTTTTCCACTTTCATTCAGTTTGATAGCAGCATGCCAAGAATCTTGGTCATTAACGTGTTAACCAGCTAATTTTTATTTATTGTTTTATTTGACAGCTCAACTCGAACAAGAAGGTGGAGGTGATAAGCTTCAAAATAGAAGGTGAAGGAGCAAACAGCATCTTCATGGTGGATCGTAAAGGAGACCTGTTTGTCACCAGATCTTTGGACAGAGAGGAGAAGAGCTCATACAATTTGAAAGCCTTCATGTATGATGGGAACAACAAGATGATTGAGGAGGGTGGAGATTTTGTTGTCCATGTGACGGATATAAACGACAACAGCCCTGTTTTCCCCAACACATATAACGGATCCATCATGGAGAGGTCCACCATAGGTGAGTAAGGTCACTGTCAAACGTTTCTTTTTGAAAAAAATATCATCTGTTTGAAGTAGGTTAAAAAGTTGCCTTATACTACATACATGGGCCACATCCAATAAGAATGGATTCCACAAGCTTATAGCTACACGAATTGCAGCAAAATAGCGCCCGCAATATGCTCTGTTTTAGCACAGTGTCCACCAAGGAATTAGCACTAAGTACAGTATATACTGCCGCTAACACGGCCACAAAGTTTGGCATCTGGGCGCAGTTTGCCCTCGTTTTGTGTTTACGTGAGTGAGCGGGCATGCTCGCAATCCTTCAGTGTCCTAAAATCATTTTAGTTGATGTGGACCATTGTTTTAATAGGCTTTATAAGTTGCATCAATGTGATCCAACCAAGCCACACTCTTTTAAATAACACAAAAAAATAACAAAAAATTACATGCTGTTGACAATGTGCAAACAATGGAAAATAAAACAAATTCTTGCAGGACAACGTGTTTATTTGACATTCAACATCCAGTGATACTTTTTATTAAAAATAACCGAAACTGTGAAACATTTCTTGAAAATTAAACAAGAAAAAATGTCACACGCCGGTCAGAATCATTAGCACACCTTTCTGTGAAGAAACAGACGTTGTTGACATAAATAACACAATCTTTGCACATAATCAGACTAAATTAATCAGTTAAACAGCCATGATGTTCAGTGAAAGACAATTAGTTTGGACATTTTTGCAAACCACTGTAGCATGACGTCTAATGGATGTTTTTTTTTTCATTCATGTTCTTCATATAGGAACTAAAGTAGCTGAGGTGAGGGCAACTGATGCTGATGACTCCACCACTGCTAACGGAGACCTCAGGTACTCTTTGACCCACGACCTGTCTGCCTTCCAAATCAACAGCGAAACAGGTAGGCTCGCTGCACTCAAATCCAACATGATTTTTATCCTGCATTGCACTTTTCCCCTTTAAAAGGATTATGTATGGGAGGTGTAAATGTACAAGCTATTTTTACTTGACTATGAGTCAGAGCTGACCTCAGAGTTGACACCCTTTCCATCTGTCCGCCTCCCTCACCGTCTCTCTGCAGGTGAGATCAGCTGCAAGATAAACAGTCTGGACCGGGAAACCAAGAGTCAGTATGTGGTGGTGGTTAAAGCTCAGGACATGAGAGGATTGGCCCAAGGCAGCACGGCCACCACCTCTGTCACCATCACCATCAACGACATCAACGACAACATAGCTTCTTTCACCCGAAGTAAGGAACACATTGTGTATAAGTAATATGAAAATCTATGGTAAAGATTAAGAACTATCTTAGAACTTCCTCCTCTGGAGCCATAATGCCAGTTAAATACTCACACTACTTACATGTTTACTGTGACCTATACTGTATACACACACACACACACACACACACACACACACACACACACACACACACACACACACACACACACACACACACACACACACACACACACACACACACACACACACACACACACACACACACACACACACACACGCGCACACACACACACACACACACACACACACAGCATAAAAGTTGATGTCTGTTGTCTTTGTGTGCAGAGACATATGAACTGCATGTTCCAGAGGACCACAAGTTGAATGAGAAGATAGGCACCCTGGAGTTGGAGGACAGAGATCAGATTCAGAACAAACAACCGACCTTTGACATCCTAAATGACCACGGCAAATTTTTTAATGTTGATCTCAGCCCCAACAAGGACGGCAACCTCATGCTCAAACAGGTAGGAGGACCATGTTGCAACCAATTAACAGGGAATATCTGAAGACATATGGGCCATCCACTACAGGATTGCGCCCCTTTTGCGGCCACTAAAACGGTGCAAATGACAGAAAAAAATAGCACCCTATCCACAAAGGACGAGCAAAGGCAGAAATGCGCGCAGACTGCACTGGAACTGCCCTGTGGAATATTCAAAATCCAGTGCAAAAAAGAAGGTGTAAAACTGTCAGATTTGAGAATATAAAGAATATAGTTTATTATCCCGCCCATTTTGTTTTCAAGTTTGCCACATCTCTAAAATGTGTTGAGCTACTCCACACTCTCTCCACGTACACCATGGCAACTGCAGAAGTTCCCCAAGAAAAACAAGGGTTAATCCAAAAAATGAAGAAAGTGGTTTAAAAAGTCACTTAAATACACACTTGAAATATGTAGCCCCCAAAACTGATGATGACCTCATGTCCAAATACAATGAGTGATGGTTTGATGTGCATTTGATGTTTCAGATATTTAGTCAATGCTTTCAATCAGAGTGTTATAAGGAAGACAAAAATAGATTTACATGCCATTGCATAATTATACACATTTGTGAGCTGAGCATAAGGATCAGTACAAGGCTTCAAGTAAACTGATTTCAAATGTGATTTTTTTTGTTATGACTTCCTACAAGTTGCACATGGCCACCGTTTAGGCCTACCTAAAAAAACTAAAATTGCAATTTCAAATGTGTAATATTTTGCAGTACAATGATGTATAATTCAAACCAAAAAGTCTTGGCCTCTTTCTGGTTAGGAGAGCTATTTGTGCTCGCATGAAGTCTCGCCGGTTTACTTCACTGGATTGTGCGCTTCAGATAAAGTATTTAGGACACCAGAGAGTTGAAAATGTATTCTAATGAAATGAGCTCGGTAATAGCTTGTACCCAGGCTGGCCTGGAATCGAATCGCGCCGCAATCTTCTCTCTACTCAGCTCGCCTCCAGCTCTGCAGCCCCTCTCATCTTTCTCACCGGCTGTTTTAACATGTACAGAGTAAGCCGGCTATCGGACACACTGCTGCGGCTAAGTCTTATTCTGTTAACTGGATTATTCATGGTAACAGGTATACTCAGTCGCAGGGTATCAAAGGCATGTGTAAACAGCTTAACAAGAATAAGTCTACCTGTGGTGTCCCATTCACGGATAAAACAGCCCACCAGAAAAAGAAAAAAAAACTGAACACTGGGCTATTTCTAATACATGGCAAAGAAATGATCATTCCAGCAGAAATGTGACAGTAAGAGCTGCTTGCTGCTATATATTTGATGACATGTGTGGGTGCATCCGTAACACTGTGCAAGTCTCAGTTTGTGCAGATGTTGAAAAAGTGAAAGGAATTAGGTATTTCGATGGATGGTAACATGTTCAACACAGGTGGGAAAGTAGTTTATTTCTGTTTTTCTAAAACCCAGAGTAAGAGCTTATACAGATATGTTCAGCTGAGTTGTGACATCTCTAAAACCTTTTTGCACCTGGTATCGACTTTGTGAGCAGACACAGGTGTAAATGCACTGAGGGTGAAGATAGGAGCACAGCAACAAATTAAAATAAAATAAGTGCATACAATCTGTCCACAGTCTGAAAACAGGATAAATATACGTGGAACAATACTGTTCCAAGGATGAATTTGAATATGTAACATAATTGGTGGACAACCAGTGACATGAAAGGGTTTCAATACAAAGTTAGACATTTAAGTTAGTTAATAAGGGGAAGTGGTTTCTAGCTGAATCAAATAGTATCAATATATGAGATGCATGCCAATGAGAGGTAGTAATTAAGCACACAGGTTAGCTGTGTCATCAAGTTTGAAATCCTTTGGGAAACAACTACATTTGCATCGTACCATTACATGGCCTGTTTTAAATATTTCAGACTGCAACGCAACACACCGATCATTTGACAGCAGTAATACAATACTAAAACAATAGCTATGCGTATAGGTAAGAGAAATCCTACCCTTCGCTACAGGTCGTCTATGCTAAATATTAATCAAATCCTGAGCTAAGTAGTACAAATATATTTGACATGTTGTGGACTGAATCCCCATTCACCTCTCTGTGGGATCCCCAGGCTCTGGACTACGAGACAAAGAGCAGCTACACTTTCACTGTCCAGGTGAAAGAAAACCTGCACCTTCCCGCCGACAACGCGGCCACTGCCGTGAAGACAGCCCAGGTAAATATCAAGCCGTCCTCCAGGATGTTATCACCCAAGTTTAGCTTATTAATAATGGCAGATACTGGGTGTACAGTGCTGGAAGGAAATAGTGTTACTCATAAGATCTGTTATTAAAGTAATTTCCAAGTTTCCACTTACACATGTAAACTCAACTTCAAAGTCACTGATTTGGAAACTGGGGCTGTCTAAGTCCCAGCATTCAACTGTCCCAGGCACTTAATCAGCAGGTCTACCAGGACGTTTTTAGTGGGATACAGTCAGTGACAGATCAAGTCTTAAAGCTGTAATCTACCGTTTCTAGAGGCCATAAATGTAGTTGTATAGTACAATTTGGCAAAGCAGCAAATACAGGCTTTTTCATCAGTGGGTCATATGCTCAATCACCATTGTTTTAACTCACTATTTGATAGATATGAACTTGAAAGACAATAAACTAGATGTTAATGCAACAGATTACATATTTAAGAAAGCATTGCAAAAATACAAAATATATCTCAACTGCTATGAATGATTATAAATGAACAGGTTAACATCAAGGTGTTGGATGTAGACGAGCCACCGGTTTTCTCGCAGCCCATCTACACTTTCAAAGTGTCTGAGGAACGTATTGTGAACAACATAGGAACAATCACAGCCAGAGACCCAGACCAAGCAAACAAGAACATACAGTAAGACTTTTCTAAAAAGAAGAAAAACATTACTGATCCTGAACAATGGCTGTTTTACTGACATCTTGCTGTCTCTCTCTCTCTCTCTCCGTTTAGTTACTCCATTTTAGACAAGGACTGTCCGATCAGTATCCACCCGTTCACAGGTCAGCTGTCCACCCTGAGGATTCTGGACAGAGAGCTGGAGGCCACACACATGTTTCAAGTTAAGGCACAGGAGGAGCCAAGCGGTACGTCACAAGCCCGTTCATTAAACCCTTTTGCTTAAAACAATAGAACCTCAGATTAAAACCAATTAAAACCATGTGTTTTCTCTAACAATGGTAATGTGCATACATGGGGAGGGGGTGTGTGTATTCTCTCGCTGCTCTCTTAGCAGCTATTCAGGATTTATCGAAGGATGGGAGTGTAACACATTAACGTTAACTCAACACCTGGTCGGCCCACACGGGAAGGAGAGTAGGCTGGAAAATCACATTAGTGGCTCTCTTTGTTCATTTTGCAGCTTCCAAAGCAAACTAAATATTTTTAGACCAGCAGTGAATGAAATCCAGAGATCTATTTTGGTGGCTTGTCACGATGTTTAAGGAACACAATGATCCCTTCAGCTTGACAAGGTCCTCGATTTACAGTACATGTACTGTACTAAAGATAGTTTTCAAAATCTCTTCACAAAGAGACAGCAAAGAGACCCACAAATACGTATATCAAAAGATGAAAAAGAACATCAGTGACGTAAACTAAATGTTAAAGCTTCTTTCGTGTGACAACGTGTCTAAAATAGAAATCCTTTTTAAGTCACTTGACCTTAATCATTTTGGTAAAAGGCAGATATCAGTATCGTCATGGCAAAGAACTGTCATGAAGGTAAATGTCAAAGATGCTGTGTGAAATAAGAAATCACATTAGCAAAGACAATACAACCAAACTTAGGGAGCATGGAGACCTGGTTAAAATGTAGATGGATTTATTTTTATAGTGGTACTTGGCCCTCATTTTTACATGACATAACATGAATAGCTCATGACATTTGCTTTGGAAACGGATGGAGTGACCAGCACGATTAATAATATGACAGTGATAATTATAGATGATACTAATGGTTTCTCCTGTTGGCACACAGGCTCTGGTTTAACAGATAATGTTTTGCCTACATACTGACTGACATATGCCCAACATCACAAGAGGAGTTACATGTAAGGAGCCTGCATTTGCTCAGAAGAATCCCTGCAGGCAGCTCACTCACTGAAATGTCTTGGGCATTACATTTGACTATTTCCCGCTGGGAGCACACTCTGAGATAGTAACAACCAGTGCTACAGTACGGAATAACAAAAAGGATCTCCTTGAACAAACATCCATCATTTTGGGTTGTTGTCTCTTTCTGTGTAGGTTTGGAATCATTTGTGAAAGTGAACATTGTAGTTGAGGACATCAATGACAACAAGCCTGAGCTGACTGTGGATGAGATCTTCGTATGTGAGAACGACATCACTAATACGGTATGTAAAACACAGTACACAGTACACAATCAATCAATCAATCAATCAATCAATCAATCAATCAATCAATCAATCAATCAATCAATCAATCAATCAATCAATCAATCAATCAATCAATCAATCAATCAATCAATCACTTGTTTTGGACATGTTTGTATTCAAGGGTTAGGTTAAAACATATAGCTTTTGGATAATAGGTTTGGGATGAGTTAACAACAGAATTTCTATCTAGTGAACTTAGAATGTTTAATAAAAGGGTAAAACCCAGTCTGCAGGTCCTTCTCCAATCCTAACCAGTGTTTTATTTTTATTTTTTTATCTCTCCTCAGGTTATAGGAATCTTGAGTGCCATAGATAAGGACGATCAGGCCGCCTCATTCAGCTTCAGCCTGGCCAGTGAGAGCTCCAACTTCTCCATCAAAGACTACGGCAGTAAGTCTTTGTGTGCACTGAGCACATGTTTTTCCTCTCTTCTCTTGCTGCTTTCTCTAATCGCTGCTCGGAGGAAAGCACTGGCCTCGGCACTTGTTGCTATGCAACAACTGAAACTCCATGTGAGGCATTGCGCTTTGTTGCTGAAAGTTGTAATTATTTTAACTTCTCAAAGCACGCGCCTTATTTTTCCACAGCCAGACAGGGATTTAGAGAGTCTGTCTGGGAACATAAGTGCTGTTTAGAATTCACCACAGCAAATATTGAAAATAATGAGCGCAAGTGGCTCGGCGGACTTGCAGATGAATCTCTATTTATTCTAATCTCACTCGAGCCGATGATCTTAAAGGAACAAGTCCCACACAGCGTTACTGCAGTGCTTTTTTAGCATACTATCAGTGAACAAAGTGAAGGCCAACTCTTTTTTCAGGAGCACGCAATCTTCAAAAAATTTAAAAAATATTTGGGGCATTTTTGCATTTAAAGGATAAATGAAAGCTGAGAGGCAGCCAGGAAACACGGGGGAGAGAGAGGGGAGAAATGCAAATAAGGTCTACAGCTGAAATCAAACCGTCAGCGTTGTAAATATGCGGCATGCGTGGTGACCACTAAGGTGCTCTGAACATGCAAATTTATATTTGTTTTTGTACTAATAGTTTTGGGGCTTTTCAAAGATATGTTTGTAGGAAATAACAATCAGCAATTGCTGTGGCTTAACTAGGATACTTATAAAAATAGCAAATCCTATTAAAAAAAATGGAATGGAAGCACAGTGAAGTTGTTTTCTACCAAGCACTTTGCAGGTAGTTTCCCATCAACCAAACATATTTTCACCTGGTGATGATGCTGAAGTAAAGTTAAGGGATCACTTAATTCATCCCAAGGGAGGGACTTGAATTTGTGTTTACCAACTTTAAGAACAATCCTAAAATGCTTGTTGAAACATTTCCATTGAAATACATGTACAAGATAAGAAAATGTCAGGTTGAATAAACAGTCTGCGACACAGTTGATGGCGTGATACTCGAAAGAGATCTTTTCTTTGATCCCGACAGTGATTTTTAGGCAAAGGTTGGCGTGCTGTTACGTCAGATTTCCAAAGCCTATTTGGGTCCTTCAACTTAAGACACAATATGGCACCAGTATCTCACTTTTCATCATTTTTTTTATCATATACCGTCATAATACATGAAAGCCGGAAAAATAGTGTTACCAACTGTTCTAGTCAAAAAGACAATCTGAATAGATGAAAGCCTCAGGTAGTCAGATGAAAGATGTAGGTGAAGTGGTACTATTTTATTTAAGTGAAACTTGAAATATACTGAAGGGGGGATAAACAGAGGGAAAAAAACGCATGAACTTGCCTCATCTATTTCCTCTCTACCCGTGCCTGGAGGGGCTGACATGTTGAACTGATGGAAGGCGAAGATGGAGATGGAGCAAAAGGAACGACAGATGAGGCAGAGGTGGAAGAAAAGATTAAAGGAGACGAGAGGAACCCATTAGGATGCAGGGAGACGGGTAATGGTAAAGTGAGACCGTGTTAAAATGAGGAGAGGAGGCAAATATAAAAAGGTAGAATAGCAAACAAGTGATAAGCAAGAGAATAAACTGGGTTAGGAAAAGAGAAGAGAACAGTGAAAGGCTGGAAAGTGAACAGGGAAATTAAGGTGAAAGGGTGGACATAAGAGTAGGAAAAAGGGGGGATGAGAATAAAAGAAGAAGAAATTATTGGAGGGGATAACATAGGCTAAACTCGGGCAGAGAGAAGAGAGAGGACAACTTAAAAGAAGACAGTCTCATCGCAGATCTCATCCCTGTCTGAGATGACATCAGAAACATGAATGTATTAATGAATTGTTGAGAAAAAAGCTGTAAGAAGAGGAAAAATAGGAAGAAAGAAAGAGAAAGATAACAGAGACATTCATAGATCAGAGGGAAAGTGAGCTCGGCAGAGGGAGGAAAAGAGATGAGAAGCAATAGAGGAGAGGAGGTGGGTAGTTGTTTGTGCTGCATGTCAGCAACAACCTCTGTTCTCCCCTGTGGGCCCAGATCGTGGCCCCTGAAAATCATCTGACAGCACCTCACATCACTTAACACACAATCTCAGACACACACACACACACACAATCTCAGACACACACACACCAAAAGTGGCAAAGGCTTTTAAGATATTTAGCCACTACCAGCTCTTTAAAACTTTCCAAAAAACAAACCATTCTATCATTACGGGAACCAGAAAGACACACACACACACACACACACACACACACACACAACACACACACACACACACACACACACACACACACACACACACACACACACACACACACACACACACACACACACACACACACACACATGATGCATAGAGAGAGGGAGAGAGAGACAGATACAGAGAGAGATGGAGATATGGAGAGGACATATATATAGAGGAATTGGACAGGGAGAAATATACAGAAATTAAAAGAAAGGACAGAGATCAGAGCCAACACAGAGATCAGAGCCAACACATGTCAATGGAAATAATGGAAAATGTCGTTTCACACTTATTGACAATTGTTTTCTTTCCATGCAGTTAGTTTGACAAGAGGGTGAGGGTTTTATTTGAACCATGGGTTTTAACTAGTTGCTATTACTTTTTGCACAGAACTTATATTTGTCCAAAAAGGTGGAAATATTTGTTTCATAAAATGTTTTTGTGGGTAAGGGTTTTCAATTATAGGCCTACTTATAATCAGTTGATTTAGTCTCACCGATAATCACCATGATACTGATACCTACATCCAAAAATGGTGCAGGTGGAGTTCATTTAAAAAAAAGAAAGGAATGAAACTAGTCTCAGCGGTGAGGAAATTGTTACACCCACAGATTTACTGTATCCACTTCCACTAAACCAAAATGATTTGTATTCAAAGCGCAAATGGCAGCAACACCCAGGTTGTTTTTCTTTAAACCTGCCCTTAAACCGGAGCGATGCTGTGCGTTCCTTTTGTCTGGCAGTTTGACGGAGTGTCTCTAGGTATGTTTTAGTGTTCACAAGGGTCTTTCCTGCCATTGTGTTCTCTGAAATTCCTCCAGCGGTGGGATATTGTGGAGAAATGCTCTCCCCAACGTCTTAGCAGGAAACTTCTGCCTGCCGGGGATTTGACTAACGACTGTATTGTTGCTCTGTTCTGTTCAACATGTTTCTGTTCTCTTTTTATGACTATTCATTTTTTTTTAAATGTTTTATTCTTGTGTCATATTCCCTTTTGGTGCTCTTGGACTTTTTGTGTATTTTGACTCCTGACTTTCATAAAGGCCAAGTTACATTTAAATTACCAGGGGCTATATTGTCTTGGGACCGATATTTTCCATACAACATTCTCATCTGTAAAAGGAGAGAGCAGTTTTTTGATGCATGCATTTGAGAATGTACAGCATTTTGAGCCTCAGGATGCAATCATTACAGTATTGTAAGGTACTACCGTGATCTATAATCCTAATTGATTGAAATCCTAAATGAACCCGACTGACAGATTATCACAAAATGATCCAGCTGCCTTCATGTAACGACTCTTTGCGTATCTTTTATCACAGGCGTTTGCTGTATAAATAGACTTTTAAGACTGTATATACCATGCAGGTGAACATTAGATGCGCTTTAGTGAGATTAAGTGATGATTCAGACAAATTAGATATGGATTTCGCAAAAAAGGGAAAAAAATAAATCTGTGCTGTGAGGGTGGTTGTCATATTGTGTGCACTCACTGTGTGTATTTATATGTTTTTTTCTTAAGACGGCACAGCCGACATGTTGGTGAAAAATGGGCCGTTCAGCCTGGATGACCCCAAGGATTATAGTGTGCATGTGCGCATCAGTGACGGAGGACGACCACTTCAGACCAGCATCACAAAACTGGCAATAAAGGTATGTGTGTGTGTGTGTGTGTGTGTGTGTGTGTGTGTGTGTGTGTGTGTGTGTGTTTCGGTTATCGGTTATTATGTTCTTAACTGCCTAAGATTATTGCAGCAGAGAAAAGTGTATGAATTTAACATTTATTTTGAAATCACCAGTTTAAATGTACAGAATATCTCAATTGGTACAGTGTGATGCAGTAACAGTAAATGAAAACATGGTTTACACTGTAAATCAATTAATTTCGGTATTGTTTGTGCTTCCTGTTGTAGTCGTGTCGGTGTGATGCAAGGCGGATTCCCACACAGTGCAAAGCTGGTGCCAGGAGGATGGGAGTGAGTGTTCACGCCCTGATAGCCATCCTCCTCTGCATACTGACCATACTGGGTAAGCTTTACTTTTAACTTACTTCTTCTCCTTCTTGCTTTCCTCCTTCCTTCCACCTCTCCATTCTTGGTAGAAATGCTCATTTCAGAGGTTTTCTACACGGTGCTTATCAGAGATCATCTGTCATGGTTTTTCATTAGGGTGGAGACTATCCTGTTTTATTGCGCTTGAGTGCCTAAATAACCTTTCTTTTTCATATACCCTTTTTTTTCTCTTCAAGAGCACCTTGAAGGGAACATTTAAGACATCAAAGTAAGGTGTCAGGGGGGTACTACTGCATATGTGATAAAACATTTTTTTCGTATGAAGCTTTTTGTGACTCCAAAGGGAGCAGTGCTATAGCTAATAAATTGTCCAAGTGATGTCACTTGAGACAGCGTTGGTTGGGGCCAAAGACTACAAGTACCGAAAATATAAAAAATGTGTGAGTTTAAAGTTCGACAGAAGTGAGTTCTTCGTAGCTCTGTAGCTCGCTGCTCATTTCTGCTTGAGGCTACATTTACTATATTAACACACCTGGACCCTCGACTGAACAAAATAAATACAAAAAACATCTGAGTCTGACAATGTAATAGGATTGCAATGCTAAGTCACTGCAATTCTTTTAAGGGTCCCAGGGTTTAATTCATTTAAAACAGGTTGGCCTTTGCATTTATGTGCTTGCTAAATAGTTGAGTTGTTTTATTCATGCTTATTTACTTAGAAGTGAGAAGGTGAAACACCAGTAATAAAGGATGGATGCTGTTAAACAGCTCACACTTAATTGTTTGGTTTTAAATGACATGCATTATTACATCTTGTCCTGTCTCTGAATAATAATGTTCATGATGGATGGTTTCGCAGTATACTTGATTGAGATCCAAAACCATGCATTGCCAATGCACTAAATAGTATGGTGATCATGTAGTACACCGAAAAAGTTTAAATGTAAAATCTATTTGGCTTGTGAGTTGCAACAGTATGTGTTGACTGATTTAGCAGCTGTAGACCTTTTTTCCTGAACTTCAGTGGTTTGATTTCATTTGTATTTCATATCATTAACGCAGAAAGTGTATATTGTAAAACTGCTATGAAAAGGTTTTTTAATAACAGTATTTTGTATTGTTTATTGTGTGTACAGTCATATTGATTTGATCATGTCTTGTCTACATACTGCATAGGCTACTTGAACTTTTGACTTTGTTGTATTTTGTTGTTGAAAGTAAGAAATCTGTTGGAAGTAAGATTTCAATTAAAGTGGAAGTAACTAATTTCATTCGAACAAGCAGGAACATAAAATGCATCACTTCCTTGGTTTGTTTGGTGTTCATTAAACACAACAATACAAGGTGCATTGTTTAACTGTTAGTAGTTTTAATCAGGGATGAAGAGCAGAAAAAATATCAACTGTATATTTGAGAACATGAATAGATTTTTACTTTAAGTCTTGGTTGTTTTACAGTCTGTTAACAACCAGGTGCAAAGGACTGTCTTAACCACACGGTGTTTACTCCCTGAGAGGAATTCATGAAGATAGCATCAATGATAGATTGAGAATGTCTGCATTGAGTGTTTTGGGCACGTGCATTGCCCTTGCTTTGTGATAAATAAGGTTTGTGTTGAGTGGGGAACGTTTTCTCCTCCCTTTGTTGTTGGTTTTATGAATAATGCAGCGGTCGGATGTGGAAATAATGCCTGTGGTTGTGAGCTCAATATTCTCTTTGATACCTTCGCCCCCTGCTCCCTTTTTTCTGGGGGAAAAAGAGACACTTGTCATGTTGGATGAGGAACACACAGGAGATAGTTGGCCAAACAAGAGGGATCTGGGATGAGAAGTGCAGAGAGGGAGAAAAAAACCCGTCAACTTTAAGATTAAGAGGGACAGAGGTGTAGTGACAGATTGGAAAAAAGTCATATCTAGACATAGATATGGGAGGTGGAGATGGGGGAAGCAGGAAGACAGCCTAGAGGCGAGTGAGACGGGGAGCTGAGGTGGAATCAGACAGACCGAGTGACAGAGTGAGAGATGCTGAAGAGGAGAATTGTGGGAAAAGCAGCTAAAGAATAGGAGTGGTAATGAGGAGAGTTTATCAGCTCGTTAAGGTGGCGTCTGCTTATCAAACACCGCCAAACACTCAACCTATTAACTATTAATACACTCCTTCACTATTGTGCCTTTCCCCTGCCGTTCTTTCTCTTTCTCTCCCTCTTTCTCTTTGCCTCTGGGTCTCTCTATCTCTCTCCGCCTCCTTCTCTTCCCCTTTCTGATTCTCTTTCTCTTTATCAAACACCCCCCTCCCCTCCCCCCTCAACGCAGGCCAGATTAACTATTTAATGCACTTGTCATTATCTGCCAGGGGCCCAAAGCAATTTACCGCGCTCCCCATTCACCGACGCATTTTCTCACAAGAAGTCGGCGTTTGACACGCGAAAAAGACATTTTTCCCAGTCGTTTTTTTTTTCACAAAGAAAAGCTTCTTCTTCTGTTTCTTTTTTCCCTTATCCCTCTAAGTCCGATATCTCCAGAGCTTATTAAACTCCACAGCATATGTTGTAAAAGATTAATCTGTTGGTTTCCCAGGCAAACTTAAATTAGTCCCGCTCGCCCTCGACTAAAAGGAATGGCTAATGCTGCCCGTCCGCCGAGAGAGAAAGAGGTTCATATCGGGACTGAGGCTCTGGTCCTAATCTAATGTCAAATATATCCTTCTTCCCCTCATCCGTCTTCTCTCGTGGTTTCTTTGTCTTTTCCTCAATCATCGGCTCTTCTCCTTATTTGTTTCTCTTCTCTTTGTCTTCCTTGTCCCAATTCCTCCCCTTTGTGGTAGAGTTTAGTGTGTTCATTGTAACCTGTACAAGTCTCTTGTTTCATGACTCTTTCAGTCTCAAAATATCTGCTACAACTTTGACGTTGTCTTTCTGTATTTTACAGTTTTTTCACATTTTGCCTTAATGTCTTTAGCACAAACTTACACTTGGACTTGGGGATGAGCTGAATAAATGTTGGAGGTCAAATGTTACTCTGCAACCTTACATATTGTCAGAAAGCAGTGAACTTGTACCATAACGTAGCTTCTAAGGAGCGCTAGCTTCTTTAAAAGCATCGCATACAACCACTGTACATTCACCCTTCGGTAATTGTAACCGCCTGTCAGTAGTTCTAGTTACACTGAAAGTTGAAACACACAGAAAACCAATTTTGATTTGATTTTTTTCCAAGACTCTTATCTGTGCATTCTTGGCTTCCTTCCTTTCCTCTGTTTCCCCGCCCCTCTTCACCCCTTTTTCTCCCTCTTTCTCAATTGTTTACTTCTTTGTCATTCTACAGGTCCAACTTTCCTTCCCCTTCCTTTCTTGCTCATTCCCGTTCACTTTGTTTTTCTTGCCCTCTTTTCCTCTTCCGCTCCTGTATTTACTGACCCTCTCTTCCTGTTTCTTATGCTCCCTTCCCTCTCTTTTCTCTCTTTGTGCTATCCTTTTCTTTCTGTCTCTGGCTGAGCTCGAGGGCAAATGGCTCAGACACCTTAAACCATCTACTTCTTACTTTCCCCCCTCTTTCTTACTCTGTTTTCTAGTCGCATTCCCTCATTAATGATCCACTTTCCTCACTTTTTTCCTGCCCCAATTCTCATTCTTTTGTGTTTTCCTTTGGCCTAATTTTCTCATTTATTAAATGCACAGAGCTCTTAGCAGTATCAAAGATGATGACAGGGCAATCTGTCTGTCTGAAGAGCTTTTTGCTTGACAAACCTTTATACTGTGGGCTATATGGCCTGAATACATACTGAATATTTATTTTCTTCATCCACTTGTTCCTCATGTAGTGATTTTCCTACAATAATTTTTTTCACAACGTTAATACTGCAAGGTACAAATCGATAGAGGTAGATTTTTTTTAAATTCGAACAGTGAACATTGGATTGGCTGAACACAGTGCAAGAGGTTCAGGGTCCAATCCCTGACAAGCCCCCATTTGTTACAACTCAGCTCTTAGGCTGAAATAAAGAAGGGAGAGGAGAAGAGGAAAACTATGAAGTATATAATACCATGACATGTATTTACAAAATAACAAACCAAAGAAATTAAGTCAGTGTCAGTGGTGTCCGTATGTGTATGAGTGCTTTGCAAATAAACAAAAAGACAGCGGGCCCAGGTGTAGGCCCTCAGTTGATGACGGCCACGCCTTAGCCGGAACTTCAAAGGAGAGAAGGAGAGCCAGCAGCCATAGTGGTGTGGAGTGGTCATCACACTATCAATCGCGTTAACCTTTGCCCCTTTTCTCTCAACTGAGAAGATCATTTCATCATTGTATTAACTTATATTGGACGCTGATCAAGATTCACACTCAGTAAGAACCTGCAGACAATGAACATGTTATCCTAAAACAGGCTGTTTCTGATTTTCAGTCATAGTGATCCTGTTTGTGATGAGGAAACGCTACCAGAAGGATTCTCTGGCCAGTATGAAGAACAGCGGGGAGATTCACGAGCAGCTGGTCACATACGATGAAGAGGGGGGAGGAGAGATGGACACTAATGGGTAAGGACATGAATAAAAAGCACTCTTATAATTATATTTATTCAGAAAATCTGAGTATAACTGAAATGTGCTGACATGGTTTGTCAGAACCCTTTCTCAGGGATCTTTTTCTTCTCAAGAAGAAGAAAAACAAAGTTAAAAGCGTGCAACATGCTCATTCTCATCCAACGTTGCCAGTAATGGCATGAATCTGTTTTTTGTTGGTGTCATAAATTGTGCTTTACCAAATTCAGTGACTGGCAAGAGCTCACTAAAGCCAAGGGAAGTTGAATGTATTGTAATGTAGCCAAACATTATATTTAAATATTCTTAACCCCATGTATATTTGTGTTTTAATGCATGCATCTTGATAGATACATTTAAAATATTGCAACAAAAAAAACTTTGAACCCTCCTCATTGCAATGTTTATTTTTCTTTGCTGTATCCATCGAATAACTGACCCAGTTTGCCCCCCCAAAATTATTAAAGTTTAATGTAATCTGAATCTAATTTTATCCATATTTAAATAGTATTAAAACCACATACATGGGGCGGCAGTGGCGAAGTGGGTAGGAAGATTGCCTCTGGAGTACAGGGTCGGAGGTTCGATTCCTCGCATACCCGCCACATGTCGAAGTGTCCCTGGGCAAGACACTGAACCCCAAATTGCTCCCGATGGTTCAGAAAGCGCCTTGCATGGCAGCTACTGCCATCAGTGTTTGAGTGTGTGTATGAAATGTAAAAATATGTAAAGCGCCTTGTGACCCTGGTCTGTGAAGGGCGCTATATAAATAAAACTTACTTACTTACTTACATCTGTACTCTCATATCAACTGCAATTTGCAAATGCAAACTGCAGGAGGCAGAACAAACAAGATGTAAACTGAAATTATTTTTGACACGTGCTGGGTATGAGGGCGTTCTGAATGACTAACATTTGTCAGACAACAGACACATGAACTGCGGAAAACAAACATTTAATTATGCATCAAAAGCCCAATCTTTAGATGAGGAGGTTACCAGCTGTCTTTACACTCTCTCTCTCTCTCTCTTTCTCTTTCAGCTACGACGTCTCAATCCTCACTACTGCCTGCAACGATGGCTCCTTGCTGCGCCACCCCCACCCCTCTCTCTACGCCATGGTCCAGAAACCCCAGCACCACGCGCAGCAGCCCACCGCGTGTAAGGGAGACATGGCCGCCATGATCGAGGTGAAGAAAGACGAGGCCGATCACGACAGAGACGGCATCCCCTACGACACCCTGCACATTTACGGCTACGAGGGTCCCGAGTCTTTGGCCGGAAGCCTCAGCTCCCTGGAAAGCTCCTCCACCGGTTCAAACTTGGATTACGACTTCCTGAGTGACTGGGGTCCGCGTTTCAGGACCCTGGCCGAGCTGTATGGCGTGGATGCACCTGACTACTACCATCAATACTGATAGTCTGTCTACTTTAAAAACAAACAAAAAAAACGCATCAAAAACTGCGATACATATACTACACCCTTACCTACACAAAGCCAGAAGCATGCAGTCAATATACACACACTCTCTCTCACACACACACACACACACACACACACACACACACACACACACACACACACACACACACCAGTAGAACCACGCTTTGATGCCATCCATTTTGTTTCTGGACACGAAGCTTTGATCTAGCAGACAACCGTGTTCTCTGAAGACTTCTCATGCTTCTGACAAAACAGAATCAGGGCACTCTAGTTTCCAGTGTTACGACAACTAACTTTTGTTGTCATGTGTAATTCAGTAGTTTGTCAGGCCTCCCTTGTCGGTTCACACCCCGTATAAGTCAGTAAACAAGAGCTTCAACATATACTCCAGGAAGCTCCATCTAGTTAAATCAAGGAGGGTTTTTGGAGATTGGATTTTTCTAAGGAGAAAGTGATATCTAACTTTGAGGATTGATGATTGTTGGTGAAAGTGACAGAGATTCACACTGTGTTGATGCTTTTTAGTCCACCATCAGTGTTTATTTTACCTGAAAAGATCTGCAAGTCCAACAAGATGAAACCTCCACTGTGGGTCACACCCAATCAGAGTTTATCTTGGATAACTGATGGGTCAATCAGGTCACTGCTGGCCAGCGATTCAAATGCTTGATGACGTTTTGCATTGAATTCATGACTCAGTTTTGTCTTTCATACAGCACTATTTTGCATCCCCCCCATGTTAACCACTGAGCTGGATTGCAAATACAATACATCTCCTTTAAAATGAATTATTTGTACGCATCTATACACCTATATTCATCTACATATTCACCATCACTGATGTATTGGTTTTCATATTTGAATCTACGAAATTTTGACAACTTTTTTTACATTTACAAACTTGTCATCTGGATGTGAGCTTTTTTGACTTTACTATACATTGTTGATATTTCAATCCTGGGGATGCAAACATTTGCATGTCAAAGCGATTTATTGTTCATTTGTTCTTTCGTACACTCCTCTTTGCTATTGGGAGTCTATAATCTCTTCTAGCTTTGATGTGTGTTTTTTTTATTGATTTTTTTTTATATTTGACCAACAGGGGCCACAGCAAAGAACAAGGTGATTTTATTTTTGATCTGAAGTTTATGATTTGCCTATATGATGGCTTGAATGGTTTATTGTTTGCGATAGAAGAACTTTGAGCAGCCAAAGGGGATTTAACTCAAAAAGGTTTGAAATGTTTTATCACAGTGAGATGCCAGTGGTGTTTGCTTTAACTGAACTACTTAACAATATATTTTTTATTAAGAAAAGGTTCTCTGGAATACAAAAAAAAAATGTGTTTGTTTTTCTTACTTCTAAATGTTTCTCTGAAACTAAATATCTAAAATGAATGATACGTCATTTTCTAAGTAAGTCTTTTTGTCCATTTTGCCAGTTATCTTTTGTCTGCACTGAATAAAAGTAAGGACAACAGACAGACAGAAAGGAAACAGCACTACTGCTGCTCAGACAGAATTACAGCGTGTTCCCAGGGTTTATTTGACAGAACCCATCATCACAGTTATTGTTGAGATGAAAGCTCAATTCTCAGAGGCCTACTGGAACAAAAGTGATTCAGACAACTCAGGAAACATAGAGTGGCCAAAGCAGCCAGTTGGACAGTTGCGATGGCTCCGAGGTGGCTTGAATAACTTTAACCTCTCATCCTTTTTGGCTACTGTCAGGTCCCAAATGCGCTGATCAGAAATGATGGCAATCTTTATATGCTTTTTGGCATATTTACAGACACAAAAAGCACTGAACTAAGAAATTCATAAACAAAGCTTCAATAACTTGACTAACCTGGGATTACTTTGTTTTATTGTAGTTTATGCCATCTTGCAATGACAGACATAAAATCTCATTGATCAGTCTGTACTTTATTAATATGAGAATTCTCCTCATTTTAGTTGTAATTAGGCTACATTTTCTCTCCTACGTATAAGAGTGGAGCTATTTGTGTAGTTCCATCTTGGCCCAAAATAGGATACACTTATCTTTTTGCATGTGGTCAGGGTATAAACAGGATAGTCCTCCCAAAACAATTATTCATAAATAATGAAGTCCTTGGAGCCTTTCTCGTCCTTGTTGTGTGCAATTCTTCTGGAATAAGGCAGCAATTTATGAAAATTGTCATTGTTGAATAATCTGCTATTCATATTTTTGATATATATTAATGAATGCGATTAATCAAAAATTCCATAGAGGTCCATAGAGCCCAAGTCTAATTGAATAATATATCGTTTCTGGTCTAAAGTGGGTTATCCTTAATTCATTTGGTTGTTAGCACACATTTAAGTAAAACAACTCTTATGTTGTGTACACCACACATACAGTATTCTGATAATGCAAAGGATATATTCACTCTTAAGTTGCTCTTTAAACTTAACTTTTTCCTTGAACTGATTGACCCGTGGCTTGGAGACAGTGGAGAGCTATTAATAACTGACTCACTAGCATTTAAACATCCATTATAGATATGTTGGCTCATTGTGCAAATGAAGGGCTTTTGCAGTTAGAAAGTCATGTATGAACTGTGATAAAGGTAAAAGGTAGTAGTGACGACTGAATAATTGCTTCATTTTAAAGTGTTACCATTAAAATATTCCAATTGACGGTGCAGTATTGAATTGGCCAATTGTGCCCTGTCCTGCTCTGAAGACATAGGCACGTGTCTCCAGGACAGTCCCCTTGTCTTTTTAAAGTGATTTCTGCCTAGTTTAGAGAACATAGTTTATTTATTCTCCTGTTTATTCTGTTTTGTTTGGACTTGAACTTGTTTCTTTAAAACCCTGGCTTGCATGGAATTCCAATTGATAAACGCTGGATACAATAGCTGGAAGCCCTCTCAATGCTTTCCTGTTGGCTTCACATACATATACTTAGAGCAGCCAGTTCCTCCACCTCACTCTCAGTCTCTCTCCTGTTCTCCTTGTTTGCCTCACCGTATCTCACCACACCGTCTTTCTCTCTGCGTCCTCTAATCAGCAAAACCAAACAGTGGAGTCAACTTCCTGTCCATCTGGGAGTTTTGCTCCCGCCCCTTCCTGTCTGTGTTATCTCTCTGGTGAGCCAACACATTGTGCTCACTTCCTGTTTGCCCGGCCTGGGAAACAATCTTGGAGAGGAAAAGGGAGCGAGGCAAGGAGAAACATGGGACGAGGGAGATGATGAAGAGAACAATGTAGAGCAGTGATGATGAGTTTTCCAGCCGAGCAGAAACATTTCAGAGCAAAGATATCAGTGTGATGAAACACCGAGACAAGTCGCACCTGCATTTTAACGTCCTGTTTACCCTGGCATCTTTTTGACGCAACATTGAACGCAACATTCAGAAATCAGTAAATAAAAAACGTTCATGTTTTTGAATTTGAATGAATTTTAGTTTCTATTTTTTTTATACATTTTATAGGTTTGCACTGATGATTATTTTATCAAAAGAAGATTCGGGAGTGTTGTGACAGCCCAAAATACAATGATTTTTCACCATTTTAAAACTGAGGTTTATTGAGCAAACAACAGCTCGCTTTTCTGGCTGCCATCTTTCGTTGGGTCAAAGATAACCTTGTGATTCGAGTTGAAACTCTTCTTCACTGTACACTGGAGGAAAAAGTTAGTTTTTTTTGCACATGTATTATCACCATTATCGTTGAGTGCAGCTTTTATCTTTAAAAACGTGTTGAATCAGCAGCCTGTAGCAGATAGAGGGGTTCCTTTATGTTACTTTCCTAACAGCAATAAGTGTGGTGTGTACTTGAAAATCTGGGACATTTGGTGTATTTTGCCAACGATTTTAAGCCAATCAGGGGTCTCCACTTATTTTATTCTGTTCCAAAAACTGGAAAAAACTAAAAAAGAAGAACTTAGAACATACATTTTCACTTCTAAAACAGATCCTTTAACACTTACAAAAATATTAAGGAAGCAAGTACTAATGTTGGGTGGGATTTTATTTTCAAAAGTGTTTCATTTGTTTTCACTTTGTGTGTTGGACTTGGACATATTGTTTTGGAATGAAACTATGTTTCCTCACAGCTCAACACATAGATTTCAGGCTGACATTTTCCCTATAACTTTATGATTCATTTCTAGTCATTAAATGGTGTAATATTTCTTCTTCACAGTGACTCATCTGACATGGCAAACATGACTAAACTCATGATGATACCTGTATTTGCAATTATTGTGCATTTCTGTAACAATGAGATTGAGTTATTTAATATCCTTAAAAAAGTGCCATATTTATTTCTTTATTGCTTGCCATCAATGGTTGTATGGGATCCAATGGTGAATGATTTTGCATAAAGACATTGAAAATAATATCTAAGGGTGGGATCTGTGCAAAAACGCACACACATGCACGCACACACACAAAAAAAGTTGTTCACCTTTATTTCAAGGAACAAACACCTATATGTATCAATATAATATACTAGCTTCACAAACCAGACCTTTAAGTGAGTGATCTGTAATTGTATCTGTTGATCCCATGTGTTACTGAGGGGAAATACTTGGACCGAAATGTATATAGAAAAAAAATGTGCCTAATAGTGTTTTTTCTCCGGTCTCTCCCTGTTTATATGTTGCCTCAATTACTGTATTTAGAAGATGTTAAACTTGACACAATCTCTTTTTAATGCTGTAAAAAGTAACGATAGGATAATTTTTTACAAATGACAGAGTAGTCTTTGATGCATGAGTGACTGCCTGAGTGAATATGTGATTTCTGTCTGTGTTCACATGTGTGGGTGTGTGTTTGTGATTGTGCCCATGTGGGTGTCTAAAGAAAAATAGCAACTGTCAAAAAAATAACATGTTCTTGTGTACATACAGTAAGGGTCTCCAAGGGAGCAACATGTGCCTTTATTCTTTTGAAAAAAATACTGTCAATTAATTTTTTGATGGCAAACACAATGTTTTCTATATTGTTTTTATGGTGTATAGCAACTACTTTTTAATACCTGACTTTTGTGTAAAATAGAAATAAACACTCCAATATGATTGTTGTTGTCTTTTCTTTGGCACCTAGCGAAGAAAACTGTTTGACAAAAATGGAGCTTACATTTATAGAAAGGTTGGGATTAGTCAGGTTCTAATTATACTGCATATCCATGGAACCTATATGAACAAGGAAACGTTTCACTTCACTCTTACTAAACACAAGAATGTAAAGAACACAAGTAAAAAGAAAGTGAACCAAAGCCAAAGCAGATGAAAAACATATTTAAAAAGTAAACTTTACATTTACAAAACCATTTAAGAGTTTTGATTATACATATTTTTTCAAGGGTTTGTATTGAAAGGTTGCATAAAAAAACAACGACATCATGTGTTTTTATGACCTTATAAATCCACCCTCGTGTCCATAAAGGGAGAGGGTGGAATATACTGATAATGACCCACCCAATAGTATAGGCCTATATACAGTATAAGTTTGAGTGCTGATGTGAATCTGAAAAACAAAGAAATGGATGTATACCTATATAACCTGACAGTTTTTATACAGTCAGTGTTTATATGTGAGATTACATGTGGTGAGGATCAGCTCAATTCACTTGTGTAAAATGATCCAATATGTCAATTGAACATATTGTGAGCTGGTGTTAGGAAATATCTGATCTCCTTAAAAAAAAGTGTAAATTCACTGCAAGTTCATGCAGTTTTATTATTGTAAGTCTTGGCGGATTGAGGGGTCAACCCTTTATGTATGTGATCATATCCATATGAGACATGAACATGAGACTTGACTGAGTGCACAAGATCACAGAGGTTAAAATGAGAGAGGCGAGAAGGGAAATACCAAAGTGACGTAAATTATCCCTGAGCGTCTTGGGTTGACATCCTGCAGGGACTACACACACACACACTCTCTCTCTCTCTCTCTCTCTCTCTCTCTCTCTCTCTCTCTCTCTCTCTCTCTCTCTCTCTCATAGATAAACATAGAAGTGTTTGTGAATATGATCTGGCTGGCAAATCTGACTTTTAAAATAGTACCAGGTGTCCATACACCTCCAGGCTTTGTTTAACGTACTCTAATCTTGTAATGTGTGACGACAGACTGAATATACGCATATATGTGTCAGGAAGCTCACTTACCAACAAATCCAGAAAGTTTAAAGTCAACTTAACTAATTTGTCTTACCAACTTACAAGGCAAAAAAAACTCACTTAAAAAAAATATCGAAGACTAATACACCTACTTTCACAGTTTCTCAAATTCAGGCCACATTTCAACAGCTACACCACAAACTTGCTTTTACATTGTGGGGATCATAGCCAGTTCGCATGGTCTTCACATTTCACAATACATTCTTACCTTTACTACAATTCTGCCTTTTCATAGCAACCACCTGTTGATTTGTTGTTTTGGGGAATGGTAGCACAGCCAACAGTGCCATCCATGCAGACCCAAGATAGTAAATAAATACATGTAGTGGAGGCTGGGCCTGCCCTCAAGCAATATAAGCAGTTGCTTAGAGCCCCCTGGTCTCTGGGGTCTCCAAAGAAAATAGAAAGTATAAATGAACAAGAGACAATAAAGAAATATACAGTAAATGTAACTTCCTAAACAAAAACTGAAAAAAAATCTATTGTCATTTGTTTAGCAAACAATTTGTTAGAAAACAGCAAAAACAGCAATGACATTTGGAGGTGGGTTTAATAAAATGCTATAATTGTTCCCACCATGCAGCAGCCATATTATGTCCTTACCTGCAAAAGTTTAGGGTCGGCCTTGAGTAGAGGGGAAAATCTTACCTGTTAACCCCAGCGAAGGCTAATACGTCCTATTTATACAGTTGTGTGACTCCAGGAATAGAAAAACACTTTGTGTCAGCTACAACTGTTTGATGTAATTGGTTGTATTGAAACATTCAATTGCTGACCAAAGACTGAACACAATTTGTAAAAAGTGAAAAGTTGAATTTGGAAAAGTTACAATCAGGATCCAATATTATTACATAACGTTACAAACCTGGCCACGTGTCACAAAAGCACCCATATCTGAAAAGAGATGCTGCAAAAGTGACCATGTGGTTGGAGAGACGTGATGCAGTGCCATAAAGGCTGTCCTTCATGTAAAGGAGTTTGTGTCTTTGTGTTAAATATTTCATTGTTTCCTATGTATTTTTATAACAAAATTGTAGTAGTTATATTGCACATAATTAAACCAATTTATTCTGAACCAGGTTTTGGAACTGTTCCACAATAAAAGCGTCCCAACTTTCTGCGTGCAGTGCCCACGCCTCATGTTGTTGGTGCCCTTTAAAAAATGTAGCCCATGCTCTTTAGACAGCCTGAGTCTGCCACTGAACCTGGCTCAAGTGTTCCCACACGCAAAGGTTATGACTGACGATTAAATGTACTGAATTAAACAAAAGGAAAATACCATGGGGTGTGGAGATGTGGAAAGGTTGCATAGACTAAGGTCACATTACATTGCTGTCCTAAAATATACACTCTGTCTCTCATTCACTCAGTTTACCTTTGTTCAACTTTGACCAAGCAGATTTGCTCGGTTGGCTGATAAATACATGTTTTTGAGTGTGTTTTATTTCACTCCTCAGGAGAATAACACACTACCAGATTACAAACTGCAGTGAACAGTGTTTCCTCTCACCGACCAAATTTATTTATAAATGTTTAATTTTGTCCTTTTTCAGGGCTGCATGTAGGGCAAGTTGAAATGTAATGTGACTGGATAGTTAACATCTATAACATCCAAAATACTAATCTTAAACCACAAATCAAAAATGTCAAGCAGAGTTTTGATGCGTTGTGATATCTCCGTGGACCTTACGACCTCAAAACAATTCTGAATAATTCCATCTGGTCCACCATCCAAAATATTGATAGTGTTGTCATATTTCCCTTTATGATTAAAACTGTCTTATTCCACCTAATCAAGAACGGGTTTGATTTAAAAAAGCTTTGGCAGAGTCCTTTGAGCTGCACATACACCAAAGTTACTCTTTCATCAGTTATTCAGGTTGGAAGATGTGACGGATGTCTGCAGGATGGAGTGAGACCGAGAGGGAAGTGAGACGGTGATGGGGGGAGCAGAGAGGCACGCTACCTTCTCACCATTTCCCTCAACCTCGGCTCAACTCTGTGGCTAGGATGGGACGGTATGCCAGACATTGTATTTTACGGTCAGACAAAACAAAACAGACTATTAAAGTCAGGCATGCTATATCCTTGAATACGGATACATGGAGACTGCGAATGGGTAATCTTTTGAAGCTTGATCAAATGAAGTCTGCATTTTTTGAAGTGGGCTGAAGTTTTCTGTTTACATGCAAAAGGGTTGTTGATAGGGCTATAGCTGTTTACACGACTGCAGCATGCAATCCAGTTTGGGAATACAAGCAGTTTTGTGTCTTTCTGTTAGCATGACAAACGGACTTATATTAACTTGATCAAAACATTTTACAACATAAATTTGCCTTCAATAGTAATATGATATAATATAATATAATATAATATAATAAATCCATCTTTTTTAATATCTAAAATGTCATTATATCATCAATTTAAATTCCTGAATATTTCAAAGGTTATTCGTTATGATGTACCCAATGTGCAAACCCCCCAAACCCTTTAAAAAATTTAAGAACACGCTTATGATTCTCAATGTGATCTCAAATAAGTCAGGGGGGAAATACATAAAAAGGTGCGCAAATCACCTTGAAATGTTAAATGAATGTGAGACTGCAGTCGTAAAAATGACATCCTGAGTCAATGATGCATCCAAAAAAATATTGTTTCATGTAAAGCTATTTAATGGGATCTTTAGGGAGAATGTTGTACACTGTAATATAAAACCTATAAAGTCATTTATAATGTGATGCACATTTACATAGGATTACACAGTGTGTTGCATCTTTGCTAATGTTGGAAACCTAACACAAAGTCAGCATACATTTCAATACATTTAAGGACTAAATTCAGTTGAATGATTTTTTCTTTTCTGCATTGCAACATGGAATACGCTTTCTTTCATTGTCAGAGACAAACTGATGTGGTTTCTTAAACCTGCCAACTTGTTTCCTAGCCCACATCTGTTGATAAAATCTCAAAAATACAAACTATGTCTTTATTGTTAATGCAGGAGGTGGAAAAACTGTTTTTCTTTGGGATGTCTGTGGAAATATGTCACTGTGGTGTAACACAAACATCTACAGACTAAACACTGCAGCACAGTGGTTGTAGCCTCTTGCAGTATTTCTGTGTGTGTGTGTGTGTGTGTGTGTGTGTGTGTGTGTGTGTGTGTGTGTGTGTGTGTGTGTGTGTGTGTGTGTGTGTGTGTGTGTGTGTGTGTGTGTGTGTGGGTGTGTGTGTGTGTGTGTGTTTGTGTGTGTGTGTGTGTGTGTGTGTGTGTGTGTGTGTGTGTGTGTGTGTGTGTGTGTGTGTGTGTGTGTGTGTGTGTGTGTGTGTCCCTTTTGTTTCATGTCCCCTGTTGGTCTGTAAAGCAGATGTGTTTTTGTCTTTGTCAGGGGCGGGAATAAAGCTGTGGCATGAAGCTAAGAAGGTAGAACATGGCATTGCCAGATTTAGGGGGGTTTAACTCCCTACGTGTAAGTCACGCTAGAGCAGGATTACTCAAACATACCAGTACCCCCTCCTATATGGATGCCCACTGGAAACAGGCCTGGTCCTCATTCCTGGTTGGAAAAGCCACTGCAGCCAACCATCACAAAATTAGAGCTGCATCAAACCTCACACTGACACACTGACAAACAAACCTGGCTTCAAAACAACCTCCACAAAAGCAGGAGCTGTTGTAGATGTAGACAACGCCAAGGTGCCAGGGACATCTGACTGACTGTGTTTGGAACAAGAAAGACAAGCTCTGGTAACTCATCGACTGGGAAATGTTGTGGTTTTTATGCTTCGATACTGAACACCGAGTAATGTAGATGCTGTAATATAAAGTGAAACATATACACAAAGGAGGACTTTGACAATGATGCGACTGTAACGCTGTTTGACAAACGTCCTGTCTGCAAACGGTAAATACTTCACAACAATGTACAGAAGGAGGATATCCCCTTACCCCATCCTCTCATCCTCTTTGTTTGGCCCTTTTCATGCGTAGTGCAGCAAAGCAAAAGTAGAACATTGTATCCATATGCAGTGTAAAGAATAGTGAACAGTTTAGAACTGCTTGGAGCCATACTATATTTATTAAAGTCAAAATAATGCAAATAATTAAATTAAGGTATTTATACATATGTCTGCATTGCCTGAATACAAATCACTGTGCCTTTGATCTGCTGCAATTCCACATGTTGTGTTTACTTCATTGCACCTCAGAGCAATTTAACAAAACGTGTGTCTATAGTTAAAAGACCCCGCGCTGATATTTATGCATAAGCAGTTGGGAATCAAATTAAGAAGAATGACTCAAAGAAAAAAAGAAAAACATGTCATTGCACATTGCAATGGAGTTTTTGGGACAGACGTGAACATTTTGCCAAGATGCTTAACCTCAGAGTGTATGTGTGAGACAAATCACTGTGTGAGTTTTACTCCGTGGCCTAAAAAGCTAATTACCATCTCTGATGCTCATTAGGTGCATGATAAATTAGATGGTGGATAATTTATTAAGCGACACAGATCAGAAAAGCACAATCCTTAAATAACCAGCTGGCTCAAAACTGAAAGTGCTCTGTCACCACCTTGTGGTCTAAAGCAAACAATACAACAATACAATGAGTTTTGATTTTAAAGAAATAGAATAGACGATGATAATTTATTCAATCTGCTGGGCAAAGCCAGTCATTCTACAGCAAATGTTCCCCGATGTCAAGTCAAACATGGGAAACTCCATATTCATATTATATTCGATCTGTATTGATACAATAAATTCCGTTTTTCAATTGGACATTTTAATCCAGTATTAAAACAGGCTAGGGTAGTATTAAAACAGGTCAGTTTACAGAGCCTATTGTCTGCAAACTAGCATGTTTCTAGCTACGGTGGGCCCCCTCTGTTTACGTACTCTTTGTTTACACACCAGTTTACAGAGCCTAGGCTGTGTATTAACACCTAATTTATTTTCATCACACAAACACAGTAAGGACTGGTATTGGATTGTGAGGAGATATTCACTGAATTTAAACTTTTAAGTAGAGTGTGCCATGTTAGTTGATTATTTTGTTTTGTCTTTTCTTTGTGTGTTCACTTTTTCGGTTGTGTGTTTGTGTTCTGTAAAAAAAATATTCAAAAATAAAGTATTTAAAAAAATAAAGTGGTTTTGTCAACAAGCGTTCTACAGCATGGCTGACTCCACCTCTAAAGTGACTTCAGCCGTTATATAATTTTCTACTTTGAAATGTCAAAATATATGCTGTGAAAAGGCCTAATGTAGAGGTGTACTTGGTTCTTGCCCTCCCGGTTGCCTGGTTTCATGCTTTCCACCAGATTCTGTAACCTGCAAGGATATGCTCCCTTTCGCCACGAGAACATTAATGAGATCCTGTGATAAGGCCAGGCTCACAGCTGGTGATCAGTTCATCCTACAGGTTTGAGATAGTCCACACCAAACTGGGATAAAAGCACAACTTGTCATGCCTTGTCATGTTAAAGCTATAGTGTGTACCTTCTTCTGTTGCCACCCATGAGGAATAATGAGGAATGACAACAACACTGTTGGTGCATCTACATGATTTAAGCCTTTGGTGATCGCACACGGTTTTAATACTAACATGCTCTACGTCCAGGTCTTTTCTTAGCAGTATACACATTTCTTTGGCTCTTCTCAAGCTCCTGTTCCAGGGGGTGACACCACCAGTATGTAAACGCTGCCATACTGAGAAATACAGAGAGAGTTTTGTGGAGCTGATAGGCTTTATCAACTTTGGGTCAACTCATTTGGCGATGGCTTGAATGTAACTGACATTAATTTATATGAAAAACTTACGCACTTTAGCTTTAAAACAGGAAAGGCACAAAGACATTCTAAAATGTCAGTGTATGCTGACAATTTCTCAAACCATGAGAAACAGACACAAATTATAAAAATTATATGTGGCCAAAATGATATGTGGCCATTATATATGGACCCAATGCACTCAAAATCCATTTTCATACTAAACATCATATCAGGCATTTCAGCCTTTTATGTTATGGTGTTATATTCTAGATACGACATCAAAACAATCATTCTGGTTTATTATGTGTTATTGTTACCCCCGTATAGCCTACAGAAAACTGTGTTGGTGGAACTAAACTGTAGCACCTAACCAGTTCATTAATCTTCTGACAGGGACTTGTATCTGTGGGGTGATTTGTGCGCAATAAATCGTTCGCAGAGCAATCGGCGGTTTGTTCTCTGATGAGGGGATTTTGGCTGGCTGGCTGTCTGTTGCACCGTCGGCATATGCCTGCCTGCCTTGCCCTGGTTGATGCGGCTCTCTTCCCATGCATGACACACTTTAACTGGGCTGCAGAGCTGAGCCACGGGACAGAGGAGGATACGGGAGAGAAACACAGACGAGAGCTAATGCTGTTGATACTGCTATCGACGGAGGGACGTTCGTTCCGTGTTCCTAGAGAGAAAGAAGCGAGAAGCAAGCTCTGCGGTGGCTGTATGGGATGGTGGTGGTGACAGTGACGCTGATGATAGTGATGAGGACGTGTCGGCTGTGAGGAGCACGGCACGGGGGACTCTGCTACGACTATCGGATCGCTTCTCTGCTCAGTGCTGCTGATCAGCATTGTGCATGCAGCTACAATCTCGGGTATCACCGAGAGTTTAACGAAGCGCTATTCTGAGGAGGTGGGCCAAGTCCCGAGAGAGAGAGAGAGAGAGAGAGAGAGAGAGAGAGAGAGAGTGGACCTTCGGACTGGCTGATCAGGCTGGGATGTTGCTGCTGCTGCTACAGTGATGTAAAGCCACATAAAGGAACCTGATGAAAGGACTGCTGCTTCAGTGTGGACACATATTTATACCATTTTTGCAGGTAAGCAGCTACAATCTCCCTCTCTCTCTTGCTTTATGCCTGTCTTTCTCTGTCTCTCTCCAACACCTCTCTCCCCATACCCATGATAAACACTATCTTCTCTCTGGGGATAATAACATTACAAATGTATAGGCTACAACACTAATATAGAGTTATGGGAAGGTATGATTGTCAATGTGAGTCAATGCTGACATTATCTCCCCTAGCATTTTGTTTTGTTTTGTTTTGTACCTCCTACAGCATCAGAATGATATTATGTAATAGCCTGTCCTCCACTCCACTCCACTGCATATATGAGGCATATTTGACTTTGTAGGCTACTCTACTACTTTCAATATTTGAAAATGAAAAACAATCAGTTCATGATATGCAAGAATTTTGGAAAGGATTTCAAAATGCCAATGAGTAAATGAAGTAAAATGATATGTACCTTGAGCTGCTACAATGTAGAATGCAGCACACTCATCAATGCAACAGTAACAACAATCCAAAATTGATATATAATAATTACAGTGATAAGAGAAAATCTGCTGCTTAATGATGTATTTTAGATATTGTAAGTACATCTTTCTGACCTGACCTGACTTGACTTAGGAATGCAGGACTTTTACATGTAAATGTGTAGGCTACTTTTAAACGTCTGCATTACTGCTTTTCCTGAAGTAAATTATCTCAAAAATAATTTTGTCATTGGCGCAACAGGAATACAAGAGTGTAAGAAAATTAAAAAAAACAGATACAGGGCAAGCGGGGTCAGTGAATGCTTAGGTGAGTATGAAATGTCCTTTGTTGTCACCAGATCTCATCTCAGTTGATCACTGAGGGGATTTTTCTTTTACAGATAATATGACACAGGAGGGAACAAAAGCACACACTTAATATAAACAGACACGCTATCCATTAAGAGCATAGGTTACTTGTGGTATCACATTATTATACATTGTTTATGCATAGGGGATTTAATCAAACAAATCAAATTTCCATCTTAGAACTTTACAGTGGTACCGGAAGAAGTAAGCATCCTAAAGCAAATGTACTACTGAGCACCTCAAACACACTGTAGGCCTCTGGAGGACTATTTGTAGGTGTGTAATAGTGATTTTTGGATAGGCTCATCTCTCTATTGCTCAGATATCCTCCCAGGCTTTCCTCCCACACACTGGCACTCTCTTGTTTCAGCAGTGAAGTACAATAACTGTCCTACACAGTAACAGTGTGGAGAGGAACACAGGTCAAATGTTTTAATAGATAAGCTTGCATGTCATTTAATAGAGTTAAAAGTTACTCAGGCCTTTAAAAGAGCAGGACATCGAACATAGGACCACATGACATGATGAAAACATATGGGTCAAGATTTAAAAAAAAGATTTACATAAACTGGAAAACAGACGATAGATGGCAAAAAGTGTTACAGCAATCGAGAAAATGTAGGGGAGAATGGGGTAAGTAGGCACACTTTTTACTCTAGTGAGAATTGCTTATCACCTAAACATCTTTCAATAGTCATTCCTATATTAAATTGAAGCTTAAGGTGTTGGCTTGAAATGTGTACCCCTCACTTTTTCTATCTTATTATAATAAAGAAGAAATTAATCATCAAAGACACCCTTACACATTGTGACAACCAACCCCATCAAGGAGTCGGTTGTCAAACACTATGGGGTTGTTTGTCACAATGTTATCTTAATGGGAATAATCTTAAAAAGAAGGCAAGAAAGTAGAACTAAATTTGAAAGTTGAATTGCATTGTCAAGTTGACAAATAGGCCTACATAACGTTCTGTAGCCTTGGCAGCTGGTCTAGTTTGGGATGCACTGGGTTGTTTTGATTTTGTTGCCCTTTTTTCTTTTGCTTGCTAGCTGCCTTTTCCTGCTCTATTATTTCCTTCTCTGGGGTGTCAGTGAGGATACAGCTTGACAATTTCTTTCGTTATTGGGTTCCTTTTCTGGCTGCAGCCTTGAGATAACGTGACAACCAACCCCCCAAAAAATTTGACGACCAACCCCAACTTGAATTTCTTGCTAGCATCAAGGCCAACAACCATCTGACAACTAATTAGCTTGCTAACCACAATCTAAACTATAGTTTACCCTTCACACTTTGTATGGGTAACAAGTGTTTTGTTATAAACCCATTGTGTAAAAGCCTAGAAGAAAAATACTGAGGAGCTAAATATTTTCAATTTGACATGAAAAACACAAACAGTCCTCTCACCTCAAAAGCAGCAGTCTAACTCCAAGGAAGACTATGTAGGTGACCTCTGATGCCAATTCTGGATATTTACATATAAAAAATTTACAGACAGCGCCTTCTGGTTCCGAGATATAACGATTGTGACAACCAACCCGTGTGACAAATTACCCCGTTCTCCCCTATTTGTATAGAATTCCCTTGATGGAGTAAAAGTGTGGTGTTCTGTGTTGTTGTGATAAAAGCCTTAGCACCAGTTTGAATACTTGTGACTTTCCAGTGGCACTTTGATCTCAGAGGAGCCTCTTAGTATCAGGTTTGTACCATAGGTTTGTATACACAGTCTTAATGCTTGATTCCCCCTGAGGAAACCAAAGCCCTCTCATGGGTTATCAAAGCTTTCTCTCTCCGCTCAGCTATGAAGGTCGACGCTGCAAGGAGCCCTTTGACTTCAATCTGACACTTACAGATTAATGCAATATTTGGCTTTTTAAATTTTAATGTATTACACAGGCATTATTTTTTAATGTAAAGGTAAATGTGATTTCTTTATTGTTAAGTCCTTTGAGCTGAATTTCTTGTATGAAAGGTGCTGTACAAGTCATGTGTATTATAATCCATTATTGTATAGTGAATGTTAAAAAATCAACACGCACTCCAAAAAGGTGAATTGTTTAACATAATCAAGTTTGCTTCCAAATAATCTTGGGACGATGAAGCAAAATGGAATGACACAGCATTTGACAAGAATACTTAATTTTGTTCCCAAAATGGTTGTTGTTAACATGCATGTAGAAATGGACAAACAGTATTAAATAGGTCCACTCTTCTTCACTTCCAAATGTATTGTTTTTCCTTGATAGCTTCTCTAAATTCGAAGCTGGTGAGTAAACCAAGCCTACAGTATATACCTAAACATCCTATAGAAAAAAGTCAAGATTGTCTAAGAAATTCCATTGTTCTCTGGACAAAACATCTGTACAATATACAGTGAAGTGAATGCAGATTGTGTGTAATCTCGTGACAAGGGATGAGCGCTGTACTCCCACAAGTACTGAACCTCTGACCTTCTCACTGTGAGGTGGACTCCATGACCCGGGCTGTCGTAGGGAATTGAACCCACAGGGTTTCAGTGATGGCACCACGTTCGCTCCAACCGCGTGGGGCTCTGTGCCTGCACATCCGGCTTCAACACTAGTCGGTATGAGATTTGGTGCCATTGCTAGGACTGACAGGTGGAATGGATGACAGGGCTGTGTGGGCCAAATAGACTGTCAGAGAGAGCTGGGAGGAGATGGATGAGAGGAGGGAGAGAGGGACAAAGTAAGAGAGAGAGAGAGAGCATCAGAGATAGGATATGACGGAAAAAGAAAGATGAAGGAATGATGGAGTGCTGTTGTAGCAACAGGCAATACCGGACTCCCCTCAGTTTCTTTTTCCATGACTGGTCCTGTCTCTCACCCCTTCCGTCTCCTCTCCTCTTCCTTTATCATTGCCTGCTTATGTGTAATCTGTAGAGTATCACACACTCTGCACAGTATCTAGAGCTAGTGCTTGTATAACACCTGCAGAAATATGTTGCAGCCAGGTACTGCCTTGTGGCAACTTGACAAATTACTTATACAATAATCTTTTTTTCAATTTTTTCCATTTAACATTTTCATTTCCATTTCATCACATCAGTTCAGCAACACAAAATGGTTTGCAAAGAAGTATGAGTCATGAGTATATTGTGATCTGCCAACATCTGTATATGATTATGCTTTGGTTATAGGTGTAGTGTGTAATGTCAGTATTTAGAAGCATCTATTGGTGAGATTCTATATTGCAAAGCTCCCTAGCTAACCCCACCCTTTCAGAGAATTGACAGAGGCTACGGTGGCCTTCAAGGACAAGAGGCGGTAATACCCTAATCAAAACATACTATTATATTCCATTTCTACCAAGTCTGTTCTGAAAATGCCAGTACATTCTACAGACGTTGGCTATCTTTAAGTTTAATTGTTCTTTAAAACCTCCCTTAGTGGTTTTGTGTGGCATGCCTTTGCAACCAATAGTTTTGCCTTTCTTTAAGCAGTTGTGTGCTGACTCATCTCCAGAAATAGCCTGGTCCAACCAGACCATCGTACTTCATTTCATTTGTACAGAAGGTCTGGAAGTGCTGTAATTGGCAAACGTTCACTCACTTGGAGGCGGGTGTCTGTTGAAGTTTAAAACTATTGGATCTGCCCAGTGCCACTCTGGGTTAGCCAACCAATCACATCACGTTTGGTCAGACGTATGTCATGAGCTGGCTTCTGGCGGTGCGTTTCAGTTGTACAGGGAAATAGGAAATTTCCGACTTCACTATATTGTAGTCTATGGATCTACCGTACCTGGCAACGGTAACTTGCTAGAGCCTAACGTTAAGTTATTTGGATGAGAAAGGTTGTAGGCGTCCATACTTTCCCTAGCAGATGCACTTGAACACAGACAGGTCGGAACTCGGAACTACCAAGTCGGAAATTTCCGAGTTCCGAGTATAAAGGAACGCAGCATTCAACTGAAACTGGAGCGTGACTTCGACGTCATCATTCTCAGCCACTCGCTCTAATCGCTGATTGGACCGCCAAAAATTTGGACGAGCAGAATCCCACTAACACACCCCACCCCCAGACTGACTACTGAAGTGAAATGAAAACTGAGCGGAAGTAGGTAGGCGGGCGGAGCCAGGCTACTCCAGAAATGCTTTGTTTCTGTAATGCATGTGAAATCTAAAATATGTGCAGTATTAGCTCTGGACTATTTGTTCAGTTTGGATTTTCAGAAGCCTTTCATCTCCAACAAAACTCTCTCCAAGGACAGTGATATGTGATTTTGAGAAACTGGCGGTAAGCCTGCTGTTGGCAACTATAACCATCACAAGTCTGTAGAGAAATGACATAGTTTTCATTTTAAAACTGCACTCGAGTCTATAAAAACCTGAATCCTTCCGACGAAGCAATCTTTTATTTTTCCTGGAAATGCATTAAATTAAATTATGTGCATTTGTCTTCCATAACTGGACCTTGTATTGTATATCAGACCTGTATACTAGAGGGTGTATTGGAACCATTAGAATTTTAAAAAATAAATAAAGAATGAAACAATATTTAAACAGGCTTAAAATCTACCTGAAAACACGTTCATTTACAAACACCACAGGTGTGCTCATTCCTTCGTAACAGAGCTCATCAAGGTCATGACAGACCGAGACTTTAATTTTCAACGTTTTGTGTTGGAGTTGACGCAAATATCCTCTGAGTTCAGTTGGTTGCTCACACACAACAGTACAAGACTGGGGTGATAATTACCAAGAGTGTGTGTGTGTGTGTGTGTGTGTGTGTGTGTGTGTGTGTGTGAGAGAGAGTGTAAGGACCGAAGAGAGATAGCTTCCAGAGTGCATTGACTGTAACATCTTTCTGTGTGAACAGGGACAGTTATGTTACAAAACAACATTGTAGGTTCACGAGTCACAGGCACACACACACACACACACACAATCCCACCTATGCTTCTGTACACGCTCTGCTTAGAAACAGGAAGTGAGTGATTAAATCTTACACACCATTTGTGATTTATCCGAATTACAGGAATGGCGGCACGACTCCACATAGTGTTTGACAACTTGGGATGTGTTTTCTGACTCAATTCCATCCACAAAGACCAGAACAATACAATGTCTCAATGGGCTTTATGGGCCCACATCCGCCATGATTCCTGACCATTGGTGATAGTCTCTCTGAGAAGACAAAAAAAGAAAATATATGGACACTATAAGGTTAGCTGTGGTAAACAAAAACAGATAATAAACATGTTTTGAATGTGTATTAAAGATTGCATGACAATAACAATCTTCCATGACAGCAGCAAGGATTTATTTTTTATTTTTGTATGGTGTAAGGGATATGGGAAAAAAAACAATGCATGTCATATGCAGTGATGTTTATAGAAAACAGATTAAACAATTACAAAATTACAGCACATGTTAAAAATAAGATCAGACAAGGTTGTAAAAGTATAAATTATAGATTAAGCTCTGAATTAAGGTAGTTGCGGTTATAAAATTGTGTATGTGTGTGTGTGTGTGTGTGTGTGTGTGTGTGTGTGTGTGTGTGTGTTTGCATATGTGCGTGCGAGCGTGAGTGAGTGAGTAAGTGTGTGGTTCTGCTATTGATTGGAACATTTAAACCCTTTGGCCATGCTCTGGAAAGAGCAATGAACACACAAGTAACAACCATACATTCAGGGTGGTGTGGGTGGGTGGCCACTTGACTGCCACACACATGCACATGCACAAGCACACACACACACACACACACACACACACACACACACACACACACACACACACACACACACACACACACACACACACACACACACACACACACACACACACACACACACACACACACTGCATGGGGCTTTATAAACAGCCAGGCTTGAAGGTTGTGACTCGCACATCAGTCTCTGCTGCCTCCCTCTGTCCCTTCTTCCCTCTCTCTCTCTCTTCATTTTTTTCCCTCTTTCTTAATCTACCTGCTGTTTGTTCTCTCTTTAGGCCCAGCTCCCCACGTGCCTTTTCATTAATGTGCTGATCTGCCTCTCTCTCTCTCTGTTTCTCTCTCTCTCTTTCTCCATCTCTCTCTCTCTCTTTCTGTTTTGGTACTTACAAATATAGCAGCACTGTGTGGTCGAGACCAGTTAAAGTTGGCTTCCTGCCTGTTGAGATGTGCCAATAGGAAACACTGTGAACAGGGGTTCATGCTGATGAAATTGATCTGCTCAGGTAAGGAACAAGCCTCTTTTTTCCTTTCACCTGTTTTTCAGTTTTTTGTGCTTTAATTATTCTCCTGGTATTAAGTGCTATTTGTTCCTTATAGGGGCATCACACAAAGTCTGATTTGATTGATGTAATGTAGAATTAGGTGTCTTGAGAATTCTTAATCTGGGTATGAATGGGAAATTGACAAATATAAGACAAGAAAATAAAAATAACTTTGCAGTAATTACAGTATTTTTGGAATAGAATGTCAGATGAGTGCTGGTCTTTCAAATAAAAGAGCAAAGAAGAAAATACTTTGTTTGTTGTTGTATTGCAAATTACCATCAGTGGAAATAATTGGTGAGGACATGCAAGGTTATAACAGGGTTGCATTCAACTATCTCCTATTTGCCACATTGATGCAAAAGAAGATTAAATACAGATAGAGCCATAATCCAACAAACCAAAATAATTACTGTCCTACTAAACTTAATAACAGTATAACACGTTCTTAGAACTTGTATTAGTACATTCAATTTAAAGAAAGAAAAGTCATAAGAAATCAAATATGTCAGATTAATACAGAAAACAGAGTAAGCACAAGAATACAATAATTGATACAAAAAGCACACACTATATAACATGTGTAATTGTCAGTGAAGTTGTGACTGAGGAAACTGAATTTAAAATAAAATTGTTGAATTCAAATGTTTGTATCTGTAGGTATAACAACGTTGTCACTGGCCAATACTGTCAAAAATCCGATCATTTGAAGGAATTCTGAGAATCCAAGTACTTCACAACAAAACAAAACCACTTTTTAGCCCACCTGAAATATTTTAGTGGTGCCCTGCTTGCTTCTGCGGTATATGTTTGATGTGTTGCTGTGGGTATCCTTCTGTTTATTTTTAGCTGGACTTACAGGTTGAGCTTTTAAACTCCAGAGAACGGCAAAAAAAAGGTAGATATTTGTTTTATAAAAGCTTCACATCTCAATAAAAGATGAAACACTGTGTTATGCAACAGCTCCTGACCACACCTGAGGCAGGGAAGAGACAGGAGAAGGAGGGAGGAATAGATGGATGGACAGATGCTTGACTTTTATACAGTAGATGTGTGTTTTCCTGTCATGGTTGCCCCCTAAGAAACCTGTCAATCCTACTACCTGTCCTCTGTCTCACTGCAATGCATCTCTCAGGCACTCCCTCCCTATCTGGCCCCCGTGTCCTTTTGACACCCTCCCTCTATCTGTTTCTCTTTCTCTGCATCTCTCCCACCTTTTATTCTCCCCTCCACTGTACTCTTCCCTTCTTTCTCTTCTCCTCTCTCTCTGATCTATTATTCACATCCCTCTCTGACTCTTTCTCTCCCTCCCTTGACACCTGAAATCCGTCCGTCCGCTGCGGGGCGTTTAGACCTCCAGCAGCAGTGTGCTTCCCTCCTAGGACAAGAAAAATTGAATGATGAATAAAAGAACAGACCAAAGATAAAACAGCTTTGGGATGGGCAGCAGCTCTATGGTGTTTTTATGCACGTGGCTCATTGTTTAGGTTGACATTTTACACAGGCCGGTGTAATCCATTAAAAAGATATGGTTCCCGGAGTCCAACCGTGAAAGATTCAGTCAGGAAAAAAGACATGAGACTGGATAATTTAGCAGTTCAATACACCTGGAATGGGTCAATGACTTCAGCTGTGTGGTGCTTTTTGAAATCTGAGTTTATCCTTTAGATATCACATGTTGTTATTATGTCACAGCAGAAGTCAGCTTTTTAGATAGCCGTTAGGGGAGTGTGTAAACATCCCGCCTTTTTTTCCAGCGTGCACACACGACGCACAGGTAGCGGATGGTGAGAAGATATGAGCTGATATTGACAAAAAACTCTCTCTGGAACACAATCGCTTAGTATGCCTTTAAGATATAAAATGTATTTGTGACATACCAGGGCTGAGACTTTTCCTTTTCTTTTCGTTAAGAGAGGGACATCACAGAGGTGTTTGAGCTCCATAACACTGTACAGTAAAATGGTTGATCTTCATGGTCTTGAAAAGATGTGGTTCAAATCCCTATAACACTTTTACATCAACACATGCTGTTGAGATTATGGCAGTAGAATATGTTGCAGTATATCCACCTAAGGCAAGGTTGCGTTAAAAAAAACAAGAAATCTGCCGACTTTTATGGAATAAACAAGGATTCTAAAAAACTTTATCCCAACCTACCTTTGGGTGTTTCTGCAGTGTGTAAAGGAGGCTGACATGCACCACATGGCAGCTGTCGGTGCCCCAGGGTTGCTGCTGCCTTTTCCCAGAGAAGGGCACGCAGTCCCCAACTGGCAGCATCAACACGACATCTGTCCTTAGATTTAGGATAGTGGGAAAGTCACTCAGTATATGTATTTACAGACTAAACATCTGACTAAAAAGAAAAATTAGCTTAAACTATAGCTAAGGCTAATTACTAATAAAAAAACAAAAAATATTAGTGTCATAACCAACCAAACTCCAAAATAGTAATCCATGCACAGGCCATGAACTGTATGTACTCGACAATTTTTTTGTGGGGCGTGCTGGTGTGTGTTATTGTATGAGTGCATTTGTGTGCGTGTCCCCCTGCCCCACCCTCTCATTTTGCAGCAATAAGATAAAGGCAAAACACAATACATATTAGAGCACTGGCACACACATCATATGAGGGCAGATCTGAAATGGAATCTCCTTCTTTTTCCCTTAGCCGCACACATCATCCATCCATCTATCTATCAGCGCCTCGCCTCCCCGTCACCCAGCCATCAATCATCACATTCCCATGCTTCATGGAAATGGGAGGGAAAACTTCATTTACCGGCATTTCACCTTCTACTGCATCCACATGTCTCTCTCTCTCTCTGTTTCTCTCTCTTTGTCCTTCCATCCATCCATCCCTCCATCCATCCATCCATCCATCTATCCATCTATCCATCTATCTGTGCCTCACGTCCAATCGGGTTGCAGTGTTAGGTCGTTTATTTAAATCTATTTAAATGGTGATGAGGCGTGTGGATATGCAGGGAGATTTCACGGCCCAGCAGGTCAGCAAATACCAAGGGTGTTCCACCTCGCTAACCATCGGGGCCCATAGACAATTAATACACACCACAGGTTTTCAAGAGCGGGTACCAGTGTCAGAGAGGGAGGCATAACTTTCCATTCATTCAACCATCTCTATCTATCTATCTATCTATCTATCTATCTATCTATCTATCTATCTATCTATCTATCTATCTATCTATCTATCTATCTATCTATCTATCTATCTATCTATCTATCTATCTATCTATCTATCTATCTATCTATCTATCTATCTATCTATCTATCTATCTATCCATCCATCCATCCATCCATCCATCCATCCATCCATCCATCCATCCATCCATCCATCCATCCATCTATCTATCTATCTATCTATCTAGCAAGGTACAGTAGGAAGTGAAATCGGCAATGTGTGGGGAAAACAGTCACTCTCAAAGAGAAAAGTGGAGAAAGAAATTGAGTGAGGTGGCTTGGAACATTTGAGAGAATAGGGGAAGGGGGTTGAGTGTGTTTTTGTGTGTGTGTGTGGGGGGGGTAGAAGGAGAAGTGAAGGGTAAATGTCTTTGCTAATGTCTTTGATGCCAATATTGACTGGCTCCCTTTGACTTCAGTACACTTGCTGCATCCTCCTCTTCAGTTCATTAGCTCTGTCGTTTGGAAATGGATGTATTGGCTCAGCTGTTCAATGTCACCATGGATGGATGGATTGATGGATATGTAGAGAATCGAAGATTAAAGGACAATATTACTTAAGCTTACTTGCCACACGTTATACAAACACACAGTTTTAGCATACGGTAGGGTAGTTAATCTACTGAGATTGATAAAGGTGTTGTTATTCATCCCAAATCAGGTAGCAGACAAATTAAACTTATTTAAAAAGGTTCGGACAATCAATATCTATTTAGATTTATTTTTTATTCGGTTTTGTGTATTGTTATATTTGGTTAATTCATTCTCGTGGGAAGCTTTGAATTCTGAGGTTTGGCACCTGCTGCCAAAAAGCATTGCAACCTGCCATATTGTAATACGATTAAACCTTGAGAACAAGAAAACATGGACATTTTGAAAAGAACAAATTACAGTTTTTCTCAGTTGCTTTGGTGCTTTTCTCACATCACTATTAACATTTGCACAGCAGTTAGTGCATTTCTCAAAACAATTAGTGCAAACTGCAAAACCTAGTGGATAACCTGCAAAAGTACGTCACTTGCTCAAAATGGATAGTCTATTCCTCAAAAGCAAGTATTCATGTCAATGAAACTGCCAGTGTCATCAAAATGAGAAGTCTTGACACCATCGTTTATGAAGAAGATAGTCAAATGGCTTGGTCATGTTTTCATTATGACAGTTTATTCTCTCAGTGTTTTCCAATGCAAAAAAAAGGTCAGAACTCGGTGACACTACCTGAAAATGCTCAAGACAGCACTATACACTACTTGTACAGCCATTTGAAAACTACAGTAAAGTTACACATTGCTGTAGTTAGGGGAGTAAGTGAGTACAAGACACTGAATACGTATGTTTCACATTTTTACTGTATATGCTCTTTGCAATTCTACAGCATTGTGCAAAAGAAAAATACACTTCAGTCACTCATTTAGAACAAACATAAAAAAAACACCCTTTTGGTAGAGCTGTGCACAAATATAACTGAACATATATAGGTAAATCATTCTGGCACATGCAGATGTTCCTGTCTGTCTGGCCACATATTTTCATCTACATCACAACGGATATTATCCCTTGCAATGCAGCGAGGAAAGTACAACTAATACTTCACACACTTCCTCGTGAGTGAAAGCTGAAGTCCACCTGAGAGCAATTGTTCAATTTAGGAGACATTTCCAGTAAAAAATAATGAAGAAAGGTATACAATTTGCTTGACAGAATTTGATAACTAGTTCAACAATTTTGTATGTAATGACTCAAGCAATGAAATGAAGACTATTAGTTTTATTGGGAACGACTATTCAGCATCCATAAGTATAGTTCATTTTGACTGACATGACATAAGCAAATGACAATGTTATAAAACAGCAGAGAATTGTATGAAAGCAACTGATACATGTCCAAAAGCATTAGCAATTTGTTCAGAGGAAGGAGAAATTGCTACTATGATGTGCTCAAATGACTAAATGTTGCGGAGGTTGAACTAATAGTTATGAGAATTTTCATTCTGATCTGAGAAAAGCACCAAAGCAACTGAGAAAAACTGTAAATAAGTCGGTGCTTTTTTTTCAATAAAAGTGTCCAAGCTTCCCAACTGCGCTTTAATGCACTGACATGGGTGAATCTTAAACTTTACTGCTGGAGACCAGTAAGTTAGATCCAAAGATCCAAAAGTACCAAAGCTGCCTTTTACAAAGTGGACAAACAGCCTGAAATGAATGGATGAAAATGGATGGAGGTGGGAGAATAACAACTTAAATATTTAATCAGCTCTTCAATGAAAACAAATTGTAAATGGATGGATCGACAGATTGAGAATAGATATGAATACAGGTGGATGGATTCTAACAAATCAAGGGGAATAATGAACATATGAAAGAAAGATGAGGCAACTAAATTGACAACAATTTATTTTCATTTTTAACAATTTAGTTACGTCACATGCTGTGCAACATGTGCAATCCCTGTGTGTGTGTGTGTGTGTGTGTATGTATGTGTGGTTGATACATGTGTGTGTATGTGTGGTGTGTGTGTGTGTGTGCGTGTGTGTGTGTGTGTGTGTGTGTGTGTGTGTGTGTGTGTGTGTGTGTGTGTGTGTGTGTGTGTGTGTGTCAAGGGGAGAACGCTACACAGAGGGGGTCGGTGCTGCAGCTGTTTTAACATGATTAAACATCTCCTTTCCCCCCTCACCACCTCTATTTTCTCATCTCCTCTGCTACTCCGACACCTTTTTTTTCAAGCTGGTCATTATCCCCCTCACAGCACTGAAGAAGAGAGTGGGATAAATAGAGAGAGGGTTTGAGTAAAAGGGCAAGAACCACACAGGGAATCACACGTAGAAATGTAAAGAAAGGGAGACTTGGGGCCTCTACGAATAGTCAAATCTCCAAACCTTTAAGCCTCCTTTACTTAACTTTAAAGAGGACCTTTGATACTTTTCAACTTTTATGACCTATAAACGTTGTTATAATGATTTATAGTCATGTTTAACCATACTAACGTATCAAATAATTACGTACATGCATTTAGACGTATTCCCTGCTTACCGTCTGGGGTGGTTATGCAGAGCACTAAACACTAGGGCAGCCGGTCGAGAATTCACACAAATTTCCGGGTATCGTGTCGTCACGTCCCCGGATGTTTCCATGTATGGTAATGCTGCTCAGGCAAGCTCCGGCCATGCCCCCACCTTCCTCTCTCAGAAATCTCCCCGCGCGCTGCTGGAAATGTTCCGGAAGGAAGGTAACCAATCACAACAGAGTGGGGTTTGCAGAAGGGGGGGGGGAGGGGCGGAGAAGCTCAAGGCAGTGTGTGGAGCAGACTGCTGTGCTCGCTAGGGTGAGAGGAATAGTGTCCCGAAAATCTACATGGTTTTTTGTGATGTGATTCGTGTCAGGTTGCTCTATTAACAAGAAATTAAGACCAGAAAAGTAGTATAATAGGAGATCTTTAAACTTAAACGTCATCGGGTTCAAGGACAAATGAAAAGGTGCTTCCTTTCGAACATAGGAAAAGACAGCACTGTTTCAAATGAATTCGACTCCACTTTTCCTTACCGACGTCATTGCGCAACGGTGAGTATTGCTGCCGTAATTCTCTAGCGCGAAACTACACTATTTTCCTAAAATGGACTACAACAAGCGCTCTTTCGATCCATACGTTCTTGTCATATTGATTTCAATCAGGTTGTCGCTAACAGAGTGAGAATCACTTAGGTCAGACTTGGCCAAGGGGAATATCTAAGGCCACTTGAATCCCAATTCACATGTGAAAAAAAGAGGCTACACTTATGTTGATGTTGAAATGAACTGCCCCCAGTAGTCTTCATTAAATGTGAAGTAGGCATTGTATTTCCTTATGGTGTAAATTATGGGCTACGAAAATAACTATTATGATGTTGGTCTTTTATGAGTTCTTTATTATTTTTATGGGGGAGGGGGTTTATTTAGTTTCAGTCGAGATACATCTTCCTCTCTTCTCTTCTGTTTTACCCGGTTTTACCGCATCTCTCGTTCATATTCGTGTATTAGTAAAGTCCGTTGGTGGCCTGTTGGTTGAAATTTTGCCGCCGTAAAGGATTATGGGATACCACTATCTCCTTTCCTTTCGTAAAGGTTGGTCAGGAGTAACCTATGCTAAAGGAGGCTTAAAGGATGCATCGAGGGCGAGGCTCCTTTCCTAAGCATTTTTAGAATTCGAACCACCTATCCGCCAAGTACTTCCGGGTCATCTCGTTAGGAAAGGAAATTTCCTATGCAAAAAAGAGAATCCGTAGAGGCCCTTGGACTCAGACTGGAAAAAGGTCAGAAAGAGAAGGATATCCCAGTCTTATAATTCAGAAGGGAGAGTTCTGTCTGCTTTGGGCTTCTGTCATATATGATGTCATGACTATTTTTATTTATATGACTGCTCTCACTCAGCCACCGTCACTTTTTCTGGTTTAGTTTTGCTTAATTTAGTTTTTTTTATTCGATCATATCATTAAGTAACAGTTTCACGGTACACCCTCTCAGGAAAGTAAGTGTGGAATGGGAACCCTAAATAAACTGAAAGCTATTCGGAGGGGGCCTGATAACAGTAAACAGATAATAAATAGACACTGCATTGGGTGTATTCCTCCTTCAGTGACCTGACAGACATCAGATCGAAAAACCTTTGGGGCAAATTGTGCGATCAGCTGGCTTAAACAGACAGGTTTGCAACAAATCAGTCTGAGACGCTGTGTGTGTGGATCCTGATGACTCTTTGTTATTGGACAATATTTGAAGCGAAGTCCATGTTATATAGATTGACACTGTGAGAAAGAAAACAGCAATACATTTTGATGTCTTTTAAAATTGTTCCCAAAGCTGTTTCAAGCTGAATTTTTCTCCATGCCATGATGTTCTTTTGTGAAATTGCTGGTTTGCTGAGGTCAAACCTGCCCAGTTTGGCATGTCGTTGCCTGTCAAACTCTCAGTGGACACCCCTGCGTCTACATCTTTTTTCATATATCAATCATTTTTCCAGCTTTTAACTGTCTAGCCCGACCAGAAAGGTGAACATATTGTAATAGAGATGATTGTGTAACAGGGAAAGGATCAGAACATTTTCAAAAGACTGTTTATTTTCTCCAAGCAGACCTTAAAATTGTTGTGGTATTTATTACAGAAGCAATTTTATAGTTGATATATACAAATGTTTGGAAGTCTGTGGTCTGCCTCCCTACTTTACAGGAGATAATTGTGCCAGGTCCCAAAATCCACACTACATACTGATTGCAATCAGGTTTTTGTTCTATATGCGGTTATGTTTGTGTGTGCTGCTGATCCATGGTATTTTTCAATAATGTTATGCACAAATGAAAAGGAGAAGCTATACACAGTGGGTAAAACAATACAAGTACATTTGAGTTGTTAGGGGAACATATCCACTTCCTAATATTAGGAAAAACATTTGATATGCATTTGAATAGCACTTTAAAGATGTACTTACTAGATTAAGTTAACAGACCCACGTACTTTGTCTATTAGCAAAGGTATTGTTGCTGATGCTGTTTTTCCCAGTGTGCATTAAGGGGGAAGATATGTTTAAAAACAAGACATATTGTGATGCATAGATTTTCTAAATGAACGCTATCAAGTTTGGAGTTTCAAAAATAAATCAAGACTTATTTTCTGTATACAACCAGATGGTGAAATGGTCCTGTGTGTACAACATGCCTACTTTACAGTGTGTGTTTGTGTTTGTAGAGTATGTGTGCATTTACAGTGGGTTTTGTCATCAGATGGATCAAACATTGGATTTTCAGCACTACCGTAGTTTTGATATCATACCTGGACCAATCATACCTGGATTTAAAATGCTCTCTGACCATTTGGTGTTGAATCTATGAGGCTCATTCACCAATCACTGGTGACGTTTCCTGGGCATTGGCCTATCATGAGTTGATCTGCAGTGTTTACAGGTCAATCAGAGCCGGATTTACAGAGATCACTGACCAATCAGAGGAGGATATACTGCAGTCATTGCCAGGATGTATTCTCTGTTTGGTTCCCGCCATAGAGAGTCCCAGTATTTTCAGGTTTAAAAGTAGAATTCTTCTTCTTTTTATTTAAAGTATGATTTCTTTATATGGGTTTTTCTGTAACTCATTTACATAATCAGACCACAGGAAACCCATTAAACCGCCAATGCACCTGCTCAATAAAACATTTCTGTCCCTCCCTTCTCTCAGACCCACACCACCAAATGCTGCAAATAGATTTCACTATGGACTATCTTAGAATGAGTTCAGCTGGGAACGATCATCCATCAAGCCATATTTTCTTCAGGACAGTTTTTAGGTTTGAATACGACTCAACACACTCCACTCTCACATTTGCTAGAAAAAGCAAATATTTCTTTCACATAATAACTTAAACGATCGAAGCGCTCAGGCCCGGTTTGCAGATGTGTACCTGCCTGGATTAACTGACATCATTGTCAATTGTGACGTGGGGGGGGGGGGGGGGGGGCGGTGAAAGGATGCAGAAACAGACTGGCAGGTGAACACGCTTTAACACAAACAAAATGCATATAATGAACACACATCTACAGTAGGGTAACATCTGTCTGGGGACCACACATCTCTCTTGTGTGCATACATCACAGTTCCCCTGTTCGCCTGTCAGCTGTCTCCTCCACTTTGTCAGTGAGTTCTCTGCCCCCTGCTCAGTGTGATATTTAAAGGACATGTTACCTGTCTTACTCACAGGTGCATCAACCTTACCGTGAACCTCTGACCTTCTCTTCACCTACAGTTGATGCTAGACAACATTGGCAGCCTTCAATTTTTTTTCAAGCTTTTAACACAGCAAACTGCCCCCAAAAACGTTGTTTTTTTGACATCCAAACATGTTTCCCTTTGCAAATGGAGGATGTAAGGATAGAAGGTGCCTTATAACAGATGGAAGGTGTGCCAGCAAAGTAAAGTGGCAAGGGAAAAAAAAGTTTATATATCTATAGCAGCTTTAAAAAGAACTAAAAACGCATTACACATAGTGAGGGAGACAAAATAAATATGAAATACAGGGGATGATGGAAGTACGTAAAAGACTATAGGCCTTGCTGAATAGGTACTTTTTCAGGAGTTGTATTTTTAAAGATTCGGCATTGCGGATCTGGGAGACTCTGTCAGGGGATGAGACAGACAAGAGTTCAACCGTCATATCCAAATAAGTGACCACAACAATAACAACATGGGATGGTAGGGGTTGAAGGCGTGAGGAAATGGGTTGATGATTAAGCGAGGGGAAGGCAGGAATGTGGGCCAACAGGGTGTGATTATCTGTCTCTCTGCCATGTATCCCACATGGGAGAGAGAGGGAATGCGAGAGAGAGAGAAAGGGAGGGAGGGAGAGAGATTATGGAGATGTATGATGTATTCTGACCCATATTCACACAACAGTGGACATGGCCCAAGTGGGACTCCAGGATGGGATTGAGAAACGCTGGACTAGAAACATTAGACCAGAGAGGGCTGTGAAACACTGCTTTTCAGCCTGGTCTTAGTCTGCAATGTAGATGAGGATGTTTCAGCCCAATTGGTGTGAAGGATGTTGCTGGTGTGTTCATGTAGTATGAGTCCAGGGCCTTCTCTTGTTCTCCTCCATTCCCTTCTCCAGTGGTAATGCGACATGATGGCTTAATGGCCAATTCCTTCCATCCTCCAACACCAAAGCCCTGCTGGCATTCGCTCAATACAACAACAGGAACAGAGCGAGGAAAAAGAAGTGGGGACAGCAAGACAGCAAGAGGCAGGAGGAGGAAGTGTGTGTCAAGAAGAGACATGTTCTTTTTGAACCCGCTGTTGTCCTCTGACCAGGTGCTAGGAAGGTTGAAGCTCTTCCAGCTCACTGCACAAGGGAGGAGATAACATTTGTCACTTTATGTCACGGCCATATCTTCCGACGGTGCAAATAAAGATACCAGGCATCCTTTAGCTGTAAGACCTTCTGCAGGCTTTTGGGGATCACAATGTTGGGAATTTGAGCTATTCTTTGTTATTTTTAAGGCCAAATGAGGTTGGTCAGAATATTTGTGTTGCCAATATGATACCAGACCTTTGGTTTTTGACTCTTAAACTTCTTCAGAATCAGAACAACTTTGCCAAATGGTGGTATTTTATTATTATTATTTTTTAAAGAAACCTGAAATGATCTTAATTGTATTGCCAACCATGACTGTGCAGTATTCCCCACCATCCCTCGCAGGTACAATTGGCTTTCTTTATCCCTGCATGTTAAGAATCTTTTGGAAAGGGCTATTTTTATAGAAAAATTGTGTTGAAGAAGGAGGTACAACATTGTTTCTGCAACTCTAACCGTAACCCTAACCGGAACCCTAGAGGAATAGTAGTTTATTTATCAAAGAAACTTCCTAACCTGGGGCGCTCAGGTGGCGTGGTGGATAGAGCGCGTGCCATGTTGGCTCAGGCCTTTACTGCGGGTCGTCCCCCCTCTCTCTCTGTCTCCCCGTTTCAACTCTGTAGCTTGAAAATGCCAAAAAATTATCTTTAAAAAAAAAAAAAAAAACGTCCTAACCTGTTTTCATAAAGGTGAACGAGACAAGACCCACAATACTTTAACAAAGTAAAGTAAAAGCAGCTCTCCTGGAGCATCCTGAAGTCTCACGTCATCTCTTACAACCACCAAAGCTAAGAATAAATCGTTTATTTACGTTGAATGCACGAGTCAATATATAGGGTAACACTTTACAATAAGGTACACAAAATTGTAGTAGCTACTACATACCTACTACATAGATATGTGTTACCTACTACATAGGTTTTTTTTTGTGTTACCTACTACATAGGTTTTCTTTTGTGTTACCTACTACATTGGTTTTTTTTTGTTGTTGTGCTACCTAACACATAGGTTTTTTTTTGTGCTACCTATGTGTTAGGTAGCACAAAAAAAAACCTATGTAGTAGGTAACACATATCTATGTAGTAGGTATGTAGCTACTACAATTTTGTGTACCTTATTGTAAAGTGTTACCATATATAGCAATAACAACACCAGCTGAGAGGTTAATTGGTGCCTGTGTTGGCTGATGCAAATCAAGCTCATTTAAGGTGCAGTCACAGTTTGAGGAAATCTAGAAAACAGGGTGGACACCACTGTGACTCAGAAAATACAACGGCTGGGTCCCAGCAGTGTCCTTGTGAAAACTGCAGTAGTGCGCATATAAAATCAATTCAAGTATACCAAACATTGACCAAAATTTGGAAAACACAAATATTTTCAGTGCCAACTCTCCATTCCTATAGATGAAGGGAAAAATCGACTCCTCACAGCAATTTTTGTTTTTTTTGTTTTGATGGCCTTCGGTCTGATGAGCAAAGAAACAATGTTTGGTACACAAAAGCTCTTGGCCTCTTGACAAACCAAACAAACCAGCCGAGTGGTCCAACAGGCCAATCAGGCAACGGGACTGGGCCCTTCTTCAAAACTATTAAAACAACTGTAGACATGCACTTGTAAGAAATACATGTCACATGATCCTGATGTCTGTTTATAAACATTATGTCTTATTAGATGGGGCAGTCATTCAATTGGTGAGTGCCTCAAACTCCTGCATCCTAATGAACATCTTGTTCTAACTGCATTGATACTGATTGTTATTTGTAAGTTTCTTAATTAGCCTTAAGTGTCAAATACGATAAATGTTGTCCATTATCTAATTAATGTTTTTCAGTAAACACTCACTCATTGACTGTTTTTCTACCATGATTGTTGGTGAAGGTTACAAACTGTGCATTCTTTAAAATGGGCATCCATAGTACAGTTCCTTACTAAATAAGCAAAAAGCTAAATATCAAAGAGGATCTATATGTCAGCAAAAATGACAATATAATCAACAAATCTTAATCACTGGCAATTAAACAATCACTTTGAGTCAATGCTAATTAGTTGTTTGAAAGTATGGCTTAGCAAAGAGCAAATATATTGTGGTTTAACTGAAATGAACCACATGAAATGTGAAAATAAACTGGTATAAATTTCAAAGTACATATAATGTAAAATGAGGCAAATTTCCACTGTTTTAAGACTTTTACTTGTGCTGCATAGATCAATCTTGATTCAATATTGTGACTTTGTTAATATTTTTCTCACACTAAAGCAATTCATTTTATATTGTTTTAGCTTCTACTATGCAGACACATACAGTGCCTGAAGATTGTCCTGACCTTGAAGAAGGAGCTGAAGTCTCAGGAGGGATGTGTGTGTGTGTGTGTGTGTGTGTGTGTGTGTGTGTGTGTGTGTGTGTGTGTGTGTGTGTGTGTGTGTGTGTGTGTGTGTGTGTGTGTGTGTGTGTGTGTGTGTGTGTGTGCGTGTATGTGCGTGTGTGTGTGTGTGTGTGTGTGTGTGTGTGTGTGTGTGTGTGTGTACACACGCATGTGTGCATGTGTTGGTGGGTAACAGTACAGCTGTCAGCTGTCAGCTATCAAAAAGGGAAGTCTGTAGTGGTTTGTCGGGTTGCTCTGAACGGCCCACGATTACTGAAGCACAGCCTGAAGGAATACAGTGATGGAAAGAAGAAGGGTTGAAGAGAAGGATGTACAAGTGTTAAAGGGAGGGAGAAAAATAGAGGACAATGAGATAGTGGATGGTTGAAAATGGGTGAATGACAATCGAAGGTCTTCACATAGTTGCTGCTTGTTCTATAGCATAGCATTGTGACACTTTCTCAAACATTTACCATATACCTGTTGTGTTTTGTGGAATCAGTCGTATACAAGTAACACCTGTGGAACATGATGTACGCCAAAGAATATAAAGAAGAAAAAATGTCATTGTCTTCCTTTGGCTTACGTGTGTATGCAGCACTTAAATATATAAATAATACAAATAATGCAGAAACATTAAGAAAATGAAGAGAACTGATATTCCTCTTTTACGCTCAGTAAAAATCTATGTTGAAGTCGCTGTTAGCCTAAGTTTAGTTTGCGGTTGTCCCTTATTGAACGTCCTGCCAGAACAAACTCTTTGGGCCTGGATATCGGTGGATGTACAGGCGGCCAGCCCTATGGAATATTTCATGGTGAAGAGACGGTGGTTGTAACTCATAACGACAGGCTGTCAGATTGAATCTGAGTGGCTGCTTGATGCTTCTGTATAATGTATGCAGCTAATGTACAAAGTGATGCAGCGAACGCAGCAGCAGTCAATATCACAGGCTCTTAACCTTTATAGCTTGTGACACCCAAAAATAAATGACTGCCAGTGACTCCCCAGTCTGGAGGGACACGCACGCACGCACACACACACACACACACACACACAAACATGGGACCGATATGTCTGTCTGTCTGTCTTGATTTGTAATTGCAGGGAAGCTAACAGATGCAAATTTGACTGACTGTGATACACTGCATATTTATATTTCAACTTTAATCTAAAGTTTGACTTCAGGTTAGACAGGAATCCTATTAGATATGATGTATATTAGTTATTTAGAATGAATTTAGACATCTCCCCTAGACAAAAAAGGCTACATGCAGACCACCAATAGTGCTACATCAAAAATGCCTCTATTCATTTCGATACATGAGGATTTGTGTTGGTACAGCAGGACTCCTGAGCTGATGCAGAGGCAAGGGCAAAAATTGCAGTGTAGTACGGCAAAAAGTTGATTGTCGCAGTGTACTCCACTCACCAACCACATTATGCAAAAGGGGAACTTTCATAGTATTTTAATTTATAACATTACAATGTTATTATTCCTCTCTTTTACCTTGCAATCATCAAGAGATGAAATAAAATGATGGCCCCTGTGACACCTTTTCAGAACATTTAAAAATCCTGTCTCATAGTATTATAAACCTCTGTGCAGTGTGTTGGCTTGTGATAAACCCTCACACTCAGGGGTCTGTAACTGAAACTGGACATAAACCTGTAGCAACATGGTCCCACCAAAGCATCCCCTTGATTCATATTAAGGGACTGACAAACCCTGATTGATTACTTTTCATGAATTTGTCTCCGGTATTTTGAACAAAATTTCCAGTGTGCAGTTCTTCTCACAGACACATAGAACTAAGTGAGATGCTTAGTGTGAAAATACAAAGCAGGAAATAAAAAACAACAACTTAGGGTGCATTCACACAGGGAAAGTCCGCTAGTTCACTTGCTTTGGTCCAGACCAAATAGAGTTTAGATTTTTTTTGTTTGGTGAGGTCCACTTTCATATTGCCCCTTTTGTAAGTGAACCAGCATTACGAAGCAAAACCACACGTGATCTGAGGTCATTCATTCATTGGACAGACATTATGGGGTGGAGAGAAGCAGGAAGAACAAAGTATTAACTGCGAAATATATCATTGATATAATATGGGGTTAAAAATAATAAAAAGGCCTACATTTAGCCTATAAATAAAGAAGAAGAATATCAAATTATTTTTGCTTCAATGAAGCCCTATGACAATGCCACGTTCTGTGGCTTGTAGTCTACGATGTGAAACATAATTTTTACTGTATTTTTGCTGCTGGACGTGCGGCTCTCGAGAAGAATAGGCTCATGCCGACACTCAGCTGATTAAGCTGTGTATCAGCTGGGTGTGAGTTCGGCGCAGTTCCGCTCCAAACTGACACGGGGATAGTATTGACAGTCCCGTACATGGGAAGCAAAATAAAAACACACACTTCTTGCGCAGCGTGAACCTGTTGGCACTGTGCGGGACGCTCCCCTCTCCTTCATCTGATCGCTGAACACATTCAGCATTTTTACGCGTCCTCTCGATCAAATGTAATATATTGTTCTGGGCTCCCGGTCAAACCACAACTTATCGTCCTAACAATGACGACAACAACTCTTTCTCATAATGTGAAGCTGACGGCAATTTATTAAAAAAGAAAAGAAAGAAAAGGCACAGTGCCTCCTGCATTTGGGTTGGATCGAGTCCGGACAAATTCACACCACAAACGAACTGCTGCAGAGTGCGTTTGGAAACGCACCGAGACTACCTCTTCAGCTGGGTCTCGGAGCGCTTGTTTGGTCCGCCCCCGAGTGCGATTGCTGTATTCACACCTACCTGAAAGATGCGCACCGAAGGCGGAAGTGCACCTGAGTTTGTTTCAACCGAACCAAACACGGCATGTGTGAATACACCCTTAAACACCTCATGCCTTGTATATACTATGTATTACTCATGCCTATGCCTCATGCACAATTAATGGTGGTAAACAAGGTTCAGTTTAACCCTCCGCTTATGGCTGGCACGGTGTCAACTCCAGGATGATGAACTGGCTTTTCGTAACACACTTTAGTATAGGCTGCAGGGGGTGGATGCATGTGCAACAGTGAGCGTTAGTGACAAGCTGTCAAAGTGAATTACTTCTGTTGCTGTTCCGTTATATATGAACATATACCATATAACCCCCCCTCCCCCCATGCACACACACACACACACAGCAGTAACCTAGTGTAGGGGTCTCTTTGTGTTTCTTGTGCAACAGGCCTGCGGATAAAAGCCCTGCTGAAGGGCCCTTGAGCAAGACACTGAATCTACTCTCCAATGTTAAGAGTGCAGGTGCATTTATCAGACAATACACAAGGTAAATTAAGCATCACGTAACCTGATTTACCAGTGTGGTTTCTGGGTTCTGGTGGTGGTGTGGCGTGATGAAAGAAGTTGACAGCTGACGCAGGTTTGAGGAGGCTTTCAGGAACAGCTTAATTTATTTAACACAACAAATCTCATACTGCAGTAAACGAAGCCAAATAAAAGTCAGAGTAGTTTAGCCAAATTGAAACAGAGGAAGGTACAAGACTGATCCTGGTCAAACGTAAAAAGCCCCCCGAAATGCTGTTTGCTCGTTATCTTATTCAGGGGTTCAGTAAGTTGATTGGTCGTCGAAGACGACCTTCTTTGTGGTGATTGGTCAGTTTTAATTATTGCGCAATCACCACTTCTAAACATCTGTGGAATAGATTGACAGAGGCGATGCCTAGGCTGGCGTCTCCAGGTCTGGTCCTTGACCAGTAATACCAACAATTTTGGACAGTTGTCATATATTATACCCTTTCCTGATGGGTGGGAAAAGCCCGAATCCGGCTTGTGCTAACTCAAATCTATAAAACAGTCATGCAAGTGTCTGTCTTAACTTAAACAGAAATAAGGTGATTTAAAGAAGCTCAGTCCCTGTCCAGCCAACTTACGCATTCCTACAGGACAGGGGGTTGGTAAACTGTTAGGCCTTTCAGCCAGTCTACAGAAATGTGCTTTAAGAAGTTAATACACTACACCAGTAATGTCACAACCTTTCAACAGCCACCAGGTTTTACTAGACAGACACACTAACCTGCAGCATTGATCCTTTATACTGGGTGAGAGCAGCATGAATTATGAATGAATCAAAGACACACATAGGTTACATGAATCGCATAGTAAAGGCCAAACCAGCCATCTAACATGTGCACCGCTCACAATTTACTGCTACTACTGTAATAAACCTCATTGATTCAAAAATGTTTTGGCCCTCAACCTTATTCAGCCAGTGATCAAATTATTTTACAATTAGTTATATGGACAGCAATTTAGTAATGTATCAATTTGGAAGCAATACAGTTAAAACGAGGAAAATCAGGGGGAGCAGCAATGTTATAACAATGTATAGGCTACTTAACTTGGGTAGAACATTTCATGGCAATCCATCCAGTTGTTCCAAAAGTCAGAGGATCATTAAAGGTTTGTCTCCTGTGTAGCACGATGTCAAATGTCATGGCTATTGATGAAATAGTTACAAAGATATTTCAGTTGGGATCAAACGTGGTGGACAGAAACACAATGCAATCCCTAGAGTCCTGCAAGGCTGGATCAAATTATGTTTTTAATGAGCAGAGCGACCAAGTTTATAATGAAATTGTCTGCTGCTTGTGAGTGTGTGTGTGTGTGTGTGTCCCTCTCAATGTTACATAATTTAAATCTATATAATTATAGATTTCCTTATGAGTTGTCTCTGGAGAAAACGAGACAAAATGGAGTTTATGAGGGAGAGATGAGAAGCGGGATGAGGTCTGCTGGGAAACGTTTGGGGTGAGAGAACATTTCCCTCTTCTCGGGAATCCGTGTTAAACCAATTTACTCTAGACAACAGAGTTACACAGACCCAGACATTCAGGGGGGATGGGGAGACCATATATGGGCAACAGAGGCCCGAAAGGAAAATTATAATGTGAGTGAAAATCATATTGCGATGTTGAATGTTCATCCTGCTTTATAGTCGGAGCAGTGAAAGACAGAAATGAGAGCCAAAAAAAAGAAAAAAAAGGAGGAAGCATCATGTCTTCCAATATGCCCATACTTGCGGAAGAGTTTTAGGGCCATGGGAGAGAATGATCTTTTTGAGGACAAGTTGAAATGTCGAGAACAAAGTTGAAATACCATTTTGTGTATAAAGTTTAAATGTTGAGATTAAACTCAACAGTTTAACACTGCATTAGAGTGTGAAAGATGTTGACAGATTCTAACTTGTGATCAATAACTCATAAGCAAAATAATATTAATACACAAGCTGTGATTCTTTGCAATTCTTTGTGATTTTTTTTTTTACCAAAACCAGAATCCTTCTTAGCTTGACTAATAACTGAACTGCACTAGATAATAGTCAAGGTATTACATATTTGTTGGCTTTGTGATGCCCTTATTAGATGGTCTCTGCACTCTCTTCTCACAGCCCGCTGCACATATGGAACAATAGTATTAGTTGAGCTTGTAGAACATCTTGTTTTGGTAAAAATGACATAACATAAGTTTTCTGATATGACTACTACTTTGTTGTGGTCAGGGGAACCTTGGTTTAGTTCAACGTCAGAACTTTGTCAAGGTTAGAGGACCTGCATCATCATGATTACATTGAAAAACAGTTTTAAGTCAGGAAACAACTGTAGTCATGGTTAAAATAAGCCAACACTAATTGGTTGAGACATGTTGTCCTTAATGTCTACTGCTTTGGGTTGAACAAAATTGCCTGATTTAATATAGACTTAACTTTGTGCCATGTCAATGAAGTAGCTCCTGATTTGATTATATTAACATCCTAAGCAAGTCAAATGCCAAAGGGCTACAAATCTTAAATTTGGAATTCATATTTAAAAGAAAACATCAGATTTGTGTCACATACAATACCAAGGGTTGTCTCAGCTTTGCTGTGCTGAGCACAGACAGACAGTTCTAGAGAGACTGGCAGTGAGAAAGATAAAGAAATTGACAGAAAAAGAGAGGGCAGAGCTACGAGACAGATGAGACATTAAACAGAAATGGAGAGGAACAGGATTGTTCTATAATCTAATTGTGATGATGACTGAGAGAGAAAGAGCCAGTTTGTGTGTGTGTGTGTGTGTGTGTGTGTGTGTGTGTGTGTGTGTGTGTGTGTGTGTGTGTGTGTGTGTGTGTGTGTGTGTGTGTGTGTGTGTGTGTGTGTGTGTGTGTGTGTGTGGGTGTGTTTGGACTCTATCTCTAACTATCTGTCACACACTGAAATGGAAAAAGTCCTCAATGATACAATGTGTGAAGGGCAAGACAACAGTTATGTAACACGACCACCTGCAGCACTACTGTCACGATGACAGACGGACCGACAGACAGACAGAAGTTTGCGAACAAATGTATGAGTTTATAATATGTTAGTGGTGTTTACCAATTGTTATGTAGGCCCAATTAAAATCAGGTTAATTTTTAGCTTGTTATGCTCAGAAATTTCAACTACAGTATATATAAGATCATGTTAAAAACTACATTTCAGTAGTAGAGGTCTCCAGAGGGATCCATTGTGACATCGCTGTGGCTTCAGTTAAACAGACTCAATGAACCTTCCTCAGTATTATGCACAAATCAGAGGGCTTGTACCGAAGGGTTTCATTTTGTACTCATGGTGTGTGTGTATGTACTATCTACATGAGGAGTATCCCTCTCAGGCTCAGTCAAAACACGTTTTCTTTTCCATTATAACAATTTCACATTCAACGCTCCTTAGTCTTCCACGCTTTGTGTCTCCCCTGCAGTGAGCTCCAACCAGAGCCATGGGGAGTACCCAGACTGCCGCAGTGAGAGGGAGTCGGGAGGGGAGGCGTCTCTGCTGGTGTCTCCGCTGGTGGTGGCGGGGATCGTTATAGGTCTGGTCCTCTTCCTCTCCTGCATCACCATCATCGTGGGCAGCCTGCGCAAAGACAGTCGACTCCGAAATCCTCACCTCCGGGCTAGCTACGGTCAGTATCTTCTCACCTTCTGACACACCTACCAAACTCATTTATTAGCATTTAAAAGGTGGAGTGGAGAATACTTGTTGTCAAAATCACTTTCTGTCAAAATCAGGGAATATCTCCTCAAGATCTGCTACCTCTCCGTAGTGTGTGTGCTCGCTGAAAAAATAACTGGCTTTACTACACAGCCAAGGCTCTGTAAAGGGGCATGTTGATATGGTGAGCCCCCCTCCCCTGTTTGCATACTCTATGTTTAAGTACACATTTACAGAGGCTGTGTATTGAAACCCACACCTTTCATGCAAATACCTTGCTTCCAAAAACATCAGTAGGTTTTCAGTTTTCCCAAAAGAAATACAAACATTTGAAGCACTTCGCAAACATTCAACAATAATCTCTGCCAGGACTCTATGGATGGAATGAAACAGCAAATGGCATAATCCATTTAATTGGCCTTTTAATTATTGCTGTTATCATGTTGATTCTCTGTATTGGTCATGCAGTTTGATGTGATGTTTGCTCAAAATAGACAAGGTTTTATTTAACAAGATCCACACTGCATCTATCACCTCAATTATTATATTGCAAGGTCCCCAACTGATGAAACCTCAATTGAGATACGGGATTTAAGCATCATTGTCTCTCACTTCTGCAGGTCTGGATGGTTTCTCATATGGGGGATCAGCAGGAGAACTGAGGTCTACCTGCTTAGAAGACTTTCCTCCTGGTTTAGACTTTGATTCGTACAGAGAGACTCTGTCCCAGGTCAACAACCTGTACCCAGACTCACCGCCACGGTAAGTACTGAATCTATGGTAATCATGTAGAAATCCAATTGTTTCATAAGCATGGGTTCAGTATTCAGGCACACAATCCTGTTTTTTAAATCTACGTTTTTTAATTATTGTAAGTTCTCGACAAGAAGGCGAGTAGATATCACTCGCCTTCTTGTCGAGAACCAGGGGGCTTTCACACCTAACCTCAGTTTTTGCTTGTTTAAACTAGTCTTGAGTATGGTGCTTGGCGTTGTTGCTACTATAATGACATTATAATAGCATAATATGTGAATGTGATCACAGAACTTCAATGTGAAACCAAACCTATCTGGATCCAATCTATACAATGTAACAAAAAAACGGATCTTGGATCAGACTTTTAGGTTCGAAAACACCCTTAGCCAGCCGTGGAGGCTGTGGCTGTGGACGATAGATTCAGAAATTACGAATCAAGTAAACATATTTAGCCTAGACTGTTTTCAACAAACACTAGAAATACAGTGTATATGTATTGTTAAAGCAAACTAACTCCTCCACTCCTCCTTTTGCCAATTATGTCAAATGTCAAATATATAATGTAACCGGCCGTTCAACCCATGTCCCCCGCTATTCACAGTCCACCTGGTTCAACCCTTCCTCTGCAGTTATTCATTTATCAAGGAGCACTGCTACCTTTGGTGCCCTTTGTAAGGATGCAGAGAGAGTGTTTGTGCACCTTGGGTGTGTGTGTGTGTGTGTGTGTGTGTGTGTGTGTGTGTGTGTGTGTGTGTGTGAGACAATAGAAGAAAGAAAGAGCTCGCTAAAGGCCAATGTCATGGTGTTTTTGATCTAAATGTCAGCTGGTCTAATTGGCAACTTTAATAATTCACATACATCCATTCCCTGCAGTTTGTTTGTGTGTGTGTGTGTGTGTGTGTGTGTGTGTGTGTGTGTGTGTGTGTGTGTGTGTGTGTGTGTGTGTGTGTGTGTGTGTGTGTGTGTGTGTGTGTGTGTGTGTGTGTGTGTGTGTGTGTGTGTGTGTGTGTGTGTGTGTGTGTGTGTGTGTGTGTGTGTGTGTGTGTGTGTGTGTGTGTGTGTGTGTGTGTGTGTGTGTGTGTGTGTGTGTGTGTGTGTGTGTGTGTGTGTGTGTGTGTGTGTGTGTGTGTGTGTGTGTGTGTGTGTGTGTGTGTGTGTGTGTGTGTGTGTGTGTGTGTGTGTGTGTGTGTGTGTGTGTGTGTGTGTGTGTGTGTGTGTGTGTGTGTGTGTGCGCGCGCGTTTCATTCTCTTCCTTGCTCAGCCTTAGACACATTCTCTCACTTTACCCAAATAGATCGATCTGAGAATGGATACTATCTTATCTTATCTATCAATTAAACTATAGTTCATTACTGACATAAACAATTGTGTCTGACTTTCCCATGTCCCTTCACAACTTTCAGCATCAACATTTTGGGTTATGTGGTGTTTTAAGTGGTAATTGTAATGTTCTTGATAACTATTATAGCAGTGATTCTTGAGAAGAGGGACACTCCAGGGTGTAATGCTTAAAAAATACAAACCCTATGTTTAGGCAAATGAAATTACAGTACTGTATGTATATACTAAGCTACTGAGCTAAGCTTTGACACAATATCCCAGCTTTTGTCCTTTTTATCAAAATGGGCTTTTTACCTTACCTTGCCATTCCTTATCAAAATGGGCTTTTTAGCTTGCCATTCCTTATTTTGTGTCAACTCCGTCAGCCACCAAAAACACAAATTAATTTCCCATCAATTTATGCTAGACCCATGAGATGTATAGCGATCACAAATATTCACCAAGACTGACAGAGGCCACAACAAATATTTATATGAATATACATTTTTGGTAACACTTTACAATAAGGTACACAAAAAAAGAGTAGTTACCCTTTTAAAAAGGTAAGTTTACCTTTTAAAAAGGTAAGATTTTAAAAGGTAAATTTACACTGTTTTGGACGTTGTGAGAAGAAGAACAAGTGTCATATATTTGACATGATAATGTTAAAAATATGTTACATTTAAGGGGATAATTGTGCTCCAGACATTCTATTCTTAATCCCTAATAAAATCTACAATTTTAAATGTTTACTTTTAAACACAAGAGCAGTTAATATTGGAAGACAGCCATTTGTCTCGCTTCTCAAGAATCACTGATAGATTATTGTGATTAAAATTGCAATAAGCTGTTTGTATTTCTTGGAGGAGTGAGAGGGGCTGGAGGTTTCCATCCAAATGTAGTGTAATGGGTTGCTCTTTGAGATAAAAGTCACAAGAAACTGCAAATTAATGTGTTTCCATCCATTACAATTTTGTAACTATTAGCAACAATCAACAATTGGTGGTGCCAAGGCTGCACAGAAGGTAAACAACTATCTAAAAAATAATCTAAATATCGCATTTATGTTAATTTTACTGAATTGGAATTACTGAAAGTTTTCTTACTGATCATACTCAATTTCATGATGCCACCCGTCTTACATTGTCAATACAGAAAGTGAACCAGAATTTAATGGATATTGACTTTTCTTCTTCACTCGCCAGCCGTGTTGTAAAAGGTACAGTAAACACAGTGTTGGAAATGTTCCACATGGATACTGATTCATGCGGATTCAGTAGCATTGCACATTCACATTCATATGCTGGGGTTGTGAACTGTGGACTAAGCCAAAGCTTCTTGGAGCTATGTGGTAATACAGAGAAAGTGCATTATGCTTCAAGGTACAACAATGGTGGAGGGAAAAACCTGGTCAGCAGCAGGGTAAAGACATGCATGGGTGTTTAAATGCTGCTTGGTGCTACAGGGAGTATGCACCATTACAGCTCAGACCAGATTTGTGATGAAACCATTCATTATCTAAAAAAAATTAAATAATAATAATTCAGAACCTGCAAGGCAGAAACAAACAATGTTTGTCCTCACTAAAAGTATCAAGACAAGACAGACAAAGGAGAGGACACGGGAGATATCTACGTCAGTGATCTGGCAGGGAAGCAGAGTGATCTGGACAGCCTGTGTGAGAAGCGGACTTTCTGGCCTAGACGATGGGACAGAAGTCAACTCGCACACATTCATGCACACAAACACACACACACACAGAAACGCACACGCTAACTAACAGTCATGCATGAATACAAATCACACATTTTGTTTACCATAAAGTTGTTGTTTGGTGCACTGTCAACATGCAGGTAGTTGGGTGCAGTCATGTGATGATCCTGCACGGGTTGTGTGTGTGTGCGTGTGTGTGTGTTTGGGCCACAGATGGTTGAGGGAAACTCAGATCAACAGCTCACCTACTGGGACTGTGAACGCAACGCTTCCGACACACACGCGCACACACACGCACACACACACACTCACAGATCTGCAGCTCACCTGTGGATACTGAAAGCTTCTGCTTCCTCTCAGGGAGAAGCTTTTGGCACAGCTACACATACACACACTCAGTGCTTGTGTTTATGTTATGCTGCATATATCAGGGGGCAACAACAGGTTAACTGTGAAAGTTGAGAAAGATGTGTTTTGACATTGCTGCTTAATTCTGGACATTCTCGTTGATATCCACACTTTACAACATTTATTGTAGTATTAATATATGTGATTAGCCACTCTTAGTTCCAGTCTCCACCAACTCCTGACGGAAATACCTCACGATTAAGCTGCTAAATGCTCTTATGTTCACCAGCTATAGTCTCTCACTTTGTCTGTCTGCAGTTTGTTGCTGTACAGGTAGTGTACAGTGGGTTTATCAGAGCTTGTTTGCTGGAAACAGCTGCAGTTTGTCACCTGCTGTGGCTGCAAACAGGGTTTTTTTTTACTAAAAAGAAGGAAGAAGAAGGAAGTTTGTTGATACTAAACTTCCTTCAAAACATTTATTTTAAAAAAGCAAATAGATTTTTAAAAGTGTTGAAACCAAAAAGTGATTCTGTTTATCTGTCTCACTGTGGCAGTGCATTAGGAATATATTGAATTTGTAAAACAACATACTCCTAATTCTCAATTTGTCACAGAACACTAAAATTTTTGATTACAGATAGATTACATGGCACTGGTATTTCATCTGTTCAACCCACAGCAGGAAAACTAAAATAAAGCTTTTGGTATTTGTTTTACAGCTTGCAGCAAGACACAGTGCATATAAACAGTAGGCCACATTCATGAAAAAAAAAATGTATAAACAAATTCTACAAATAAAATACCTATTCAGCAGCATCGTTGGTTGACGGCAACAGACGTGTTCAGGATAATTGGCTTATTTCTACAGACAGGGTCACTGACAAAGACAGGAAGAGTTGGTTTGTGTCAGTATAGCCTATATCACAGTGATTTGAACAGTGAAAGCTTGATAGAAATGTAAACACTAGACAGGAGCATGAGGACTTGAAGTCAAAGAGTGGAAGAGAGAGAAGGTGAGAGCAATGATGGTAGCTCAATAATCAAATCGAAACAACATTGATTCTGTACTGCCCACATTGCATGTACCATGTTGTCCTGTCATCTTGTAAAAGTACCTACATGTAATGAGACATGTAATGTAAATACGCAGTAAGCATGAAAGTGAATGCAGGCCAATTCATATTACAGTTATACAGGAGCAGGAGACACATGACTGTCTTATGTAATGCGATCCGATGAAGCCTGATAGATTAAATATACTTTATTTAAAACATTGGGTCTCCTGAGCTGCTTTATGCTGACAAATCGGATCAGCTTTGGCATGATCCACTAAAACATAAAACACACACACACCTGTGAATGCAGCATCTATACAGTATGGCCCTGTTGCTCCACAGGCTAGTACCTCTCACAGTGGCAAGGAGCAGGGACTTGCCAGCTTTACACACACTCCAACTCCAACACAGAGACCATATGCTCTATGCTGTAGCTACAGTTGTCCGGCTTTGAAGAGCGTCACAGCCAATGCATGAATACATGCCAGAGGTCCTCCCTTTATTTTGACCTTTGTCTATCTAAATTACCCTTTTTTCTTTATAGCAACACATACCCGTTAATGGCAAAACCACAAAAACTACTTGAGGTCAGGCAAAAGCTGGGTCATTGTTAGTAGAGACCATCATAGTTGTGTTACTTCCAACATGTATTTCAGAGGGGACAGATTATTTTCAGGTAACATATACAGACACAAACATTATGTAGTGTGACTTCTGCAAACACACACACACACACACACACACACACACACAGCAAAAAGCTGCAGGGGATCAGAAGAGCCTTTGACTCCTGGGAGAGCAAGGAGACAGGGCAGACTTACTGTGTGTAACAACAACTCAAAACACCCTCGCCCAGCCCTACACACACTTTCCCCTGTCTCTAATTTTCACCTCAACATCCTTTTGCCTGAAGATTTCAAAGTCGGTTTTCCCATAGCAAAATAAATGAATAAAATGCAAATCTTAAAAATTACAAAAAAAACAATGTTGCTTCTAAACCCCTGATATTTTGATTTATGTTGTGTGTCTAAGTGTGTTAGGGTGTCAGGGAAGAAACTGAAGTAAAATGCATATATATTTAGTCAAATTCCGATGATTACATAACAACACACAGTACTGTCAGCCTTAATACTGACTTTTAAAACCAGGTGAAATATGATTGACAAGGTAATATTTCATAAAAGAAGAGAACCATTCATATTTAGCTAGAGACCACACACAGCTTTATGGTGATAGCATTGTAAAATGTATTTGCATCACTAGATACCACACAGGGTTTAATTTCACATACTATTTCAGTCTCCTCCAACAGTCCTGCATGTGTGTTTGAGAGAGGGAGAAGTGTGTGATGACGGTGGGTGAAGTGGACATTAGGTCTTTCTGATGGAGCTCTGTCCTCACATCCAAGGCTAAACTAGCTCTCTCTCAAACACACACACAACTCACAGGAAACCACAAACACACACTCAAGTCTATAACACTGCTTTAAAATAGATGGCAAGTGGGCAAACACACACAAAGTGAAAGGAGTGAAGGAGACAAATGTGCACAGAAAGAAATAAACAAAGAAAAATAATCTTGCTGCACTGTGGTACCAGACTGATACAGTTAACCATTGTGCTGATCGAGTTACACCGATTTACCGCTTCCTATGCCTCCACTATTACCATTAGCTACACACGCATGTGTGCACACACACACACACACACACACACACACACACGCACACACACACACACACACACACACACACACACACACACACACACACACACACACACACACACACACACACACACACACACACACACACACACACACACACACATTTTATAATTCTGTTTTCTATTTTATATGTTCTCTTCTCTGGGCTGTGACGAGGGAGGGGGTGGTAGAAACCTGACCTCTGACGCCTGTGGAGGAGTTCATCAGGCAGGGAAGCGTGTTGGGCATCTGCCAAATCAACTGGAAAAAGGAAGGATGCTCTGTGTGTTTGTACGTTACCATGTGTGTGTGTGTGTGTGTGTGTGTGTGTGTAAAGAGCAGAAGGAGCGTACTGCCTTTGCCGATTTTTGCTAAATTGGACTGGAATGGTGAAACCTGGATAATTTTAATATACATTTTACCAAAACCCGTCACAATTTGTTTTTAAAGGTGTTAAAAGTGTAGTAAGTGATTTGGTCCTTTTAGCTAACTTTGTGTCAGTGACAGCAGCTAGCCGTCCCCTCCCTGGTCCCAACGTCACCACAACATGAACGTGCAGCCAACTTCATCAGAAAGTGCCATGATGGATAACAGCGAATCATAGCGCCCTGTCTTCTGATTGGATAAAAACAAGTGGGAGACTCAAAATTGTATCTGCCAATAACTGCAAAGCTGAATGACTAGGAGACCTGTGGTATGAACTGTGCATACTGTTTAAGTGATTGCTGTACGAATATAGAGTGATAACAAAAAAATATCACTTACTTCTCTTTCAAACCATAAATAATCATACAAGAATTATGTTTTGGTTCATCATCTTCAACAACTCAATACTAACTGTGTCATTGTTCTTTTCATGTCCATAGTTACGATGAGTGTGTTGGCCCAGAATCAGCTCAGATCTACTTACCTACAGATGACCCGCCTCCTTACGCCCTGGTGGACCCCTGTCAGAGAGGGGCAGAGCAGGAGGGCCAGCCTGACTACACCGATCTGGATCCCTCTCCATACTATGAAGAACCCTCTGCCAGTGCAGCCTGGTTCTCCCCTTCCCATTACCCACGGGGACTGCAGGAGCATCAACACATTGCCTCCATCTCCTTCCCAATGGAAGCAGCGCCGCCATATGAGGCGGTGTTGGCCGAGCAGGGACAGCCCCTTCCTCTCATGCCATGTGAACTCTATAAACACCAATCACAGAGCGGGGAGGATGGCAACTCCCGGGAACCAGGGACGAACCCCATCTTGTAGAACAGTTAATTTGTTTATTCCACCTGCGCTATTAGTTGTCCCCAGTTGAATTAAAGAGACACTTGTGATGTGAGGCACAAAATGGCTGTTAGCAGCTGCTGTGACGCCAAACAATGGACTCTAATGAAATGTTCACATCTTCCACAGCTGCTAACACCTAAATAAGGCTGAAGGTGTGCTAACGGCAGCATCCCAGTGGATTGAAAGCCAGCCGAGACGCCAGTATTAAATAAAGTTTTTTTCCGGACGAAATAAAAACTCATTTATTTTGTTGTACTTTAAAACAGTGTGTCTTCACAGAGATGCTCCCTTGAAAAAAGACTGCTCCATCTGGTAATAACATCATTGTCTAGTTCAGTTGCTCTTCTCTCTTTCTTCGACGAGGACTGATCTAAGAGTCACGTCTCATGTTTGCTGTTCTGGATGCTAACATCTAGTGATCATACTGTAGATTAAGAAAGACTGTGTGTAAACAATATCAATGTGGTGTTTCGTAGAGAACTTTAAGTTACACACAAGCACACAGAGTACCCCCCTCCCCCCCCCAAACTACTTTGATATGATCCTCACCTTAGGCTAAGTTTACACGACAACGGTCATGCTTTACAATTGAAAAGTACTGCATTTAGCTGACATTGCTTGAATATGATCCGCATGCACACATACCCGTTAACAAGGACCTACAATGCTGTAGTATGCATGCCAGGCCAGCTGTTGGCGGTGCAACTTTGTAGTAGATAGTTGTAGATAAACGATATACGCATGTGTGACACTGGACTTGCATAATCAGATTTCACTTTGGAACCAGTTTTCATTTACAGTCTCCCAAAACTCTGTTGTTGTGTAAACAAACAGCCAGAGGCCTGTTTCAGGAAGCGGGTTTTGAGGCAACTTAGAGTCTGTTACTGCGGCAACATACGCCGTGGGTCTAACCTGTCAGATAGGTGGTTTGACCTACTCTGAGTTTGTTGTCACTTTACACTGCAGCTCCGAATGAGGTGTCACAACGCGCCCCTGTACAGTTTGAAGCAAAATCACTCCATAGAAATCTCCATCGGGATGTTTTTATCATTTCCTGACGATTTTGTTTGATCGATCATTTATCTGATCAGTATTCTCAGCCCTTGTGTCGTTCATATAGGCGGCCACCTAACAAACCGAGAACATGCTCTACATTCAGATTAATAAGCCTATTTGTGTTGTATCTTTTTTTATTTATTAAGGGGAGTTTTCGCTGAACAGATTTCTGTCAGGTTGAAAAGTAAGTGCGGCTGCACATGATCGTTACTGTAATATTCCCAAAGTCACAGACAAGCCTCATACAAGGAGCGACAGACGGTTACTGCACAGTATTAAAGAACCTCTTGCCTTTTGTTATACAGCGAAAATAAAATGCTGTCAGCAATTGTATGCGAGCAAGCTCATCAGCGCAAGCAAGCTCATACTTTTGCTGCTGCTGATATGTGTAACTTTTTAAAATATTGCCTCATATGGAAGCGCAATGATTCTCTTGACAAAAATGTTTTGCCCCGTTTTTCTGAATTGACAAGGTGATGAAATTGGAGTTCTGAGATAATATCCACGTTAATTCCTCTCCGTTGCCTACTATAGGCCTATTGTTAAATCATTAATATTTCTCACACTAGTGGGAGTGTCTAGGAGGAGAAGTTTTTTTTGTGTGTGTGTGTGGAGAATTGGGAGGATCAAGCCTTTGTTTCTCCAGTTTCCATGGTGAATCATGTTATCAGCGATCCATTGACGATGGCTTTTACACACGATCAACCCAGTGTGAACAGAGTTGATTGACCCAATGCTGATTCGCTGTTTTGAAACCGATAACCCAGAGTTGCTCATCTCACAGTTTGTTGACTCAGAGTGCAGGGTTGAACTCAGAGTTTGTCTACCCTGCTTCCTGAAACTGGCCCCAGAACGTAAAAATACTTTTGCGTGTTATGTTGAAAAAGTTGTTGTACATGGCAGCTGAGTCTATATTAATGATGTTTTGGATAATAATATACTTGACAACTTGTATTGTATCCAACCTTCTCAACGACCAGAACAGGACTGCTGATTGCCAGTGTCTAGATACCTTCTTTCCACCGAAGCAGTTTTAGTGCTGGTTCTGAGCCAGTGCCCAATCTTGAACCATTTTTTTTTATTTCAACAGCAAAATAACTAGCACTTGGTCAGGAAAGCTGGTTTCAGAGCTGCACCAGCTCATTGCTGGTTAAGAGGAAAAAGCCAAGAAACCCATTGGCTCAGAGCAGGATTACTGTGACAAAGCAGACCAACTAAAACTTTGACACAACTGCAATCAACTTACATCCGTAGTGATTGTGACTAGCAGCAAAAATACGCTGGACCATTCGTGTTTGGATGCCTGTGTGGCTCGCAAAGCAAAGCCAGTGGCAACACTTTAAAAAATGTGACGTAGTCCAACATTGTTGTTGTTGCCCTTGAAGTTAGCATTAGCTGGGAGAGCGTATAGGTAGACAGACTTTAGTAACGTAATGCCGTTGCTCTCTAACCTGTGGAAAAGCAAACCAATTTTAAGAGGGTTCACAAGTTGAACCAACTGTTGAATGGCACTATCAAAAGCCCAGAAGTAGAAACTGGGTTGTGTTGGTGGAAAGGGGGTATGAAGTGTGTAAACATTTAGAGCTGTGTGCTGTTCTGTAGCGTCCAGTGTGGTTATAGTATCCTAGCGGTATTAAGAAAACCATCAGTTTGTGATTAAGTGGTTGTGCCCATAAACTGAATAGGACTCTACCTTGACAGAAAGAGAAAATGTTCCCCTTCTCCAGCTATGTCTGTTATACTTCTGAGCAAGGCACTATGATGATGTCATTGAAGTCATTGTTAATTATTCACAGCATTCATCGTTTATCACTGCGGATGGGGTTGTCCACAATTTGTCCACTCTTGTACAAGTTGTCATACCTCTTGCTATCAAGGGCTCTGGAGACCCCAGCAGCAAAATGTAGCCCAGAGCACTCCTCCTGATGAGGTGGGGGTGGATGCAACAAAGAAGTTACACATTAAACTGTAGACCTTAACGTTCACTGGAGTAATGGCTGCACCTGCCTTTGTCTTCTTCTTCTCTCTGTTTTGTTATTGCACTAAAGGTGTAGCTTTCCAAACACCTCTTTAGTTAACCTGTATAAACTAATAACTAATCTGAATGATATTTAAAGTGGCTTCTTCCGTTTGTATTAATTCTAGCGGCCCCTTTGGGGCTTTGGCTGTTGTTCCTGGGAGAGCATACCCGGACAAAGGCATTAAGAATAACTATATAAGAACAGTGTTCTTTGCACTGATGGTCGGTTTGCAGTTACATGTAATGTATTACATGAAATATTAAAAAGTTCCCAGTAGCTACTTTAAGGAGAGAAACCGATGTTAATGTAAACAAGTTACTTGTGGAAACTACTCAATTAAACATTTTAATGTGTAAACCAATTTATTAACCGTGTGGTCTATAAAATGTCAGAATATATGGGAAAAAAAAATAAAGAAAAACCAATCACAATTACTTGAAGCCAAGGTAAAAAGTTGTAAATGATTGTCTGACCACCGTCCAACATCTAAAGATCTTCAGTTTAAATGTACATAGGACATAAGAAAAAGCTTTCAAAAAGTGAAATGAAAAATAATGTTTAGAATTAATTGTTTATAAAAAAGTGTATGATTTAATTTCTTTCTTTTTTTTCTATTTTTTCTAACTAAACAAAAATGTATCAGATGTCATTACTAATGTATAACAACACAATTAATTAATTACTTTTCTTTTCCTTTTTTTTCTTTGAGGGGGTGGCCTCAGATATCTCATAAACATTTAAATGGATGAGCAACAAACAAACAAAACACTTAGTAAATTCAACAATACAGTGAGATACAGAGAGTAGCACAAAGGTCACATAGTGCAGAAGGAGCTTCATCACAGCTTTCAGTCCTGTCTAACTCAACAATGGACATTTTAATAAATCATAACCACAAAACTTCCTGCCCTTAATCACACAGTTTCAGTTGCGTAAACTGAACTATAGCGTAACTACAGTTTAGATTTATTTTGTGCATAAGTACGTTAATGTATGACACATGGAGAGAAAATAAAAAAGCATAATTCAGGCAGCGTTATGTGTGGCCATAAAAAATGGAACCAGCTATTTGTTGCTGTTATACCCATGAGATGAATACACCCGCTATGGCCATCATATATCCTGTAACAACACATTGAGCTCTCTGTATTTAATATAATTTATCATATTGCGACAAAGCAGAAGCAAAGGATAGTGTGCAAATTGTTCCAAATGTAATTGTGCGTGGAGGGAAAACCTTGATTATCCTGAAGACCTGATAACACATGGCAGGAAGTCAAGCCTGAGCTTTAAAAACAATTGAAATGTTACGTATTATCTTAGAATCATTTGATTGCCAGATTGTTTTTTAACCTTTTTTCCATCATTTTAGATAATAGTCCTTGTGTGAAATTGTTTTGTGTGTTAAAATATGTGCCTAATAGCTCTCAGACTGTTAGCTTGAACATTGTAGCCATAATATAATAATCTCAATGCAACTAACTCAGTGTTTTGCACTCTTATATATTTGGTAATGTCATGAAGTGTTGCTTTACTCGTGTAGTATGGAAGTATTTCTCATAAAATTGTGATAACAGATTTTTATTAAGTCAAAAAAGAAGAAACACTTGACTGTTTCAAGCTCATGTTCCACTGATCGGCTTTGTGTTGTCATTCGGTCCAGCTTGACAGCTGTAGATATTTAACTGCACCATTCAGATCCTTGATTCCAAGCATTGTTTTAAACTGTTGACTATTGAGAGTCAATTACTTAATAATTTTCAACACAACTGTTTTGATTATGTTGTTATGTCTCATTAACCTGATTCTCAGTTCTCCCAGCGTCACTTTTTAAAACAAAGAAATATTCAGCTGAGTGAGCTCTCTGCCACAGAAGCAATTTATTTGGAACTGTGAAAATATAATACTGAATTTAGGATAAATGTTTTGAATTAAAGAAAAAGAAAGAAACCATGAGATCTAATGCATGTAAAACCATACCAAAGGAAAAAATTATCCAAAATTCAGATTTCCAGATTAAAATTTTTTTTTCAAAGATCACACACATTTTTAGTTGAAATAAAACATGATGTCCAACTACTATATAAGAGACATAATATGAAAGGTATAGTTACACAAATAAAATTAAAAATTAGATAACATAACACACATAATGTTCAAAAACCATATAGCCACCCACATTACTCTCTATAAAGCCATTTTTGTGTTTTTAATTTACATGCTCAAATTCCCATGTATGGCTGTCACAAATGCAGAGCTTTACACTGTAAACACAAAGTGACAGTTTCACCATCACCCACCAGAGGGTGACGCAGAAACCCTAATATGACATCCAGCTGTTTCACTTACCAATAATGATCTTCATAGTCTACTTTGCCATGGCTGTGTAAGGTGAGGAATATGTTAATGCTTTATAACATTAGAGTAAAAGGAAAAATGTAAACATCACAGGGGTTGTCACTGTTCATTAACAACACGTAAATGAGATTTAGAGAGTACTTTTCATATCGCTAGCACATTTTTTTTGCATCTCTCCTTTTTTCCAGCTAGGATAGCACGGTATGGTATTTTGGGCAAATCATCGGTAGGTAAATGGTATGTTGATGTCTTACACTTATATCACTTTTCATCTCTCCTTTCTTTTTCTTTCTTTGTCTGTCGAAACAACAGCCTTTGTATATGTAAGGAACTGCGGTCGATAATTGTTTTTCTTTTTATTCAGTGTTAGAGATTTTATTAAGTATTTTTCTTGTCGAGAATAATGAATAAATCTGAACTCTTATATGAATCCAAGTGGCTGGTTTTTCACACATACACACACACACACACAAACACACACACACACACACACACACACACACACACACACACACACACACACACTATGAAGAAATATTTTGAGATTTGCTTCAACGTACAGAATAAGCTTTGTTGTCTGATGATTCTGGTGCATCTCAACATCTAACTCATTGTGATGTGTGCAAAGTTATACAGTTTCTCCGATTATTTCTCACGGGTGCAAAAGCAGAAACCTTCTCAACACAGTAAACTCCTTCTAACTTAACAAAAATAATCTGTTAGAGCTTGATAAAATTGATAAAATGGAGACCTGTTTCTGCCAGCCATGTTTCATGCACATTATGTCAAAAAGCTGAATGCACTAGATCTAGAAGAACAGTTTCTACATCATTCACCTGATGTGTATCTTAAGACTCTAAAGATCGGAGGCAGCACAATAAAGTTACAGTCAATGTTACCGTTTCAATTTAACATGCTGTGTTCACAAAGAGAAACTATCACTGTACGATTGCTCTCCGAGTCGTTTTCCACGCTCAGTGCATTTCAATACAACTACAGTATTTAGTGATCTATTTTTAGAGCCCATACTTCCCAAAACTGAACAGGTTAGATTTTTAAGATGTTTCACACACAAAGACACGCCCATTCATAAGCCTGTCCGTCCGGTATACGAGTCACCACAGACTAAAGCTGCAGCATTTTACAGGAGAAGTGAGTTATTATTTAAAATCTCACTTCAGATTGTACTGCCACTCTAAACAGGATCATTCTTGTTTGCCTATAAGTACTAAGTCTGAACGCTCTCTTGTAGAAAATGAAAGCTCAGATTGTGTTCCTGCTCATTGCTCTTGTGGTTGGACTTAAAGCGACAGCAACGGATTCCCCTCAGGACCATAACGGTGAAGGTAGGTATCCATGTGTTTGTACCTGTGTGACAATGTCTTACTACTTTGAATCCTGTTTTACATACTTGATTACCACTTACCAAATTATTAGAGGACCTGTTACTGACAGCAGCTGTTACACTATCACAGTTATGCAAGAGAAAGATTTCCTACAACGGATTTTGGGGACTGCTTTTAAAGACCGGTACCGGAAAATGGACAAGGAAAGCTCCAAGGACATGAAAGGCCAAACTTAGGTAATCAAATGATTTCCCTTTCATGTTACTTTCTCAAAGTCGTACAACCCATATTTGTCATTGGTATTTTGTTCAGAAACATTCTCTTTAAATTACAACTTTCAGCTGCATTACAGCATAAAATGACAACATTCCTTTGACCTAAAATAAAGGGCAATGAAAATGCTGTATGTTTTACTTATCTAATCAAGAAAGTCAATGTATATTACATGTTAAATGTACAACCAAAGGCTGTCTGTATGGTGTGTAACTACTTGTAAAAAACAGTATCAAGTTGTGTGTAAATGTATTGTGGATATGCTGTGACTACCTGGCCTTTAACTTTCATATTATTTGTGACAAAATGTTTTACATTTATGTTGCAGGTAAAGATGTCTATCCATGAGTGTGAAGGGAAACAGCTTTGAAGAACTCTGTGTTTGGCCCAAACTGTTTCAGATAAAATATGTTCAATAAATAAAACAACAAGATGCACTTCCTTTGTTGTTTCATTTTAATATTCGCACATTAGGTGTGTACAGTGTGTTTCAGTTTAAAAGAGGATACAGAACCAGCTTTATTAGGGCATAATATTAGGAAATAATGGGATTTTACAATATTATTTGTCTTTTGTCTCATCATTGTCTTATCATAGTCTAGAGGATCTCCTTAGTTGACTAGAAAAAATCTAAATAATAATTGACTTGCTTGTGTGAAGCATTGTGTGACTCCTTTGTTCCTGAAAGGAGCCTATCTAAATAAAGTTACTTACTTGCTACATATTACATAAAACCACTTGGCCTTTACCATGCCGCCCTCTAGTGGGGCAGTCTGCGTGTGTACGTAGCCTACATACACAGAAAAAGCAGGTGAAGCTTACTCTCACAGAAAAAGTTCAGTAAAAGTAGCTTAATCGGTTTGATAATATTAATTCTAATAGTTGAAACATAGTCTGGAAGAAAAACAACAGGAAACATAGGGAAATAACGGACGTTGTGTGTGTTGTGTGATAGTAAATAGACGAATGTCAACAGTGTCTTTACCCTGAAGAAAGTTGTCGGTCGCCGGCTGCAATGTGAACCCGGTCAGAATGTCACCCGTCATCTGTAGCCTGTTACCCGGTAAACGACACCTCTCTTCCTCGGTGCCGTCCAACTGAACCGCAACACGTCGACTTCCCTTCCACCGGTGGTCTTCCCCTCCATCTTAGGAAGTCCAGTCCGCAGAGTTTAGCCGGTGATCTGGGAGCTTTTCGGCAGGGAGTAACATGCGCTCCTTAGCGGGACTTGCTGCCATTGTGGCGGCGTCGACTGTCTACCTTTACCTGCTGTCGACTCATCTTCCGCCGGGAACGCAGCACGAGGAGGACGGGGCAGTTCAGGACAACAGGTAAGGGACCAGAAAGGAGACAGTGACACTTTATAATTCATAGTCTATTTAAATGTCCTATAATAATAAAATGAAATTAAATGAAAGAAAAACTTTTTTTCCCCTCTCCCTGTGAATTCAACTGCTCAAAATAGTCATAATAGGCCAATTAGCTAGCTATTAAATTAGGCTAATTTAGCCTACTCTTAGGCTATCCAATTGTTTTATTATGGGATCCAACTGTGTTTGAGTCTGTTACATCTTGTAGCCTGTGTATTTAATGTAGCGTATGACTAATTATTCATATTCAAGTGATGGCTATTCATATTTTGCTTTTGGCAATGTTTACATCCAACAATGAGGCCTATTCTTCTCATAGACTGTGATATTGACATGCGTCTTATTGTTTTCCTCCCCTCTCTGTGTTCCCCTTTCCCAAACTTTTTGGCTCTTACTTTAGTGACTCCTAGGCTACATGTAAGCTATTTATTACCTGTCATCACAGGTTAAGGATATTCATTGTGAGTGTTTCAACCAAAGAGTAACTTTCTTTCCTCAGATTGTTTCATTTGAAATCATTGTAATGCCTTTAAGGAGCTGAAAAATATCAAATAAAGGGGAAAGTGAAGAATGTAAACATAATAAGTGAAGCAGAAATGAATGCCCTAAACTGGCAGAATCGATATGACTACTTGATACACATTTGAGGGTTGCTCAACTCCCAGATCAGACCAGTGAGTGACCCATTAACTGGGTTTACCTTCCTCCTTCCAAGTGTATGCCAAATACCTGTCACCTGTCAGCTGTACTTACCTTTAGTCAGATATCAAATATTTTCAAACTCATCATTATTGGTTTATTTGCTGTGTTAAACACATGTATTTAAGTTAAGCAGTTGTTCTCCTTTCCTGTCCTTTATTTCCCTCTTTCCTCAGTACATTCTGGACTGATCACATAACTGTGTGTGTTTGTGTGTCATTTTTTAATTTTTTATTATTGTGTGTGAGTCTTGTACATGGCATGTTGTAATCTGCCAGACAGTTGAGTGTGAGGTTGACTAGGGATGATAGAATAACGCAGACCAAGGTGCTGCATAGCCAAGAGCCTGACCCGTGTGTGTGTGTGTGTGTGTGTGTGTGTGTGTGTGTGTGTGTGTGTGTGTGTGTGTGTGTGTGTGTGTGTGTGTGTGTGTGTGTGTGTGTGTGTGTGTGTGTGTGTGTGTGTGTGTGTGTGTGTGTGTGTGTGTGTGTGTGTGTGTGTGTGTGTGTGTGTGTGTGTGTGTGTGTGTGTACACATTATAAACTGTCAAATACACCGGATTAAAATGACTGCAAAAATCACAATCACATGCTTTCACACACAGATCAGTCATCTGCCAACAATTACATGCCGCAGATTACTCATCATCATTTTTCAGTTCTCACCTCTTCTGATGTTATGTCACATGACACCATGTCTTAATTTTTTCTGTTAAATGACACCTCTAAGTCCTTGGTTGAACCTTGTGTCTCCCTCTCTTGCAAAAGGACATCTTGTATTACATTTAAAGGCATGAGGTACATTCATTATGAAAATACTTTATTAAATATTATTTTATGTTTTTTGTGAGTTTTTTGCTCTGCTTTTAAGAGATGAAATGAGATATATATTGCCAACTATTTTTATCTTTTAAGTTATTTATTAACATTCCTCTCCTATGGCATTATGGCTTAGGCTTAGTTTATGAAAATAATTAAAAAGTGATAAAATTAAACCTTACTTGACCAATGACAGAGCAGAATGTTTGCCCACTGACCAGTAGAAACAAGGAATACTCAATGTCCAAGCAGGTGGTAGAGGTAGTCGGCTTCTTGAGTTTCAAGCCGGGGGATTTTGAGTTTGTGTGTGTGTGTGTGTGTGTGTGTGTGTGTGTGTGTGTGTGTGTGTGTGTGTGTGTGTGTGTGTGTGTGTGTGTGTGTGTGTGTGTGTGTGTGTGTGTGTGTGTGTGTGTGTGTGTGTGTGTGTGTGTGTGTGTGTGTGTGTGTGTGTGTGTGTGTGTGTGTGTGTGGTGTGTGCATGCGTGCATGTGTTTTCCTACCCTCTGATCAACTCTACAGCCACACTATTTTTGTCCCACAACCAAATGTATCCTGTTACCATCCCACTCGCCTTTGCACTCGCACACATCTGCACACACACTCATACACAGACAGTTACATACTCCCTTATTTCTAATACAGTGTTTCCTCTTCCTCCTTTTTGAAGTGTTGAGTTTGTGTTTAGTTGTATGAAGCTCATGTTAGTTTAGTGCTATCACACAGATAATGTTTGGCTGCTGCCCCAACACCATGAAGGAGAATGGATTTTGTTTTTAAGTTATAAAGATAGTATTTTTAATATCCAAAAAGCAACTAGCCTTTACAGGATGTCCATATACAGTATATTTGTAACAGTATGTTGGTAGATACATTTACTTAAACACAAATCAAAGGGATCAAGATAGTTTGCTTATGTTGTGTTAATGTAAATTGGTTGAAATATTATTATAAACGTTTAGAAAACACAAAAGATTAAGATCATGTGGCCTGGAAAATCCAGTACTGTTAATGCTTCAATTGAAGGCATTCTGAGAGATGTATGAAATGAAAAGCTGCAAGAGATGTAGATGAAGCCAGGTCATAAGAAAAAGTACATTATACCGTAACACTTCACAGAATAGCTAGTGGACATTACACATTAACGGCTTCTTTCAGATGAAAAATACAAAGGTACCAAGTGTTGTCCTGTTGTGTTTTTTTTCCCATTCAGGCTGAAGTTCCCATCGGACCTGGAGGAGCTGCGGGAGCTCGCTGCGATGCTCAAGTTTTATAAAACAGAACACCACGGCTACGTTCTGCTACTGTTCTGTAGCGCCTACCTCTACAAACAGTCCTTCGCTATACCTGGCTCCTCCTTCCTGGTGAGACATGCACACACAGTCAGACTAATACTGTACATTATTTGATAAGGAGTTCATTGTCTGAAGTCATCACACAGTTGTGGGGGAATGGTGCTCAGTCCTTTGAATCATTCTTAACTACCTCCCTCCCTCCCTCATTCAGAACATGCTAGGTGGAGCGATCTTTGGGACCTGGGAGGGTCTGGTGTTGGCCTGCCTGCTCACCACCATAGGCTCCACATTCTGCTACCTGCTCGCCTCTGTGTTTGGAAAGCACCATGTGGTGGAGCTCTTCCCTGAGAAGGTGGCCATGCTGCAGACCAAGGTAGTTAATGTCTCCACTCAGGATGTAACGTTGGTCTACAGCCCCGCTAGCAGCTCTGTGAGGCTGTACTTGGTTACATTGGTGCTTTTCAGATCCACTTTTCAAGTGTGTGTTCTACTTCATACTTGTAATATGTTGCATTCTTGGAGGCAGCCTGAGACTCACAAATTCTATTGCTTTTTTCTTTCTTTCTCATGATAATTAAGAAACCTGAAACTTAAAAGACATAGTTTTAGCATGCTTTGATCGTAGAATATTTTAAGTATTACTTGATAATTATTTCACTTTTACTCAGTGGTGGCAGGACCTCTTTAAATCGATGTTACATACACATACACCTGGAGATGCTCCTTTCCTGACTTCATCTGCTTTTTTCGCCTCATTTTCTCTCACACTATATTTTTCTCTTCCCCTCTTCTTCTTCCTTCCTTACCTCTGTCAGGTGGAGGAAAACCGTAGCAGTTTGTTCTTCTTCCTCCTTTTCCTTCGTTTCTTCCCTATGACTCCCAACTGGTTCCTTAACATCACCTGTCCTGTCCTCAACATCCCTATGCCTATTTTCTTCTTCTCTGTGCTCATAGGTGAGACCACACACACATACCGTACATACACAACACTGGTGGCTACAAACACAATCACTCAGCTGTTGTTTTCTCTACCAGGTTTGATCCCGTACAACTTCATCTGTGTTCGTACGGGCTCCATGCTCTCCAAGATCTCTTCTCTGGATGACATCTTCTCCTGGGGGACATTGGCCCAGCTGCTGGGCATCGCCCTGGTGGCTCTGGTCCCCGGGGCGCTGATCAAACACTACGGCAAAGCTCACCTCAAAGTGGACGGCATGGACATTAATGGAACCAGCCAGGCTGAAAGCAAGCACCAGCGGAAGAGACGATGATGAAGAGGAATGGTCTGGTTGGGGATTCCCATCAGATAAAACTAAGAAGGAATAAGAAACTTTCAAAAACTCTCCACTGGTCTGCATGTGACCTTTTGTCAACTTTAGCCTGGTAATTTCTGTAAAGTCACACCAAAGGCTTGCCATACTTATAGTGTGATGTGTTGGTCAAGTTTGGAAATGTATCTTCAGGTCATGTTACACCAGTTTCCCTAAGATCTCTCAACGCCAGTACACAGAGCTAAAGTTTAAGGGAAATGTTCTGAGATGGGGCCCTTACAATCTTTGGAATTACAATAATTAAGGTCTTACATTTTGAGGCTGATTGGTTGCTTTCAGATCTGCCCAATTAGTTCACATATCCAAGGGAGAATACTGTGATGATTGGGTTACAGTAAAACAGCAGTGGTCTGTTGTCTGTTCTTAAAAAGTTATTCCTCACAAACCTTTGCCGCTTTATGTTCCATTTTGTTATTTTATAGACGTCTGCAGTGGATTATGGAGATCAGACAATCTTTCTTCTCCTTACATACATGTACTCAGTAACTGGGTTTGCAGCCATTACAGTTCCAGTAATTGCATGCTCATTTATTTATTTTTTTACATATTAGACTTTTGTCTCAGAACTTCCTCATGTGTCTTACTGTAGCTGCGACTGTATGCACAGATGTTTTACAGTATCTTTGTGCAGATCAGCAGGTGTGATCTTCTCATGATGGTCTCAATAAAGATACAACTACATGGATTCGAACACCAACGTATAGTAATTGGTGCTTCTCTGAAGTGATTCACTTGAGGTTTGGAGTTTAAATAGAGATGTATCTCTTACAGTTCTACTTTTGTTTGTTAAACTGTTATTTAACGTCACAGTTTATCAGACAGGTATTAAGTTACTCTTAATAGGAAAAATTCATGAGAAGATCACATATTGTGCTCCATTAATATGAGGCCTTTAAAGGTGCTACAAGGAACTTTTCAATATTTCTGAAATTTTCCTCTGATGGTCGTAAATTACATGTAACAGCAAACGAGACAATCAGTGCAAATAATACTATTTTTATATAGTTTTCTTAATGCCTTTGCCATGGGTACGCTCGCCCAGGAACAAAAGCTGGCGTAGTAAAAACACTACCGCTTTTGTCCAAAGGGGGTGCAAGAATTAACACGAACTGAAGTTTCCTCAGAGCACCTTTAACTGAGTGTATGGTTGCACATTATGTCTATTGCTGTCAGTGTAATTGATTTACTGGAATATATATTTATTTATTTATTTGTAAATAATAAATGTAGTGTTTTGGATATCAAATGTAATATTGTCGCATGTTAGTTTAGGATTGTAGACCTTAAAAAGAGCCAAATATATTCTATTTGCTTTCAAACAGCTAAATAAATAAAATTCAAGAGTTTTTGGTCATCACCGTGGTGCAGATGCAGTCATTTAATTACAGGGGCAGGTAAACAAAAGTTTGTTGTTGAAAGTATTTGAAGTTCTTAAGGGCATTGTTCACTTCTTCCTTGACAAAAGAACGTTAAAGAAAAAAACTACTCCAATCTGCTTAGGAGAGACAACATATTTAAAAAAAAAAGATCTAACATTATTACAGTCTATTAACTGTTGCTTCTTTTTTCAGACCTGAATCAGAATCAGAATCAATTATTTCTTGCAAAGACACACAATGAAACAGGTGATGTTTTGGTTGCAAACTTTATTTGTGCCTTTCGCGTGGTCACAGTCATTGACTCTGATTGATTTACAGCAACACACTTAAAAACAAAAACATCCACAGTTACACTGATCCTGCAACAGCACAGTTACACTTCCTTAAAATCTCTCGTTTTCTTTCAGTATGTTCCATCACACGCTTACACATACACACAAACTCACAAAAAAATGTGTCCATGCACTCATACACAGACCTTCACATTGGCATAGACAGGCACTGATCTCATATAAACAACTCAGTAATAAACAAAGACCTGATGTGAACTGCATGACGATAAATGTGTCAGGTCAGGTGGCAGAGGACGACACGGATATAAATACATGCACATAGATAGTAATAACTAGGTTTGTTATGAAGAAAAGGGATCCAGAAGATTAGCGGAATATCCTTTCTTTGGACCTTCATGTTTCGGATGAAATGCCAAGAGTCACTAAAATGTTGGAACTTTTTATCTTACTTTAAATCGACCTCAAGTTCCTTGTGTCTTGCAGAAAAAATATAAAATCACAGCATCAGTTATACCTTTGTCATGTGGGCATATATCACCATTCATCCATCTCCTACAACCTGACAACACACTTTCAACTAGTAATGGTTTCACAAATGGCAGCAACTTACAGTCACAGGCAAACAATAGTAAATCAATTTAGTTGGTTCTGCCAAGTCACTTAAACAGATCAGTAGTGGTACTCAGCTTAGACCTAAACACTTCATCCAAATGGCTCAGTTTAATGTACAATATAGTAGTAGTAGTATAGTTTAGGACTGCAATTGTCTTATCAAACTGTAGATCACTTTAAAAAAAAACAATAATCAAAAAGGCGTGTTTAGGTAAAGGGGGTCTGGTTAATGTCATACATGTATCACTTTACCACAGACTTTTGTGTTCTTGAGGTAAGAAACTGTGTTTTAGGAGTTCATTTTAGGGATCAGTAGCAAAAATAACTTGAGTGCAGGTCTGGCATGGGCAGTCCCAGACAAATGTTCCAAATTGATAGCGGCAACAAGATAAGTTAGATGCAGAGAACACAAGCAACATCACAAAAAAAAATATCCAATCAGTTACATAATATATAACATTTTAAAGAATGTCATTATTCAGTCAGTGCAAAAGATTCAGTGCTGAGCAGAGATCCATACTGCTCTGAGTCATGCAAGTTGTGGACAGAGAGCAGAGTGGTTAAAGGACACAACGTGCAAACCATCAAATACGGAAGTAACAGGACGATTCAATATGATTATGTGTCATAAAAGGAAAACATGGCAACATGAAAAAGAACGACTTGCTTTCAATGAGCTACCCTGCAGCTCAGAGCTCATTGGCTAAGAGCAAACACACAGTGCTATCAGTTCAATGGTCTGCTCTTATTGTATTCTAACCGCTCTCTCACAAATGTCACAAAAATAATACAATATATATAAGGATGATTGGCTGATGAATTGTACCTTAAAACAAAGCTTATTTATCCTTCACACATTGAAAAGGGGAATACTCAAAATATTCACTGGCTTTAAAGAAAAGAAGATGATCATAAACACTTTTTTCAGGAAGAGAGATGCCATTCTGTTCACATCTGGAAAGGAGACGCACATACTTGGTCCAGAGTAAGGGCTTGTTTACTCATCCTTCTCCTCTTATTATTGTATTTCTCTTTCCATAACTCCCAATGACAAGGACAAGCAAGCAGCAACCACCATGAATAGCATGAGACTCCTCCCGTCAATCAAAGCAAACACACCTTTAAATATCATCGTGAAATAAATCGTATAACTACATTTCAAGAGGTGACATTAGCAACGGAGGGAGCAAGTTTCTTCTTCCTGGAGGAAATTCTTCTTATAGAGAAGTTGTGTCTTGTTCCAAGGACTTCAACACAATTAGCCTTTCCGGCAGTCTGCATATAGGGGTCATTGGTTGAAAAAACTGCACCATAAGGCACTTGCGCTTACGCTTTGGCACTCAGCAGTGGTGGTGGTTGCCTCTTGGTTCTTCCTCCCATATCCGTCCTGTCTATCTCCCCTGTGTGAAGTAGTACAGCAGGTTGGGTTCATCCCTGAAGTGGTGCTGAGCTGTCAGGTGATCCAACACTCCTGCCTGCTGAAGTCGAACACCGTACAGTCGGGCCTCGGTTTGCCCGGCGCACAGGCCCCTCTCCACCAGCCAGTCCACCAAGTCGCTGCCCACAAACACACTCTCTACATGGGGCAGGGGAGGTCGGGGTGAGCATGAAGCCAGACCATGCAGGTGTGGGTGGGGAGGAATTACTGAGTTGTGAGCTTGGTTGGACTGGAGCTGGGAGACGGGCTCCTCTGGGATATCAGAGATGGAAGTATGTACTACTCTGTGTTCATTCTCAGGCTCAAGCCGGGGACGGGAACATTGGCAGGAGGATTCAGCTGAATCGAGAGTTTGGGGAATCTGGTTCAAATTCTTCGCCTCCCGGTTTAGCTGCTGGAGAGGATCCTGAAACAGATGTAGGTGCCAGGGCTGATGGGAGGGGGAATGTCTCAAAGCCTCCACTAGTTATCCTGCTTCTCCTTCTCCTCCTCCTCACCTGTCATTATCAGAGGAAGGATTCACCTGTCGAAGCGCTCACACTGTCCCCCGAGCCACTAGGGGGTGATAGAGACGAAAGGGAAAAGGGGACGAGGGCAGGCAAAGGAAATGTGAGAGAAAGAAAGGAAAGAACAAGCAACAGTAGAAAGGAAAAGTGGAAAGAGATGCATGTGTTAGAATAAAAGAAAAGAAAATCACCCAAGACAGAGAAATCTTTAATAAAAGGTGTTTTAGTTTTTGTAGAAGAGTAGTTCAATTCAGTCAAAAAACAATGACAACTTGACTTTACATTGCTTACCACCTTAAATAAAACGAGAAAAACAATATACTGTAAGTACATTGGAATGTAAAAAAAAATAATAAAAGATTAATTATACAGAATTTTCAAATGGTTGCATGGTAATAGCAATAGTCACAGCCCATGTTTTTTTTAGATAATTATTTATATCTGCAAAATTAAGCATGTAATGCACACCATGGTGGAAACAACCAACAGTAGAAATGTCTGGTGGTCCAACTTGAATTTGTTTTAAGAAATTTAACTACTTGATGGAAAGAGAATGTCAGTGACAGCAGTCAATCAGAACAACGGATAAAAACCATGCGGAGGATGCAGAGAAAAATCATGGAGAAACTAAATAATAAACATTAAGAGAAGTGTATTTCCACTTTTTCCGAACACAAAAAACAAATGTAAGGATTTTTAAATCAAAACACCACGTCAGCTTTCTGCTTTTACCAAACAGGAAATAAAATTACCGTATGACATATGCAAAACACACAAGAACTAGTGTCCTTACCTGCGTGTGTGTACTATGTCTTGTACACATTGGTCTTTGTGGTATCGGACAAACTGGGTACAGGTGAGTCTGACCTCCTCTGGTACACCTGAGGGACTCATGTCCTCACTGTCCCTGCCCTGCCACAGCCAGAGCAACCTGACACACACACACACACACACACACACACACACACACACACACACACACACACACACACACACACACACACACACACACACACACACACACACACACACACACACACACACACACACACACACACACACACACACACACACACACACACACACACACACACACACACACACACACACACACACACACACACACACACACACACACACACACACACACACACACATTATCTGGAATCTATAAACAATGATGGAGAAGTCAGACAATCTGCTGATCATCTAGATTAGAATCCTCAGCTCACCTCTTTTTAAAAGGCAGGATGATGAGATGTCTGTCCAGACCAAAGATCCCAAAAGACAGGAAACCCTGGCACAAAGACAAAGAGAAGTAGGTATTTATGTATGATATTATTTAAATTGGAACGCATTACCTTTGGACTTCATGTTTACACAGACGCACACACACACACACACACAGTTGTACCTGTCCATAGTTTGCCACGGCACAGAAAAACTGTAGTTCAAGGTATAGTCTTCCTGGATCTTTGTTGAACAACCACCACAGACAGCTGGACAGGTTCTAGATAGACAGACACATTCATCAATCAGGACATTTATCTAAACAACTCAGCTCCACATATTAGGTTTATACAAGTCAGCCAAGTAAAAGGTGACGATATATATTATTTCCATAGACTTATATATTGTTAGATCAATCTGATTGTACTCTACGACTACCTAAGACAATCCAGCTTGTTGATAGTACAAATTCTAATTTTAAAATAAATAAACAACAACACATTGTGTGGCTACTAGTTAATGATATTTTCACTGTATGGATACAACAACATAGAAAACATCATTTCAAATACAGCAAGTGTTCACATACAAGACTGAGATTGTCATTGTGTGGGCGACAAATCTGAACGGCTCGATGAACCACATATCCGATCTAACACAGCCCAAAGGAAACTGACTGGGCTGTCATATATTTAAGTGTTTGTGGGTTTCAAGCCACCAGGTAATAAAATGTATGTGAATAAGCACTGAAAAAGTGAGTTTTTCCTAATATGTTGTCCCCTTTAATGACCAGAAATAAAGGAGGGAAAACCAGTGGTGTGATGTGAATGCCAAAACACACTCTCCTTCCATAAGCATCGACACACATCGACTATCTGGAGAGTATATATGTTTAATTTCCTTTTCTTTTACCTGCTAATTTGCCAATTACGCTCACACATTCGCACGGACACGAAACGAGTATTACATCCTCACCGCGAGCAGGCAGACAAAGAGCAGCAGACAGAGCAGAACGTGTCTCACTGTCTGTTTATCATCTGTGGCTGGAGGCCCGGGAGGCGGCAGGTTCAGTGGCTGCTCAGAGGAGGATGAACTCTGCTGCAGTCCATCACACAGCGCCCCACTGTGGCCTGCAGAGGACAACACACCATAACCTTAAATGGGATTTGATGCATTTCTCACATCCAGATATTGCAATGCTGTTTGAATCATTGCATTATACATTGCTGGTGTCTTGCTTTGGTTCCCTTTGGCTTGATTGGATACATTACTGACAGATATCAATTATATTCCAAAAAATGACAATGTTATGCTGTGGAAGAATAATTGTAATAAACATTGTTCTTTTTGGAACCGGATGAAAGCTTAAATATGTGTACTCGCTGTCAACCACATTTAAATTACAATTATGTAATTACAATTCACATTCAATAGAAGGAAAAGTAAATAAAAAAGAGTGTTTGTTTTTTACCTGTGCTGTTTGTGTGCTCCCTCTGCGTGCTAGCTATCATGTCAGGTAAGGCTTGGAGAGGAGAGAAACTGTGGAGGTCTGGCAATACAACAGAAACATAATCTTATATTTTGCCTGTAACCATTTAACACAATCAGATTATGATCATATTTTGTATTTATTCAGGCACATAAAATGGGATTGCATCTTCCCAACAGACAGATGATTGCTTTCAAAGCAAGTCAGACTAGGCCAAAGGTGTGTTAGCAGGGAAAACATCAATCTACCTGAGTTGATGCTGACCGCGGGGGAATTTGCCAACTCTGGCTGTTGTTGTGGTGGATCCTCCAGGCCACCAGGGGGCCTCAGCTCATCATTGATGCCTGCTCCAGCAGCTCTGCTCAGGGCCTCGTAGCCTCTCTGCTCCCTGTCTCCCTGGCTGAGACCCATCAGGGATATAGCACCCAGCACCATGCTGACTGCAAGCACCACCGCAGTGCTGATTATCTGGAGTGAGAGAGAACAGAATAAAAACATACTGGAATACTTTATTTTGAGTTTCTTAAAACAGAAAAATAATCAGACTCAAGCTGAGCAGAGCAACTAACCTGAGCCCTGCCGTAGAAGAAGGCAGAGTCTATGGAGTCAGTCCTCTCTCCTGCTATCAGAAGACCCCCGACCATCAGGAAAGGAACCCTGCACACACGTAATGTTAACACAGTTATTCTCAGATATCTGAGATCCTATTCCAGTCATTTAAATATAATTTTAATGCAGTGATCTGAAGATCAAACCAATTATTTTATAACAATGTTAAGGTTGAAACCAAGATTTTAAAGTCTTTAAGATGAAAGTCACAATTTGTCCTGACATACCCCCAACCTAAAATCATGAACACTCCTGGTCGGAGTCTCAGCAGATCGTCTCTGTTAGTCAGCGCCAGACAGAGAGGGATTAAACCTGAAAATAGGAACAAAACAAAGGAATGTGAGAGCCAGTGTGTACATAATAACATAATAAATCATAGTATTGAGTCAAATGTAGTCTGAATATGGGGAAACTGAGGTTATAAATATAAACACTTACTTGTCCAAATGTATGTGCTGTACAGAGAGCCATATAGCAGAACGAAGGTGAATGTTTTACCGATCAGATTATCTTCTTGTTTCACCAAGAAGTTCCACAGGATCATACTGACACACACCAAAAACTAGAGCAGAGAAAAGTACAGCAGGTTAAGGTAGGACAGTAACGGTAAACATAAGGAGTCAATGGGCTCAATTTATAATTTCCAGGATAAATGAACAAAGGCATTTACATTTATTTATTTACTGTATACAGCACCTTTCTTAACAGTGTTATAAAGTGCGGAGAACCAAAACAACATCCGAATATCATTATAATGAACATCACTGTTGAAATGCGTGCTCTACAACACTTTAAACACAGTGTTGAGCTCAAGTTGTGACTGGAGACTGACCTGAGCCAAGAAGAGATTTAAGGCAAAGAGGTGAGGAAGTCTGTTAAATTTCCTGCTTAGCAACATCACCACGATGGTCCACACCTAAGAAGAAAAAAAACAGGCGCGTGACTTATTATTAGGGTTGCAAAATTCCGGGAATTTTCAAAGTTGGAAACTTTCCATGGGAATTTATGGGAATTTTGGGAATTAACGGGAATAAACGGGAATTTACTAAATTTAAAGCTACCCAAATGCATTACATTCTCCTAACTATGTTATTTCAGTCCAGGCAAATGTTCTAGACTGTAAAAAGCAGTTTTTTCAACTAAGTTTTAATATATTTATTATGAACATTTAATTTCAAATCAGATTTTTAAAAAAAGTTTATTGAGACACCCAACTTGATATAATTTATTGATTTTTACTAGACCAGGCTTACAGAGGCTTAAACAGTGATTTTAAATATAGTTGGGGAAAATATATTTTAGCATAATCTTGACTAAAACAACCAGATTTTATGCAAGTACACTTGGCAAATTGCACATAGCACACATCCTACTGCAGGGGTACTGAGGCCACGTCCCCTACATGCACTGTGCATTCCTCCATCACATCGTGGGGGGGCAATTTACTTTATTCATTGAATGGGTGGGGTCAGACAGATGAGTAATATTTAACTCAACATACATCTTTTTGTTGTTCAGTGAAATTATTGATTGTTCATAAAATAATCAAAACTTGAAAATTCTTTTTACAAATAAATCTGTTCAAATCTAATGTTTTTTTAATTGTATTATTTTGCATGGATGTCTGCCTATGACCAAACATAGTGTTTAAATGTTTAGATTTATGTTTGGATATGAAAAAAAAATCATTTAAATTACCGACATTTAGTTAATTCCTATAATTTCCGATTTTGAATATTCCCAAAATTCCCGAGCGAAAGTTCCCGTGGAAACTTTCCGGAAACTTTCCGGTAATTTACCGGAAACTTTCCACCCCTTTGCAACCCTACTTATTATTACAGTTTTTTGTGATCAACAACCACTGGAGGACATGAAGATAAATAAGTCTTACGCCGAGATATGGCTGCAAACACACTCACCAGTGCTACAAGGCTGACGATGCTGATGTTGAAGCTGACGTTTTCGAGTTCCGTCACCAGGGGGGTCGGGTCCATCAGAGGGATCGTTAACAACCAGGCCGACACGTACATGATGGGTGCAGACAGAAACGTACTGATGACCATCCCTGATGTTACCTAAAGGAAAGGACAGAGAGAAAGACCATTGAAAAAAAAAACACAAGGCACACCACTAACTGACATTTTAACATGGGGATACTGGCCAAATGGATTTGTGGGGATGTTGTATCAATATACTGTGCAAGAAATTTGGATCCGTCCTTATTCATTCAAAAACTTTACAGTTATAATTAGGGCAGTCAAATTAACGCGTTAATTTCGATAAATTAATCACAGAAAAATGTACGCGATTAAAAAAATGAACGCAGATTAATCGCACTTCTATAGTGCCCTTTGACCCGGTGCAAAAGTGCTGCGCAGCTCTGTGAGCTGCACTGAGCTGCACCTGTAGCTTGCATACACAGCCCGCACGGGTGAAAGGGAGAAAAGTAAAGAGAGAAGCAGAGGAAAGGGCGAGGCCGAGGGCTCTATGGACGGTTTATGTGATGCTTTGGGCAAATAAGCATGAAGGTAGGAAGACATCTTACTTTATTCTCCACAGTGTCTGTGCATTATTGATTTTGTGGGTGCAACAATATAGGTTCAAAACAGTATCTCTCAATCTTCCTCTGTGTGTCTCAATTTTGTTTGCTAGCTGTCTCGTCTCCCGTGTAAACGGACACCCGCCCGTGTGTGTGTGTGTATGTGTGTGTGTGTGTGTGTGTGCGTGCGTGTGTGTCAATATTTTTGCCTATGAGTACGACGATGGTGAATGAATCGGCATAGGCATCTGTGGGAGTGCAGCGCTGTCTGTGTGGAGACAGAAGTTACGAGAGACGGAGAGCGAGAGAGCGAGAGAGAGAGAGAGAGAGACTGTAGCAGGCTATACAGCCGTTTATAAACAGGTATAAAAGTGTCATAAAAGTATGCGATTAATTTAGATTAATTAATCACAGAGCCTGTAATTAATTAGATTAATTTTTTTAATCGCTTGACAGCCCTAGTTATAATTTTCTTTTCTTATGAACCTTTTATAGGCATAAATCAATACATGTCAATCACCTGAACAATACAATTAAAATATAGCCATTGAAGTTACGTTTAACTTAACACAAAATTATCAAGCAAAGAGCAAACACAGCTAGCTTGTGTTTCTACTTGATCTGACACAATTCAGACGTTCTCAAACTCCCCTTAGCTTGCTCCAACGGACTAAACAAGTCCAAACAATGATGTCCGTGTTGACAGTGCTTTTTTTCCCTTGTTTCCAAATAACATACAATCTTAATGGTGTCATGTTGCGGGTGATGAATAATGAATACTGTAGAAAGTAGAAAGTACAAGGCAGATTTCGAGTTGAAAATTGGACTTTTCTATATTGTTGTGTATCTTATTCCTGTCCTGTGACCTGACCATGCTTCAAAACTTAACATGATGTTTTAAAGTGTGCTGTTTAAAGTAGGATGACTACATCAACACTACTTACCACCTCTAGCTCCATGTTATAGTGTGCGGCATAGATGGCCACACTAGGCGCGGTTGGGAAGACTCCATACAGGAAAGCAAAGTTAGACAAACTAGTGTGGTTGGAACTTGTGCTGTTGACTCCAACATCCAAAATATCGACCATGTCTTTACAGACCAGCGGCATCACAAGGCTGGAGAAAGACATAGAATACATACATACAACTTAATCAATGACCAGTTGTTAAGGCAGGTTTAGTTTATGGAGATCAGGCTGGAAAACCTGTACTAACGCTGATACACTTTGTATAAAAACCCTGGTAGCTATAGCTTCAACGATTATTCAACTTTCTAATGTGATTTTGGATGCACAGCACAATTTTTATCCTATTATATTTGAGTACTTACATATAAGTTAGATATACCTGTAAAGTGTAACACAATTTAAGGCAATACACTTGCAATAAATACTTCCTTTGTCAAGCTTAGCATTTTTAGGTTTTTTGACCATGTGTCACAGAGAATTAATTTTTATTTCTGAGGCTGTAGTCTGTGCTGGCCTTGTACTGGACACTTTATATTGAGTTTTTCTCAAATAATCTTCTTCATTAATGTATGTACTTTACTTATTCAGGTATACATGCACTGTATATACATTTAAAAGTAATGTAAGAATGGTATATCAGACAAACACCATCCATTCCCGCTTACAGTTTGGCTGTGATGAGGAGAATCAAGGCAACTCCACTGTCTCGTGTCAGTTTTCTAAGCTGACCGACCTGCCAGAGAAACAGAGATGACTTTACTGTGGACATATCCATCATACATACACAGGGTTCTAATAGTTGAAAATACAGTAAGTTAAATCAATTATTCTTAGATAAAAGAAATAAACTGAATTCACAGTCGCCATTCAAAAGGGAAACTATTAAGTTAAAATGTACAGTAAAAGGCTTAAGTAAATAAAAATTGAATCCAGACATTACAAAAAGACTGAACACAACCAAACTCACCATACTAAGACCCAGGTAAAACAAGGCCGCCCCTCCAAAAGAGTTAGCCAGGCCATCTATGAACTCTGAAAGCACGGCAGGGATCTGCTGGCCAAGGGCAAAGTGGCCGATGATTCCTACCATCACCATGAAAACTACTGGGTTCTTTAACACCTGGAGGGGTAACAGAAAGATTGGATACAATGACATTAAAACTTGGTAATAAAATAATAATATTGCAATCTCTTAGGGTGTAAAGGTTTTTATGCCTGGTTTGTTATTCACATAAAAATACCTGTATACCATACCTGTAGGAATACAACTCCCACAATGCTTAGAGTGCTGTGCTGTGAATGGCCGGCCTGCTTCCACTTCTGCACCTCACACAGAGCGAAGCCAATGGGATTGAGGAGCATGAGGGAGACCGGGGCCACTAGATAGATGTACTGGAGGTACTCTGGATACGTACTCCGATACAAAGCATCCACTAGAAATATAGAAACAGAGGGAGAGGGGTTTGTTTATGTCTGGGATACAGTATTTTTTCTTAATTGACAATCTGTATGAATGGTTTACATCAGCGACAGTGTTTTGTATCTGCCTCACCTATGGGATACCCTAAGGCAAAGTCATTGCTCTGCGTAGCGAAGATGGCGTACAGGCCAGCTTTGCTGTATCTGTTCTCTGGACTGGCCACCAATAAAGTCAGCACACACACCAGCACAAACACTGTCACCTACACACAGGGTCAGATTATCAAGGTCAGGTTGTGTATATTTGTATACAGTACTTCTTCCTAGGGTTGAATAATTAACTTATTTCAAATCAGAATAGTGATTTCCAGGGTTTAAACTGTTTCAATCATGTTTCAAATCCATGCCGTTCTCCTTGTGTACCTAGCATGCTCACCAATCAAAAGTGGCCAAAAGCAACGGCATATACGCATACAATTATATCACAAATCGAATCGCAATATCTGTCAGAAAAATAAATTAGGTATTTTCCCAAAATCGTTCAGCCCTACTTCTTCCACAGAAAAAATATGCTTTCCTAATCTACAATTATTTCCAACAACCATGATATAAAATACAAAGTACAAACATATACTGGTAAAACGTGACCACACACACATGCACAGACACAAACCTTAGCAATCAGGACACTCCAGAAAAACGCCCAGATGACATCTCCAAAGTCCAGCAGCACCATGTTTTTAAAGAGCAGGGCTGGAAGAGCAAACTTGGACACAAAGTTCCCCAAACCCTTGGCTTGGCTCTCTGTGATGATATCTGCCCTGTAGATACGAACGGAAGAAACGGACATAAACACATGTAATAGTCACAGTGGTTGTGCATTTGTCACTTTTATATATTTTCATTGGGGTATCTGCAGAATTTCCCACATACAGCAGAATCTTAAACTACAGACTGGATGCATGCAAAACTGAAGTGGACAGAATGGCAGCCCTTTGGTCGGGGGCTGCCGTTTAATTTCCGGCCAAAGATCAATGATGACTTAAAGCTTCACTAAAAAACATTAGCAACAATAGTAGCTGCTTTTGCACACGCCCTACCTGCCAGCAATGTAGCCACACATTATGATGCCAAAGCACTCAAGGAGAGCTGGGAAAAGCTTGTCGATGGACATGTGGGGCACCGCAGTGGAGCCCGCCAGGGTATTATGGGATATATTCTTCCCATGGATCAGCACGTAGTTGTTGGCAGTCTCCATGGTGATAATATGTTAGGGATAGGGGGGTCAGGGTATGTGTGAGTGAAGTCAGATAATGGATGGTCCAGGAAATCTAAAGGAAGGCCAGAAAAGAAAAAGAGTGGCATATTGAAAATAGGCAAAATAGAAATATTATGTTTCAACTACACAAAGCAGAGGATGAGAGTGACTGATGGTTCAACTCGTAATGTCTGGGGAACCAAAAGAAAACCAACACGGATTGTTTTAATATAGTGAAGGAGGGACTGTTGCCTGAGAAACAGTCAATCAGGGTGCCAGGAATTCGTATTTATGCCTGTGTGCGTGAACACACCATTGACTAGGTTAGCACTGTAAACACTCTTCATCCGATGACAGAGGGTTTTATACAATGGTGCGACAATGTGAGAGACTTAAACTAATGGCATGACATTAAACAGCCTTGAAGCTAACTGCTTTCCATGACAGCACTACTGTGTCACTAGCAATGCCATGACCGATAGCGCAAGCTAGGCGCATGCTAAAAACATCACCTGCACCGTTAGTTTAATTGTACGACGCGGTGAAATTTTCCTTCAACATCTGGCACTGATATTTTCATTTAAATTGCTCGCTTAAAAATGACTTGCTTACCTCCGTTGCTTAGAAGGACATCTCTGTTCAGATATGTACGGGTTAATATGTCTCGCTGTTTGAACTAGCTCGTGTTTTTGCCGTTTGTGTGAGAAGCACCGCGTCTGAATCTGACAGCTGCCGAATAAAGGCAACGCCCTGAAATGTGACTGACAGGCTATTCAGCCAATCAACGCCCAGGTACGCTTCAAACCCCAACTCTGAGTGGATGACAGCGTGCAGCAGTGCAATTCTGCATTTGTGAGATAAAGGGATGATTCAATCTATAGACTTCAACCTTTGGTGTTTTATAGCAGCTGCAAAGTAAATAAAAAAAGATGATCCAACAATAGTAAAGCGTTTTTGTCATTCATAATAAAATATGATCCCATCAGATTAGAAGTCAATACATAATGTTAAAAAAGAGAAGTAATGATGAAAGGATTATATCAATACCTCTCTATCTACTTAAATGTTCTCATGTAACACCATGCAGTCTGCTTAACTTTGCAGCATAAGGCAGAAACAGTTGGTCTACCTCATGATGTGAGAAGATGCATTTGAAATTTGACTTTCAGATAGTAGTGCGAGTTGCATTTCTTTACCTTCTCTGACCAATCAAGGATTATTTTGAACCTGTGCAGGGAACCCCATTGGATTCCATATCTGACAGCCATCACAGCTCTGTAGATCTTGAATCAATCATCAAAATATCATAACACCAAATGCGTCTGTTATTGCTTATTAAGATGACCACAACTGAGATTGATTTTTTTGTAGGTTAACTGCAACAATATGAGCTGCAGTTATAGGACTGCAGGGTGCCGGTGCCGGTGTAAATGTTGAAATAATGGTGATATTTCCACATTCATTGATGAAATAACAGGGGATGGCCATTTTAGAAAGGGGGATGACATCCCCCCCCCCTCATCTCGAGTACTAGTAACATTCACTTTATTTTAATTGCAGCATCATCACTAAATTGCCATCCCAAACTACTTACGATAGACAACATTTCCTGGTAGTCATAGTTTACAAAAAAAATTGTGACCAAATAGACAAAACCTAATTTTTACCATGTCTAAAGTCCAGAGTTTTTAGGAGATTATTTGAAGGAGATTGTCAGGTATTAGAGTTATTTTGAAAACTACAAAGCTATAATGACACACTGTTTTATCAATGTATTGTCTGGATTTATTTCCCAAACAATGTCAATTATGCATATTGTTTATCTGATAAAACATAATAAATCACCTCATCTGGAAGCTGACATTACAGTCCACTGTCCTCGACTGTGATCAAATGATTGACCTTTTGCGCAGAAATATCAAATGACTTTCAAATGAATATTCTTCTCAACACACAGTTTACCTCAGGTAAAGCACATGAAGCATCTCAAAGCATTGTATTTATTGACGTAAATATGTTTACTTCCTTATGATTGTCTTCAAGAATATGTTTCTTAGACCAACACATGATAATACATCACAACGTATACAAAAGACCATTCAAAGCAGTGCCAGGTGAAGCAAAATTAACAAACATAATACTGCACAGTTCACATAACTTAAAATAATACAGTCCTTCAATACCACTTGAATCATACAGATACATACAGAGGTCCTTCAGAGTAAGTCAAGGCGGCTTTTCATAAAACAGCAAAATAAGAAACGGTTCTTTTGTAAACTAATGCTGCCATGACACCACACAATGTCCTTTAAAAACATCTCAATCATAAACATGCTCTCGTCACATTTAACAATCAAAAGTACCGTTCAGTGGTTGCAACAGAAACACACAGATGCAAATGTACATACTGTGAAGGCACATGAGGCTTTGGCAAATTCAACACCTGTGTTTCCCCTGCTGTTTTATAGTTGCAAGAGGTTGTAGAATTTTTTTTTGTTTTTTTTGTTTGCTTGTTATTTTTGTTTGGTGACATGTCTGTCTATGTTTTGGTGTTCCCTTAAGACATTCAGCTATACTAAGTTTTCCAGATGTTCTGGCCATCCAGCTGCTGTACTGTTTCTGTTTTTACATTCACATCAGCAGAGGTGATCCAATAACACTGAACAAACATACACACATAATTAAAGGCACAAAAGGCTAATTCCCTTAATTCTTTGTGAGCAGCCTGAAATTACAATCCTGAATAGACAAAGGCACATGGGAAACACTGGTAAAAAAAAAAAGAGACAGAGAGAAGCAGCTTGTCAACACGCTCGAGGAAGCCGATTGGCTGCACTGTAACCCTGGGATTCCAATGTTGACAATATTATTGCCAGAATATTGAGCTCTTCCCTATTGCTGTCTGTGCTGTGCAAACAGGCAGATAAGGTCACCTGTGCTACCTGCCAAATGCTGGTTTATTTGTCAAGTAAAAGTCTGTATCCAAAAGTCTTTATCTAAAAGTGTAGCTTGTTGGTAAAATATAATATCTAGCAAGCACAGTAAGCAAAAGATGAAACAAGGTATGTATGTAATGAAGTGGATGTGGATCAAGGTTCATGAAAAATACTGTTGTTTTTAAGTGTTCAGTGTCTTACAGCAACACAGAGACATCCTCCATCCACTGCATGGCCTTTAACCTGAAGAAAAAAAATCTATTGCCTAAAGAGGTGCAGGATTCTTTTTTTTTGTATCTGAAGAAAGTGTACCGGAGTATGAACACGCTTTGGTCTTTGAATGTTGCCATTCTGCTGCTACAGAGGCACATGATATACACTCCACATTGTGAGTCCGTCCATTTACTTGGTAAACAGACTTCAGGTCCATCTTACATGTTGCAGTCCACAGATGAACCACATGCCGCAGGCAAAAGCACAATGAGCGCAATAGAGGGACAGAGAGAGAGGGAGCGAGACAAGTAAGGAAACAGAAAGTAGTTCCAGGGGTTGTGTTTGCTGTCACCTCTTCACCTGGGTACAGGAGGTAGAGGAGGTGCTCCTCTCTCCTTTTTACCAGAACCTTCCAAGAAGCAACAGAAACAAAGGAGTTAGTATTTTCTTAGCTTTCCAGAGGAGATTTCATTTTCTTCCACCAGATGGCACTAAAGCATTTCTTTCTTTCCAAAGGTTCCTTTTTCTATTTATTGTTCCAATAGCATATCTGAAATATTTGTTTTTGAAAGAAGTTTACACATGAGTAATTTTAAAATGGTTCCATCTAGTTTTGTTAATTTCACTGTAGTCTACTTTTCTTAAAAACAGGTAGATTTATCATTCTTTATTTCAAAAGGACATATTTCTCACTGCTACAAGTGTAACTACACAGTAACTAATTATAATCTAATCAAATTGTGTTACTTGCAATGAAGTGTGTGTGTGTGTGTGTGTGTGTGTGTGTGTGTGTGTGTGTGTGTGTGTGTGTGTGTGTGTGTGTGTGTGTGTGTGTGTGTGTGTGTGTGTGTGTGTGTGTGCGTCTATGTGTCAGGCTTACCTCTGCCGTCGTTCTTGCCGATGTTGCTGGGGTAGGTCTTCTGGAAGGGCACGTAAGGCTCAGGAGGAGGAAGGTCCGACACTGGATGGAAATTGAATCGACACTCCCACTCATCTGTTAACAGAGAAAAGTGGCAGTGTCTCCATCAGACTGACTCAACTCCACCAAACAAGCACTGCACACATCATGAATATATGTGTACGGTGGAATGAATGGGAATCAATGCAGGTTACTGGGTTAGTTTCTCACTTTTTTAAAACAGGATTCTACTTATTTGACACAATGCAGTAAGAAAGATAAGATCGGCAGCATGAACAGAGCAGTAACAAGAGTTAATACAAGAAAGTACATTTCTGGTAAACTAAAATGTTTCTCTTTGTGCCAATTTGATATCAGATTTACTAACAGTCTTGTCTAATAAACTGCAAACATTCACATCATTTATAGGTTTATAGTAAAAAATGTCTCTGTAATAATTTATCAACCGCCTTTTTTTTCCACTGTATTCTAAATCAAGCTTACTCCCTTTGTTCAATGGGATAAAAACAACACAGATGGGAGGTCAGTGGGTTTCTCTGCCATAGCTGAACACATTAGAACTCATGTGGTAAAAATAACACAGAGGTCAAGGGATTTCTCTCTAGAGACTGGCGGAGTACAGGATGTGAAAAGGACAAGGCGCAGAATATGAATAAGACCCCTGAAAAGTTATGTACTTATGGATTTATATATTAAAGCTCTGTGTTTATGAGTGTGTTTTATTTTATTTCCTTAAATGTAATGTACATGTACTTTTACTTTTTCCTCACTCCCTCTACCGGTGAAACGCTGTAAATGTTTCTGTCCCACAAATTCCACTGCTCTCCATTCATTTTATCAACACCCAAATAAACCAAACCAAACAAGCACTTTCAGGGACATTTACTCACCCTGTATTTGGTTGTGGTGAGAGTTTTGGAAGCCGTTACCCATGGGTGGCGGAGGAGGAGGGGCCCCCCCTGCGCCCGGCCTGTCCGGAGGGAGGGGTGGTCTACCGCCAGGTCCACTACGAGGGGGCTCCGGACCAGGCCGACCAATGGGAGGAGGAGCTGGTGATGACCTCACACTGCCCCTGTCCACACTGCGACCTGAGGGAGGAGGGGGAGGAAGAGGCCCTTTGGAGGTAGAAATAAAAATTGACACATTAGCTGACGGATTGTTTTTCTAAGACTTCGACATGAATAGTACTTTCTCTTTTTCATATGGTTTGCATAGTGACTCAGTGACTCATTCAGTTCAATTAGTTAATCAAAGGCTATTTACCTGAGCGCACTGAGGATTGGTTCCTTCCAAGAGCTGGAGGTCTCTCGTTTGGTGGAGGAGGGAGGGGTCCAGACCGACCGTGTGGTGGAGCTGGAGCATGGCTGGCAAAGAGGAACAGAATTTTAATATACATTAACTATAACAAAACAAAATAAAGATGCTGTGCTAAGAACACCTCGCTGCAGAAAGTGCCAATCTGTTGTGCAAAACTATTTTGCTTCTAAAGAACACATTTCCAAATTTGGATATTTGAAACTGATAGACAAAATTACATTTTAATGCAATGGAGCGATATAGAACAGCTTTATTTTACGTGTGCCCAAACAAATCAAGTTTATAAAGAGGGTCGGTTATTTTTAGAGGGAAGCAACATGAAGAAGTTTGCATGCTACGTGAACTGCAGCATCACAGAGCAGCTATTAGATCTGAATCTATGCAAACTCTGACAGCCACCAAAAGCAGACTCCGCTATCAAGAACATTCCCCATGTGTCCGATTACTGATAGCAAATACTGTTTACACACGCGGCTTCAATGCAACTTATCCATTAATCCTTCACAAATATGGAATAATAGCAGAATCAGATCAAACTGGACTGGTACCTGTTTAGTGAGCTGTTCCTTTGGGGCAGACGAGGGGTGCTGTGGTCGTCCCCTCCAGCCGGGGAAGGTGGGAACGTTGGAGGTCCCGGTCGGCCTGGGGGAAGAGGGGGCGCCCCCCCAGCAGAGGAGCGAGAGGATGAGGAGACAGGGGGAGAAGGCTTGGAGTTGACAGAGGGGGGAGGAGGAGGGGGGACGTCACGGGGCATAGAGGGCCGATGACCTCCCACAGGAGCGGGCGGTGGAGTGGGTCGGTCGTCAGGGAGCGGAGGCCTCCCTCCATGAGCGGGCGAAAAGGACGGTCGGCTACTGCTGGGGGGTGGAGGCGGAGGAGCAGAGAACCCTGGTCTTGGCCCAGGTGAGGAGCCTCCCGGTGGGGGAGGGAGAGGGCCGTGCCTCCCTGGAGGAACACTAGGAGGTGGAGGTGCACAGGCAGGACTGGGCCTTGGTCCTCCGGGGAGTGATGGCGGATGTGGGCTCCCACGAGACTGGAAGTTCTGGGTTGGTCGAGGTGTGTTGGGTACCGGAGGAGGGGGGCCTCCTGGAGTGTCTTGTCTGGATGAGAAATTTGGCCGGCCCTTGGGAAGATCTGGGACGTGGTTACGGGCACCTGCAGGGGCTCCTGGGAGTTTTGGCGGGCCTCCACCACCGCCACCAAATGGGCTGGGCCCACTTGAGCGGCCTCCGGGGGGCAGGACAGGTCCTCGGCTGGGTGCTGAGTCTGGGAAAGAGAAAGCAATAGAAACATCAGTAGTCATAGTCAGCCTTAGGACAGAATGCTTGTTGATATTTGAATTTAGCATCAAAACAAAAACACCCTTCAGAGGCTCTGCCCCCAAACGCGTCTTCCCTTAGCAACAGCAGTCGTCACTTACGACCTGTCCGATAGCATTGCTGTTAATAGCATCATTAAAGCACCTTTAGCTGATTGGTTGGAGAAGTGTTGCCCGGCCTGCTCCAACTCCCTTTGTTTACATCCAGTGGAAACCACGCAGACATTGGGAAAACATTCAAACTTTTTGGAAATCATTTTTCTGGTTTTTACCATTTGAGTTTTTGTTTGCTGCAGACCTCAGTTTGGGCATCCCTCCTGCGAACAGGCCTCCTAAACCAGCAGGAGAACCTCCGCTAAAACCACCTCCTCCTCCGCCGCCTCCTCCTCCTCCTCCTCCTCCTCCTCCTCCTCCTCCTCCTCCTCCTCCTCCGCCGCCGCCGCCACCTCCTCCTCCTCCTTTTGGTTCTGAGAAAATAAAAACAAAAAAACATTAAATTCATTCTTTTTTTACTGGATACATTTTTAAATATTGTACACTCTGGTTTGCTTCACACATGTATAAAAGAGGTGATGTGTTTTTTCTATATATATTGCTTTTGTTTTGACCATAACCAGGTAACCAGCATGGCTAACCCAGTTACAAAGACAAAAACATAGTGAGAGAGGTCCTGACTTACTGTCCAGTAATGGCCCACTGCGGTCATTGGTAACAGCTTTCTTTAATCTGGCGCCACCAGCAATGTCAGACAACAGAGCACTCCTATCCTTCTGTGCTGTGCGGCTTAGATTTGGCTTCGCCGTGTTGGCCTGAAACACAAACACGCATCGAGGTGAAATACACTCACTGAGACTGAATAGAGCAACACAAACTAACGACTACATGTATCCGTCTGTGGGGGGAGTTATAAGAATTTGTCGGTAAAAATGTGAATGACAACACAGAAATGTGAGGATCATACAGACAAAATAGGAGATATGTTATGATGTTATTTATCCACAAGATGTCTCTGCTGAGCAGGGTCAAGAGGACAGAGCCTTAGACAGACAGACAGACACACAGACAGACAGACAGACAGACAGACAGGATGACTTACAGATCCAAAGGTGGGAGGAGGGGGAGGTCCTGGGGGTGGTGGGGGAGGCGGGGCTGGCATCTTCCTCTCTCCAATTCACTCTATCTGCACTGGACGCCGCACCCTAGAAGACACACAACACACAGCACAGTGAGACAAAGTCCTGCAAACTGGTCTTGCATGATCTTAGGGTGATGCATTGGTTCCCATAAACTGGAGACTGGGTTCCTTGACACAGTTCCAGGGTGTCCCCTTCCCCCCCCATTATAAACCAAAAGTTGATTCCCTCTCAGAATATCTTAGTTCAAATAAATTATTCAAAATGTATCTTTGTAACTGTAAGACTTGGTCATCCTACAGTTCAGACATAGAAGAAGAAATTCCTCAGGTGAACACCCTTTGTCCTCCAGAGAAAAATAGTGGTTCTTAAACTGTCAAGTGTGCAACTAATTTAGCTGCATTTCTTCGGTTGGCATGTAGATGAGGACTAGGAACTTGTCTCAAATACAAAGTCAATACATTTCGTCCAATATGAAAAGTGGTCACAGTAGCTTCTCTCTTGCTTTAATGTGTCTTGGTGACCCATGTGAAAATCGATTTGTAGAACATAGTTTGATGCTTTGAGGCCAGGCGGTTCTGAAAGATTGACATCCCATCGGTGGTTGCCGCTTGCTTAACACACCTTAGCACCTTATCCTGTTCAACGAGTAAGGGCTTTTGATCTCCTTTTAATAGCCAAGATGGAGGCAAGTGATGAGTACAGCTGTAGGGTCCAAAACATCCTTTTAGAGTCAAAATGATAGGGGCTTGCCAGGGATGGTACGCCTGAAAATATAGTACAGATATACTGTACATAGGCTGAGCAGGAAATTGTTTTTTTGATGAAAATAAGTGAGGAACAAATAGATAAATACTTAAATGAGCTGATAGTGTCATTACAGCCACACTGACATACTAACGATACACTTTTCATTGAACAGGAACTGGAGTGTTTAGTTCCCTATAACAGGCTGTTTATCTAGTGGTTAAATTTAGAAAAGGACAGATACCCATTACTCACAAACAATCATACAATGCAGGAGTGTAACATACAAAGGAGATTTCCAATCTGGGTCAATGCCATTGGGAATTGATGATTTTCTTAATATTGGTAAAGCTGCACTTATGATATGAAGAAAGGCCACAACAGAGAAGAATGTCCCATTCTAAATTATAATTTATTTGCAACAACTATTACAATTATCATGATAACTTTTGTCAGGCACAAACATATAACTTCCCATAACTGTATGATCTAGACTCTAGTACACGCACACAAGTGCACGCCCTTTCATCCATTTTAAACACATGAATATGGTGGAATTGTAAAATACTGTAACTGGCAAAGATGCTTAATGTTTGCACTTTGAAATTCATTGACATTTGTGAATATAATCCTAACATGGATGATAAACTAATCTGGCAATCTGAACTCAATCACCTTGGAGAGGAAAGTAGCTAAAGGAGCATGCTCATAGTAGCATATCTACTGCATTCATTCAACTGGACGAGAACTAGCTGCACTAAGATCATGAGGGATCAATAAGAGGGTTCTTCAGGTGAAACAGAAATCCATTGAACACACATGCACACCACCGCATTCAAACTCACATCAAAATAAGCCTAACAAAGATACTCACACAGCTCTGCCTTTCACTTCATTTTAGGACACACACACACACACACACACACAGTCAGACCGTCCTCTCTAGAGCCTCTTACTTCCTGTATGCTGCTGACAAACAGGAAGTCACTACGCAGCTCCAGCACCGCAGCCATCCGGTTGCCAGTATGATGATACCTCAACATCTCAGCTGCGTATCATTTTGACAGTCTCCTCCCCTTTCTCACTTTTCTCACTTTTCTCACTTTTCTCACTTTTCTCACTTTTCTCACTTTTCTCACTCTCTCTCTCTCTCTCTCTCTCTCTCTCTCTCTCTCTCTCTCTCTCTCTCTCTCTCTCTCTCTCTCTCTCTCTCTCTCTCTCTCTCTCTCTCTCTCTCTCTCTCTCTCTCTCTCTCTCTCTCTCTCTCTCTCTCTCTCTCTCTCTCTCTCTCTCTCTCTCTCTCTCTCTCTCTCTCTCTCTCTCTCTCTCTCTCTCTCTCTCTTAACTCTGTATTGGTTTAATCACCTCCATTTCCCTTTCTCCTACTTTTTGCTCGCTCTCTTCATCTGCTTGCACCGCTCCTGACGTCCATCCTTTGCATCCCCTACCAGCTGACAATAGTAGAAGAATGTTCCATTTTGAAAGACCTTTCATGTATTGCATGTTGAAGTGTAGAAAGAACAACCATGGGGAACATGCAATGAGTACATTTTGAGAAATATTTTACCCTAAGCAAAGTTATAACATGAAAACAAAATGTCTTTGGTGAACCCACAATTTTTACTACTACTCACTATAAAGATGACATTTGTGGTTCATAGTAAAACATTTGGAAAATGATTCCAATGTAATTTAAGTAAAGATATCCACGTCCCCCTTAGTATGCAGTGTTAAATCTTGTGTACACAAATATTCAGCCCATAGAGTGACATGGGCAGATTTCACATGGGGTTTTACAAAGCGCCTCTGAGATGTTTTTGAGTAAAACTACTTTATCTCCACTACATCAGATGTGGCCTACACAGACCAAACTGGCATATTTATATACATTTGTTTTTACAGAAATAGACCCAGAAAGTGGTCAGTCAACCTTTGTATCTGTTATTGATCGTGTTGATAATATTGATGATGTGCACTCTTCCCATGTGTTGATGTTGATGTTTTGCATGACGTTGATATTGTGTGTTATTTCTTCTAACTTGCGCCAATATTTCATGTGTTGTTGTTGCATACTGTGTGCTTTTGTTGGTTTATATTTAATGCAATCACAAAGTCCTTGTGAAAGAGAGCCTGCTTCCATATGCCTACCCTGTTTAAATATACAACATTTTTGTTTTTTTTAATACTGACCGAACACTTAATACAGAATCCCCACAAGATAATTAATTATCACAGATAAATATAAAGAACTAATATTTAATTATACACTCATTTCAAAATATAGACTATGATGGAATAAAAAGGCTAAACAAAAGGAGAGAGCCAAACATAAACATGACAACGTGTAGTAAACGTGCCTGTCATGCATGTCAAAAGTTCAAACGTGTAAAGTGTGCATGGAGACTGTGAATCTGTATGATGTGTGCATGTGCCAATGCTAAGACAGAGTACTTACGAAGCTCCAAAAAATATATTAAGATGCTACTGAAGCAAACGGAAACTTAACCTGTGATTCCTACAATACAGTCTAAGGTTGAAGATAGGAATCTTTCTGACTTCATACAATTATTATTGGTGTATGATACATTTTGTAAGAACTACATATATAGACCATCTGATTCAAACCCTGCCAGTGCCACATACATTATCACATCAAGAGGTCTTATGCATGTTAAAAATGTCTGTCAAACATTGTAGATTACTACCTATTTAATTCAAACGTTTCTTAGCACTAATACAGAGCAGCATGAAGGTCTGTAGGTGAAAGCCTGGTCAATTCAAATAAACTGTTCTGAAAATAGCTGATTTTGGCTAAATAAGACAAGATTAAGCTGAACAGGAAAACATCACTCACACCGGCAAATTTCTCCACATAGGTTGGCTGCTGAAGCTGCACTGGGTGATAAGATTCTATTGGGCCTCCACCACGACTGAACCCTATGTGACACAGGAAAGTATTCATATCGCTTTGTGCCGGGAAAGTGATCTTAAATGCATATTAACATATGCTGAATTTATGAAATCTACGAAGAGCAACTTACAGGGAAGGACACTCTTCAGGACACATATTCATCTAAACTGAAATCTGTAAAAAAAAATGACTAAGTCCCTTTCACAGTTTTTTGATCAGGATATAGAGACTAACACTTACAGCATATACTCATTTCCTGCAGCAGTGACCGACACAACTGCAGATATGAGACCAGCAGATGAAACCAGGCAACAAGATGTCAGTCAATTAAGACTCAGTTTCTTATGCGCTGCCAGACAGGGGCACCGTAATGGAAAACGCACTCCTTGGTTTTGAACGAAACAGACAGTTGTCAGTTTAGCCACAGTCACTGCAGAAACACATTGTGTTCAATGTACTTCAAAAAACACCAATCAAGCCATTTCTAAGTTGATTGTCAGTTGGTGCACCATTTGCTTCTGCTACTGAAGCAGCTCTGAGTGAATACACAAAGACATCCACTTCCGCTATAGGAAACAGCCCTGTGTGTTTAAATAGCAAAAAGTACTATACAACTTCTCTTTCTATCTCGTACTTGCACACTCAGCCTAATATTAGCCAGGCTTCTACAACAGCTCCTTTGAAAGACAGTAAGTAAGAGAGACAGTAATAGTGATGGAGGGAGAGAAGTATACAGAGGATGGATTCCAGGGTGTGGATCCTTTGAAGAGACACCGTCCACACACACACACACACAACATGAATAAAGCCCACATATGTTTCAGTTTACAAATGGCCATAAAAAAGGCTTCTTCATCCTGCCACTGAACCTCCTGTGCTCCTCGACCTCATTAGACTACCACACACACACACACACACACACACAAATCTCCACATGGACATGGGTAACTCTGCAGTTTTAAACCTTTCCCAAGCATCGAACATGAATATATTATATTTGAATCTATTCCTAAACTTGAGGGCTTAACGTGTCAGATTTGATTGATCCGATGCACTTAAGACAATGTGTCTGAGAGAATGTCAAATTTTTCCTTCGGCTTGTTAATTGATAACAACAAAGGCAGCATATGTGTATCTCAATGTAGTCTCATGTCAGGTCATTGCCGGCGTATGGTGTCTTCACAGAGTCAAAAGTGCTCACTTTATGAGCAAAACCACATATTATATTGGGTTAAGTATTTTAAGAACAAAGACAAACACAGGTCCAGGTAAAATAATAATAAAACACGTTCAAAATCAGATTCAAATTTGTGTGTCTTATTATATCATTTTAAGAAAGAAAGTAGCTTGCGCTAAGTTTTGATTAAAGACAGTGTTCAATCTAGAAACATGTTGAGGTTTTCACAGGGGTGATGGAGGGTGTGGGCGAGTGCATCATTAAGTGGAAACCACACAACACTTTTGACTCAACTCCTCCCAAGTTCTCACACAGCTCAACCGTGAAGGTTAGGGTTACAGAAACAACAACACAAGCACACACACGGTGTCATTCTACTATATACAACCTTCAAATACAGTATATATGCATTTCCCTGTATCCACTGGAGGTCATCGAGAAACATTCAAGGGTGTTGCTGGTCATTAGATATTTTGAAATCTGAGCTGATTTCAAATCTGAGCTAGGAGAAAGGGTAATTTTAAACATTTTGAATGCAGCCCATGGAAGTAATAAATGTGTCGGCTGTGCAGGAACAGTGCTGAGTGGCTAAGCTAACATCCTGTGGTGAGCTCACATGCTCTTGCTTTCTCTCTCTCTCTCTCTCTCTCTCTCTCTCTCTCTCTCTCTCTCTCATTCTCACACACACACACACACACACACACACACACACACACACACACACACACACACACACACACACACACACACACACACACACACACACACACACACACACACACACACACACACACACACACACACACACACACACACACACACACACACACACACACACACACACACACACACACACACACACACACACACACACACACACACACGTTGTATCTAGCAGCAGATGCGGCCCTATTGCTGTTGTTTTAGATTCGACTCGGCAGGTTAATTTTACCTCTTCAACGTTCTTCAAATAAAGAATTTAACACCGAACACGGAAACATTCACAAGATGAATGTATCCTGTAGCAAGGGTGGTAGCAAGGGTGGTGTGTGTGTGTGTGTGCGCGTGTGTGTGTGTCTTTCCTCTCTTGGTATATGGGCTGTGTAACCAGATGTGGCTACAGTACATTTAAATATGGACAAGAAAATGGTCCTGCACACATTTATAATACAGAAGCTTTCCAAATGTTATCACACCTCCTGCCATGATATCAACATTACTTGTAATGTCAGCACCTTTACTATTTCAGGTTTTCTTCAATGGCATTTAAACCATTTCCTACATCGAACACATCAATGAAATCTCCATTAATTTGTGTTGCACATAAAAAAAGTGAATTCCTTAAGTCCATATTTACACCCTTAATATTCACATCATGAATACAATAAATTACTTTTTTTAGTATGTGTATCTGTCATTACTGCTTCCACTGAACAATTATGCCTGACAGTCAGCTGACCTTGACCTCTGACCTTCCGTAAAGTGTGTGTGTGTGTGTGTGTGGGGGGGGGTGGGGGGGGTAATATAATCACGTTTTGAATCTTTAGTTTGACATATAAATACACAAGATATTTATGAGCTATAGGAATCCCTGCTTTGAGATGAAAATATGACTTGCTTGTTCCCAATATGCAGCTTATAATAGAGTCTAAACTCAGCGATAGTGTATTATGTCTGGTCTGGGCAAAGCAAGTCACAGAATCATTTCAGTTTTACACACAGCAAACAACTTGACTTTTCTTTTGACTTTAGTCACCGCTCTAAAAGTGTTGTTTTTTATAGTTCTACAACGTTGTGTAAAACTGTCAGTGGAAAAATATATATATATCAGCAAGTCTACTTACTCAATCTGTGTCCATAGGAGAATCAGCAGTAGGTTCAGAAGACAGTAGAAGAAGCACCTTAGTTCATTCCTCATAAACACACAGAATGTGAACAGCAGCCACATATACAGCTGAAATCAGAAGAAAGAAAAAGCGGAAGATTAGCAGCATCTGACAATCTTCAACAACAAAAAAAAACATTCTGCACCATGTAGAACTTCTTCATTCCTCTTCCTCTAAAACTTACATCTCACATTCGGAGAAGTCCCACTTCAACACACACAGACACGCACACACACAGACACGCACACACACAGACCTCATATCCAGCACACGCGCCACTTCCTCTTTTTCAGTTCCGCACCTGGGGAAGGGGGAGGGGTGCAGAGGTTCCCACTGGGGCTCAGGAGGAGAATGAAGTGTGCAACAAGGTTTTACAAGCTGTTGAAATGCAAATCCACCATATTTCAGATTTCTGTAGAGATCCTTTCATTCATACAGGGAGTAGTCCGCATTAAGCCTACACAATCCTTTCGCGTTTCTCAAACACATCTGATAATACAAACGTCTTTAAACATTTACATATGTGTTTGTTAGAAATATGTAATTAATTGTTGGATACATTTGTCTAACTGGTGACATATGCATGTTATTAAACACAACTGGTTGCATACTTCATTATTTAAAAGTAATGCACAAGTACTGTCATGCATGTACCAGGGTTGCCAAATGTATTTGCATTTAAATGTAATGACAGTCTAACTAAAGATATTATTTGCCTTGAAAGGCACAGACAGATCCCTGGTCATTATCTTCGAAATCAGACCAGTTTGTAGTTTGTCAGCAGCAGTGATATTTAATTACTTTTCAATGTGCATAGTATTACTTTTATTAAAGGACCAGGGATGTGAAAATATATCATCTACTTAAAAGTCAGTGACGTCTGAGATCATGATCAGTGACTGATTGAACACATTATACTTCCTCCTGTTTGGTTTGGGAAGATGAAAGACAGTAGAGTCCGCGATTTCAAAAGGACTAGACGTCAGAGCAGAGGAGTGATTGTTCACTCCAGTCAGCATGAGAAAAAGTGACCAACTTGGTTAGAGTTAGACTTGTGAGAAAAAGTGTGAAAACATGCAGGCACTGATGACCAAAATAGAGAAGTACAAGATCAGTGTGTAGCAGTAACAGCAAATACTGGATGATAAGGATAAATAAAATAAAAATTACTACTTAGTGTCATTTGCCTTTTGCAACGTTATCCTTCGAACCTAAGCAAAAAGGATGCAGCTTAAGATTATGTGCTGCATGTTGCTGTCCTAAGTTGCTGCACTATGTTGACTATTAGGACTGTGCCTCATTTACTTGGAATTCATTCACCACGGAAAGTGTTTTCTCTCCAAAATGCATTCTGAAGCTCTCTAGACACGAGAAGTCTTCACACGCATCACAAGAAGAAAAAACGGCCCCTTGAAGCATCTGGACAGAATGGTTAGCATAGCTCCACAGCAGCCACTTCCCTTGCTCTGTGTCACACTTCCTGCCTCGCAACACAGTCAGCGGCGGACTGCCAGCCCTCCATCGGCTGCACTTCAATACTCTCTCCCTCTTGTCTCTGCTTCCCAGACAACTACAACACCAGAGCTGCGTCTTTAAAGGTTCACCTTGGCTTTTCTCCACAGTGCTCAGCTGTTTTCCTTTACCAGGCTCTAGTCTGCAGTGAGGGGGCGGGGGGGAAAACGTGTCAGACCTGGTTACTTCGGTTAAACCATGAAAAGGGGCCAGTGTTCCCCACAGAGGCAATTTCAACTGGCTTAAATCACCCATTAAATCAGCGCCTTGCCTTTACACAAAACAAATGTACAACAGAAACTTAATGTGGCTTCAAATGTAAGCCACATTAAAATATTGTGCTTCTCGAAGTGATAAAATGACTGAGAATGAAACAAACATCCAAAAAGCAATGGTTCAAAGAAAAAGTTAATTTCTCAGAAAGCTGTATAGTTTCCTCATTCTTGTGAAAATGAGCAGAAATAAACCCAAATGTCAACACATCTAACCTTGATAAATTGTATGGGGCAAATACCATGTAGCACTGTAGTGAACTGAATTATCAGATCATAGGTGCAGTGAAGCAATTCTTTTCAAATGTCGTCAGCATCTGTGACTATTTTTCCTTTCTGCTGAAATGCTGTTTTTATTTGTTGAGTCGGTGCCATCATTATATCTGAGATCATCTAACAACATTACATCATGTTGAAGTATTTTTGCTGAACCAGATATGCAGGCTGCAAACTACAACACCAAAGTAAGAATCCAAAGTATGCTAAATTAACTAAAAGAACAGCTCTGTCAATTTAAACAAAAAAAGTTTCACCAGACTGGTATTTCAAGGCTGGTTTAGTGTGTCTGTAATGTGACACACACCCCACCATAGATTCCTCAGAACCATTATATTATCAATGCATCTCAGGCCCCTAAACTGTTCCAGGGTTTCAGATATATCAGAAGTGACTGGTGTAGCAACATGAGCTGAGATTGTGTCTCAATAGATTCAATATTTCCTCTTTGTAAGTCAATGACATCGGCCCTGCAGTCTATGTGTATGTCAACAGATTCCATTGCTATGTAATGTCATCAAGTTCAAGTGTTTCTTGATTATTTCTGATCTCACTCATCACAGAAACTGGATAAGGTAGTCAACATCATTAACACAGATCCAAAGGAAGGGCTGTTGTTAGATGAATTTGACTGAACAACTATGAAATAAGACAGAAGACAGAAGAAGAGAAGACAATTGATCTGCCTCCCATCCTGTCTGTCACACAGTCACATGAACATTAGTGCAGCTCGCCTGCAGGCTAGTCGGGCACTTTAGATGCTTTGTGATCTCACATCACACCATGTATGACTCATATACTGCGGGCCAAGCAGAGAGATGCCACAAAATGTCATTAAAACGGCTCAACTGGCCTGAAAGCCCACTGTGAAATATCCAACAAAGTCAAGACTTTGTTGTCGTTGAATAGACACATTTTAATTATCATGTTCCAATATATGGAGGATGTCCTCTGGCAGTACTTGAAGCTTTATAACTGCTTATTCATTTTACTAGAGATTTTAAAAAATCTTTGTCTGGGCAATAAAAATAGTGACATCCAAATGTTTGTTGCTTTAAAAGCTTGAGTTTTTAAATGTTAATCTAATTCTAAAAGTAGTATCACCGCTTTTGGATTTTCAGACCACATACATCATTAGAGTTTAAATGTATGGCTGTTGATGGCTTTGGCCTCTTACATTCAAAACACATGGAGGCACGTGGTCATGAGTTTCAGTGATGGAGGGACAGAGAAATGCCAGGATCACATGCCTTGCACAGGAAACAGGGCTGAGTTTAAAAAAAGATGAAAAAAAGAGCACAGTGTTGCATTATGTTTGTTCTACTACCCACACACTAAACATGCACATGCTACCCTCTGACAGAAGCAGCACGCTGAACAGTGTTGCAATTCTTTTCACATGGTATCTGCTCACATGTAGAACGCAGAGTAGGAAAGGATGAGATGTGCTTTGGAACATCTCATCACGAGTTACGGAAAACACAATTCAAATCTGAATAAAAAGGAACAGCTGGGAGACACGTCCGAGATTCACCAAGCCCCTCGCTTCCTTACCAACGTGGTTTGTTCCACTGCACTCCTGAGGAATGCCAAGTATGAACTACACGCAATGAACCTAAACTAGTTCTGTCACAAAGCACATGAATGAGAACACACAACCAAGGGCTACATGAGCATATAAACAAGGCTCCTCTTCTCTGCTTTGAAATGTCCAAAAACTCAACACGTTTTATTTATTTGTTATGAAACCTGAGTATCAGTTAAATGTCTCTGCACAGAACTGCTGCTGGGTGACAGCATGCAAAAGAGCCAGCTTAGTCCAAAATCAGAGCACAAGTCTATATATTCTGTATTATTACATCTACGTAATTCCCGTAAACAATCTCAATGATACTCACAGTACTTTTTTTCAGGTCAATGCCATATTTGGTTGTTAGGACCCTGAATATTTAAATTGGGGAACCTTAAGTGAGATACCTGTCAATCAAGGAAAAAAAACATCCCCAAAATATGCCCACCTTTAGCTTTAAAGAAATGAGTTTCTAACGTTATGAGGCAAAATAAAGTTGCTGCGTTTGAATAGCAGTAACTTGGGGTGGCGGACACTGAACCCTAAACGGCTCCAGATGAGCAGGAACTAACATAGCAGTGTGTGAGAGAGAGTGAGAGAGAGAGAGAGAGAGAGAGAGAGAGAGAGAGAGAGAGAGAGAGAGAGAGAGAGAGAGATATAAGGCATTGTAAAGTGCTTTGAACTGCTCTCAGGTAAAAGCCAAAAGAATCTATAAAAACTGCTTTGTTCTTATAGTGTTTTTTTCTTGAAACAGGCTTAGTGAGTCCTTCAGAGGCTTTAGGGCAGTGTTCATTTTAAATGGAATACTCTTTTTAATTGAACAAACTAATTGGCATATGTGACACTGATCCAGAAACATACTGGCAACAACCATCATTGACTTACTGTGCAGCAACACTTCACACTAATGTCAATACACTCCCACCCGTGTAAGTCAATATTCCCCTTCAGTCTGTATGATTGCCAAACACTCGGGATTAACTTGTGCAAATCATGATTACAGCAACTCCAGTTACTTCAAATGTTTCTTGTTCACAATAATCCCTCTAATCTTTGGCCAAACTGCTAGTGGTTTGCTTTAAAAGTCTAAAATAATCCTGTCAATCAAATTATGCAATAACTCAATACTATAGTTTATTAAAATAACATTGCAGTCTTAATTTGATTGACTTGTGATCAAACCACAAATCCAAGCAAACTGCATTAACAGCCGACGATATTAGTTATTTCTTATTATACATCGATTTCTTATGATGTTATGTGTGCAATCTGTGCATGTATGAACAATTGTGTTTGCCACTCAAAGAGAGCTAGATTATTATATGGGAATTCACTATTGTAATATAGAGGAGTTCAATAGCAGAATACATATCATTTCAACCATATTGCCTAGCCATATATTAGCATGGTGTGTGCTTACATCAGACACATCAGGGCCCTTACACAGCACCTATTGTGCAAAGGGAGAACTATTCAATGCAAGATAGAGAGGTGCAATATCAAGAAAGAAAAAGGTCTCAAACAGGGAAGCACCAAGTTCCAACTTTAACAAGACATATAAAGACAGGCCAGCTGCAGTATAGGCCTATCTATCTGCTCAACTCAACCGCTGCATAAGAAGGAGATGACACAGTAAAGGAGAGGAAAGCTGCTGTTTTATTATTATGTTGTTTCCCATCAGGTTAGTTTCATATTGGCATGTGTAAACTTTGATTTGGACCCGACTCAAAGCAAGAACTTCTCTACAAAACTAAATGTTTACAGGACTAGCTCAGCCTTTGGGGGAGTGTGTAGAGAGTAACTGCTTAAAGCCAAATGGGCATTCTGTCAAACTGGTTGTGTACACACACACACACATACTGTATAGTATATGCCAATATATTTAACCAAATTCTTTTTGCTAAATCTTGTATGACATTACCAGCTGAAATTAAGCATTTATTTGAGTGTACATGTGTGTGCAACTATGTATGTGTGTTCCATATGCTCTCTTTGAAAATAAAACCCAAATATGTGAGAGAAAAAAAACTGAAGTCCATTCCCCAACCTCTGTTGCTCACTTGGCAAAAACACACGCCTTATGTTCAGCCTGACTATGTGACTGTAGCTACTTCCTCACAGCTCACTGGTCGATGAAAACACAGGGAGTAGGGAAAAGAAAAACAGTCAATACAAAACTCACATTGATCATTTGTGGGTGGAAGAAAGGACAAACCTTGGCTTGTTGCCAAAACCCCTGCCAGAGCTCTATACATTTTGCAAGACGCTTGTAAACGACTAAATGCTTCTTTTGACGGTTAAGTAAACAGTTGGGCTCAATTCATTCGCCATCACTGCTGGAATCAGTCCCAGCTGCTGCTTTCTGGAAAGATGACAACTTAATTATTTATTTTTTGCTTGTGAGCCGAAGTCGGGTCTCACTCTCACGAGTTTCCGTTCTATTGAAGCTATTTCCCACACTGGCCTACGCAAACAACACAACTTGAAAACCAAACTTGAGATAGCGTTTTGCTGAACCTACCTCTGGAAGTGTGAGACGCCGTGCACCGATAATAATCTCCCATCGACCGTAAATACACTGTGGTTGGTGTTGAGGAGCTGTGTGTAGCCAATCCTGAAGTCTGCAGAGCAGAGGTCTGGCTGGCAGACAGGCAGCCAAGCTCAACTGGCCTCACCCAGAGCACTACATACACTGGGTTGAGCGAAGACTCTCCCACGGAAGTGAGAAAATAATGTCACTGCAGTGTTGTGGTTGTGGAAGCTACTTTGAAAGCATTGTGACTACCAACGACTCCACACTGGAATATGTTAGACTACCCTAGGTAAATGAAGCTACTCAGTAAGATAATTCAAACCTACTTTGACAAAAAAAATTGTTTTATCAAACTCACAATGATATATCATTACAAAATATAGCTAATAGGCCTACAAGAAAGTCACATGACAGAAACAAATGCCACTGAGTTTATTGCAGAAACTAAAACCTGCCAATTTGTTTTTCACGGTTCATACATAAACCAAAAAAAAACATTTAAATAACAGTTGTAAATCAATAACAAATTAAAACATTAAACACATATTTTCTCATGTGCGCTGACAATACAGCTTCCTGGAAAATGACTGCCTTCACAACAATCAGGATCACAGGGAACCTAGCTCATCAATGGGGGTTCATTAACTAATGGTAGATTTAGAATGAACCCCTTTTCCTTATGGACCAACACTGTTTGTAGTTTCAGTTCAAATGTAACTAGGCTACTTGAATCACTACTATGCAAATATGAATGTAGTTGATACCAGCAAGCTACTGCACATTGTAGTTAAACTACCAGTTTAATCATATGTAGTTTACTACTCTTTAACACTGCTTGTAATTATAATTATAGTGGGTCAATTACACATGAGTATCACATATTGTGTGTTGTTTGTCAGTGGGCTACATTGTCCCTGCGTTCCAATCCCTACTTCTCTACTATTTAGTATGCCAGAAAAAAAGATTTAGGATGTCCCAATACATGCAAGTCAATTGTATGTATTGTACTATAAAAATCATAGTTGCCCCACTAACTCCAATAGCATTTTGGAGTATTTGTCTTTATTCTTGGCATTTCTCGACATAATGAAAAACAAATCTTCCTTATCTGATTTTCTTTACTCTCCTGTGGCCCTAAAACTCTTCTCTTTAGTTTGTAGTGTAGTAAAAAAAAGAGTATGTGATTTGGAACGCAGGGATTTCCTGGGGTGTGTCTCTGATCTGTTTCTGGCTTCTTGTTCGTCTTCACCCTCCAGCCAATGAGCGCCTCTGTTGACTAAACCTTCTCTATTCACGGCTCTGGCTTTGGCTCATGCAGCTGTGCCGGCTGCGTTTTTTATCCGGGGGTTTAGCAGTGATGCAATGTTTCCAGATGTGGAACAAGAAAAGAAGAAAAAATCCTTATTAGTCCAGCATGAGAAACAACAAATATGTACATGATACATTCATGTCTGCGATACTGATATAGGGATTCAATTGGGTCAAATAATAATTATTCCACTGTATAGTGAGTATGTTTTATAATTCCCTGTGGTGTTACCAATACCCCTAAAAAGTAAATTTGGTTCACTCTTCTATACTTTAATACAATTTTACAAAACACTTGCACTATATTTAACTTACAGAGCATCACTTTGACACCACCTAGCCTACCATGTTTTCCCGTTAAGGATTTGTTGCAGTACTATTTTTAATGTATTCTATATATAGGGGAAGGTGGGGTGATTTGTGCATTTTGGAAGTTGCAAAACCCCTTGTTTCTAGAAAACCGTGGAAGAAATTGGAAATGTGACCACATATTTAAGAAGAGCCATCCATTTGACTCATCCTGTAAAGAAGGGAGACACAAGGAATAAGATATAAGCACATTTAAGCTCAAAAAACTGTGTTTTGCCTTTCAAAGTAAAATTTCCATGATCAAGGTTTTTCGATTATTGTGTCTGAACAATTATAGACACGTTTGAAAACATTTGACACATGTTTTAGTGCTTTGGTATGCTACACTTTGAGTCTATATAGTTAGCACAATGTCAACCCTAAATTGCTGCATCATGCCTATTATCCAAAATTCTGGGGATGGGGTGATTTGTGCGCAAGGGCCTGGGTGAGTTATAAGTAAGTAAGTAAGTAAAATGTATTTATAAAAGCACATTTATGACAGTTTGCACTGTCCAAAGTGCTGTACATAGTGCATTCAGTAGGTAAACAATGAAGGTACAATAACAATAACCAAAATAAAAGACGTAAAGCCCATACATCCACATAAACACAGATAGTAGTGCAGAGGTAAGATAGTTAATGGGGAGGAAACACCAGGGTGTACATATGGGTTTTGAGCCTTGATTTAAAGGCAGAAATGTAGGGGGAATCACATTTGTCAGGTGGCAGTTGGTTCCACAAGCACGGAGCAACTAGTGCAAAGTACATTTCTGAGAGTTGTGCCAGTGGCATGGCTGTATACGCTGGTCACCAAAAGAAAGTGATTGTCTACAGTAGCTCAGAAGAGAGTGACATCTCAATTCCACTTAACGACACCACTGATGAGAGTTCAGATGGCCAGAAAGATGATGATGGTGACTTTGTCATTGTGACACAATGACGCACAAATCACCCCACTACGTGGGGTGATTTGTGCGACAAGACAACTTTTTTTCCGAAAGCTATATTTCTTAAACAGTTTATTCCAGATCCAAAGTTTTTATTGCCAGGGATGCACAACATCCTGAAATATATGTACATATTTGAGTTGGAGACATAACTGTCAAGGCCTCACTTTAAAATCACTTTGAGTAAAAAGTTGCACAAATCACCCCACCTTCCCCTATATATATATATATATATATATATATATATGTGTGTGTGTGTGTGTGTGTTAATGTAACCTCTCAGAGAGCATGTGTGGTTGAATCAGTGCTAGAGGAAAGCATAGCTGTTTAGTGAGTTCACTGAGGTGTGAGTGGGTAGACAAGCATGTTGGAGGACTCTGTGCTGGGGTTTGTCCTGCCAGGTTGCCTCCTCAGAACCTGATGGACAGAGACTTCTCATTATCAGCCGCCGCCTCTGGATCTACAGGGATGGGATAATGGCTCCCTCTGTTGGATTATTGCAAACATTAGAAGGAAAAAAACAGTGTTTAACTTGTATATATTATCTATGGTTTAACTGTGTGGATGACTTGATAGTTCAGCAGCAGTCAAACTATTGTTTTCAGTATCCACGTGTACTGTGCACTGAACCACAAAAGCAGTTTTAATTTAGAGATAATTAAAATAATGAGTCGCAATCAACAGAAGATAATATAGGTGTTTTATGACTGGTATGTCTTTGATATTTTTGGCACAAATGAAGTAGAGGCAAATGAAAATAACATTGTAAGGTGGCACCAATGTTGCACCCACCCCATTACAACACCATCACCACCACCACCATCTACCGCCTTAACAAACATATAGTTAAAACAAGCATTTTCTGAGGGTGTAAACTTAACCAGAACACAATAAGCTTCCCAAACACAAAAAGTATTGCCGGGCTGCTTTATTGAACAGCACAGGATTGTACAGGTGTGTCTTAAACATGCTAATGTGGTAATTATTACTATTTTATCCCTGAAAATCTAATCCTGGGAGACAAAAATTAAATAAAAAACACATGCACAGATATACCTTCATTTTAGTTTAATTACTGATATGTACATTTTAAATAAAATAAAATGTCAAATGCATTCATTTTATATACAGGTGAGGATTTGTGCAGCAGATCTAATGCTGCCAGATTTAATAATATAAAACAGGAATGACAAACTGACGTGGTTTTCAGTGACCCCAAATCTCACAGAATGGAAGTTTAATGTATGTGCTTTGTCCAAACTATTCTCATGAGTAACAGTTTCTACAGGGTTCTTTAAGGCAAGTTTAATTTGAGACTTTAGAAATGTTGTAATGCCAGATGGAATGACATTAAAGTGGCTACAAGGAACTTTCCGTTTGTGTTAATTGCTCCTATTGTTCCTGGGTGAGTGTACCAGGACAAATGCATCAAGAAAAACTACATACAATTGCATTCTTCACACTCACGGTCTCGTTTGCTGTAACATGTAAATCATGATAATCAGAGGAAAAATTAGACCGTTTCAGAAATATTTAAAAGTTCCTCGTAGCTACTTTAAGGACCAATTTTACAATAAAAAAAAAGACTGAATAAAGCAACAAATGTTTAAAAATCGATGTAAAGATGCGTGGCATTAATACGAGAAGCACTATTTCAAAATAGATGCAAATTATTTTGAGTTTTTAAATTGCAATGTCAGAAAAAAGGCATTTTCTTTGTATCGATTTTGCTGAAACAATGTTAACCCTTTGCAGCTATTCACAGCTGGATAGGTGCTGGGTGGATAGAGTGCTTGGCATCATTGAGTTCTATACTGCCATAACAAGCAGCTGGGAGCAGGAGAGGACAAAGCTGATTGGCTGCTCAGACGCTCCTGGCAGACAGGCACTGGTTGACCACCTCCAGCAGCGAGGAGTTCTCCAGAGCTGCTGCTACTCGCTCTTTGTCTGCCAGCTGTTTGTTCACTGAAAGTACAACATAATACACAATGAGAGAGAACATACAACATTACATTCAGAAAAAAAAACATTTTAAGCAGTGACTACGGTATTATGCGTGTCTGGGAGTATATGAGCTCATATCCCATCGTCCATGCTGTTGCTTTCTTACCTGCTTCCTCTGAGGCGTGACTCCCGGGACTGATGTGGACATCGATCTGGGTAGAAACAGGAAAACACACAAAACGTTAAGACTGAAACTGATATACACAAGTCTAACACACATTGTATGACATGATGTTTGTATTAACCAACACTCGTTGAAAGGAGGTGGTGTTAAATGTGCATCCCTATCAACAACACACACGTACTTTGAACCTGTCTGGCAGGGAGCGTAGCAACTTGACTTTGATTGACAGACCAATGAGAGTTGCCATGCTGCAGTGGGGGATGGTGGGTGTGAACTCAATACCCACAATGCTTTCGGCATCATTAACCTGAGGAAAAAGAAAATAAGACAGATGTAGGTCTTATTAAAACAATAAACAGAATGCAAACATTTTTGGTGAAATTACCTTTACTTGTTTAAGATGTGTTTGCAATGAGATACATGTTCCTATTGTTCAATAAAAGATAATGATATGAACTAAATGGAGCTTATTTTGATGAAAAAGTCTGGAGTGTGAAAGTTGTCTTGTCAAATGTAATTTAAAAAAAATGTATTTCTTTTTGAAGTGAGATACAAAAAGAAGTGAAGTAATTTAAATGTGGGACAGCGTGTTGGAATACAGAAAAGAATGGTGGTCAAGTGCAAAGCTGCTTGAACTATTTCTTAATTGTATTGGCATATGGGTGAACCCATTACAGGGTATCTTGCTTTCCCCCCAATCCACTTCGTAAACACAAAGACAAAAACCCACACAGTTAAAGGTGCGTACCTTGACTCGGACTTGCTCCACGACATTGAGTTCCTCCAGAGACAGAGGATGCTCAGGGTCGTTGATGGTTCTGATCAGATGTGTGTTTAGTTAAAGAATTTAAGACATGTAATACAAACCTCTAATATAATGCAATATTATATAAATGCCCTTTTTGGTAATCCATTTTTAATTTTGTATTTAAAGGAAGAAAGGCCACCATCACATAAACACAACGTGACACAAGGCAAACAGAAAAGGTCGACTACAGCAAATTATTCGTGCCCCCACAAACCCACTCTTCATCACCCTCTAGCCCCTAACATGATGAATCAAGGCAGTGTACGGATGGAAATTAAACACAAAAATATGAACAACACTACCAATACAATAGCCATCTCCCCGAACCCTTCCCCTCCTACCCAGCAATCCCACGACCTTCTGTTTTACAGGCTGTTTGCATATTTGTTACATAGGCCTGTATAAAAGATACTCCTACTTTCCATGTCTTACAAATTTAAACTATTAAAAGATTGATGTAAGACATTTCAGTGACATTTAAGGCATTCTTTTAGATACACTTACTCAATGCATTTTAAGACCTTTTTCATGCTATGTAGGCTACGAACCCTGTATAAAGTACATAGCTTATGTTTAACACGCACACACATAGCCTATCAGTCAGGTTTAACAGTCTAAACTAGAGGAAAACAAGCCGAGTTTACAAACAGGATATCGAATATTTCCCTGTCGTCGATGGGGTCGTGCACGTCTTCATCCTCGTCGGTCGCTGTCAGCAGCCTCTCCCCCTGCCGCTGGAAAACCACTGGGTTTGCGTTCTCCAATTGGCTTCCCACGGACATTTTTACACGTCAATTCAGTCCACGTTAAACCATAAAGAAAGAAAACCTCTAGTTGTGAAACCACCTGCGCAGGAGAGTAAACACAGATAAAAAGAAGCACAGGAAATTACGGAGAGCGGTAGAGTCCAAAAAAGGTGGTTATACAAACTCTTAAAGGGACAGTACACACAACAAGTAGGCTACCTACTCTTTCATATGTCCATGCTCTGAACATGACTGCTTCTGTACAGGAAGTGAAAAACATTTCTAGATAAAACTGCTTAACAAGGTGAATTATAATGTGAAATAGGGCCCTTGAATGAGAAGAGAGTTGAGAGCTTGAAACATGCTTGTTGTGTCCTGCACTGCTTTTCAAACATGCACTTTTTAGTGCATTTGTGAGTGCAGATGTGATCGAGTGAGTGAGTGTGTGCGTGCGTGCGTGCGTGCGTGCGTGTGTTTTATTTGTCGCACTTGTCCTAAACAAATTGTGTTTTTTTTTGTGTGTTTTGGGATGAAATTTGCCTTAAAGGGTTAGTTCAGGATTTTGGACCTAGGGCCTGATTCCCAAGTGTTATTTATCATTGGAGACAGTTTTCAACACATTTCATTCAGTCCTTCGAGTTGCAGAGTTGGCTCGTGCTAGGCTAGCGCACGGGATTGGGGTCAAACCTAGCCTGCTACTAAAACAGTCTTACCCACTCCACAGTACACCCGAGGCTAATCAATTATAACGCTAGACTACAGATGTAAATGTCTGTGTTGATAGAATAATTTTAGAAATAAAACCAACCTTGCATATTGCATTTTGAGAGACTCGGTGTGTCTCAGCAGCAGTGTTTATATGCGGCAGCGGCGGACTGATTCCTAGGTTACCGGATCTAGGTATTTCACCTGCCGCTGTCATTGCTACAGACGCAGAGTAGCCTACAGTGCACGAAGGAATTTTATTAGCCTATTCAATAAACAAGATATGGCCACGTTTGGAGGACTTAGCGATGCGTCTGCTTTTGAAGATGATTATGAGGAATTTGTTGTATCCGCCAAACCGTACCTGTACGAGCCGGAATACACTGATGAAGAACTGGGAGAGATGGATGCTCAAAGGGCAGAAAGAGAAAGAGCGTCTTTAGAGACGGACAGCCCCCGCTGGAGCTGCAGTAGAGGACCGGGACAGAACAACGGGAGTTTGCAATTAGCCCAGCCAGGTACCTGTAGCTATACCATTAGCTAACGTTGTCACTCTCCAAAATGCATGTCATCATCAATCTATCAGTAGGCTAACATTATGAAAGGGGCAAGCTATTAGCTAGAGTAGCCTACCAAAAGTTATTACCTGTTCATCAGTGCCTGTTGGTGCATCTGAAAAGACGGATATGGCACCGCATTCGTTTTCAGGGATTTCTTGTTGTTATTTTCTCGAAGTCGTCCGGTCTGAAATTATCGCTACAAATACACCGTTCGCGAACAGTTTCCGCCGGTGTACTGATGTCCAAGCCAGCAGCAACAAGCCACAGTTGCGTCCTTTCTGGATCTTGCACTGGACATTTGTGGAAACTTTGTGGTGTCCATCTGTAGGGTTTATTTGTACAATTCCTGGATGCACACTGACGCACCATGTTATGTTGCCTAGTCGTTCGTTTCAGTTTCTGTCCCATGCTGCTCTGTTTACTTTCTGCTGTAGTGATTCGGTTACATAGCAAAGTAAAATTCCGCTTCTGCTGAGAAAGTAGTCCCTCAAAATGCGACAATTCATGCAATGCGAGGTTGTTTTTATTTCTAATATTATTCTATCAACACAGACATTTACATCGATAGTCTAGCGTTATAATTGATTAGCCTCGGGTGTACTGTGGAGTGGGTAAAACTGTTTTAGTAGCAGCTCTGCTTGACCCCAATCCCGTGCGCTAGCCTAGCACGAGCCAACTCTGCAACTCGAAGGACTGAATGAAATGTGTTGAAAACTGTCTCCAATGATAAATAACACTCAGGCTAACTTGGGAATCAGGCCCTAGGTCCAAAATCCTGAACTAACCCTTTAACTGGGTGGTAACTTGTGACACCGTCTTTATCCTATAGATGGCAGAAAGTGCCCATTTTAGCCCTAAAGAGTTACACCATTAACAGTTTGTCTAGCTTGCAATATACTGACAAGGTATTAAGTATCACTTAATTAGCTTCCATATGCAACAAATTAACTATTAAAAGGTAAAAAAATAAAAAAGATTCCTCAACATTATGGCATTTGTAATGAAAATGTGTGTTTTGTGGAGAAAAATTAAAAGAAAGAAAAATAAATAGTTTAATCTGAAATTACTGTAGTGTAAACACAATAAACCATGAATCTACACATGTGCCATTCATTCTCATTTACAACCCATTCCCATGAACAGATTCCCACTACAACTACCTGTTTACCTTTCCATTTGAAAACAGAGTAACATATACCAATAACCTATGCAGCATATCAAGATGTTATTGTTTTGTCTGGACAAACTGAACAAATCAATGAAGTATTTATGATTTCTGAACATATATGGAAGATGGATTAGGTTTACAATACATTATCTTACAATGTTAAACATAATACAGAGACTTTCTGTACATGTACAAACAAGCTAAATTTGTTTCCAGAAATGTACCAAACAATAATTTTAACAACATGATGTTCTGGCATTCACCCCCACAAAGTAATGTAATTGTCAATTATTCATGGTAAAAATAATACCATGCTGTATACATTGGACTATCTGGGCAGAAAGTCATAGTGTTTCAGCTTTTTTGAACCCTTTATTGAAAAATACCTTTTGGCATAAAACATATTGTCTTAATACATTCTCCACTTGTGTACTACAGCCAGGTGATCGGCTGCAGCGCCTGCGGCAACATTAAATATGCTGCTTTCAAGCTTTTATCAAGTCAGAATCTTAATGAGCTGCTGAATTCAGTTGGCAGTGAAATGTGTCTTTGGATACAATATAATGAGGCTGCTATATGACTGCTAACTCCTATATGGAACTTGTAAAATAAATGTCACTAGGTAAATAAGTAGAGTAAAAGGGCAAAGGACAGTTTGGACTAAAAACCTTTTGATTCGCAATTTGAAAAACATTCTATCTAACATAGAACAAGAACAACATTCTATCTATCTTCTTATACAATTTTTAGCAATAATGTAGCCACTGGCAGCATTAATTTAACATTATGCTTCTGACAATGTCATCCCTACAGGGATTTTTTTTCTGAAGCACAGGTGTCCGCATCAAATAGACAAAAGACAGAATCTTAATAAGCTGCTGAAGTCACCGAGTGACCAGACAACTGATCAATTAAAAATCATACTACATCACAGACATCTTTAAAATGGAATCCTTAAAAACCAACCATAAATAACATACTGTGATTATACCTGATCTTAATGCTTTTAGCAATTTTAAGTGAAATATTTACAATTTATTTCCAAGAATCCCGATTATGCAGATATGAGACACAAGCGGGAGAGTCAAACACATCATATGAATGCTGTATACAGCCAGAATGACAAACAAGAGTTTGCTTCTGCAGCCTGTTGAGATTCCTGTGACCTTTTCTGCAACTTTTGCAAAAAACAATACTTTATCCTGTTTTGAGTCAAAATATCAGTATAAAATATTACCTAAGCATGTCTGCATTCAAACCAGTCTTTTAAAATTGGTTATAGTAGCCTACCATAAATCAGTGGGATGACGACATATGTCCTGCACTGTGTGAACTAGATGATGAATTCTCGTTTTATTCCAACTGTCCTATTTATATACTGTAGAAACAGATGGTAATCTTTAACTAGCAATGCTGCTAAGGGGTTCCAAGCAGTACACCTGATGTGCATAATGAGGTGTTGACAACCAGAACACAACTTTGAATACAAATTGCACACAAACAGGCTGTAAATTGAGTTAGCTGCCGAAATAAAGTTTAAATAGAAGCAGTCGGAATCTTTGCTCCCCATGTGGCCTCTAAACCTCTTTGAGGTTGGCCCAATTTCTCCTCTGGTCATCCCAGGCGTCCTTTAGTTGGTGCTCACCTAGTCTTCAGTCTGTGCAAGCTGTTTCCAAGCAATGTGGTCAGTTGGCCTATTTGTCAGCCTCTTCCTATGCTGCGTATATGAACAACAGCAAATAAGATACAGAACACACCAATGGTTACGTCAAAGCTCTGTAACACACATGTTCACAATCATTTTCTTTGAGAACTGCATGTTTTTGTACCTCATTTTCTGTTTAGATTATTAGAACGAAAGGCCCCCAAGTCCAGAGAAAACAGAAATGGATCCAAGGCAAGATATGGAAATAACTGACTTGATTATGATATACCTTTAGTGATACCAAGGATTCATGTGTTAAACCTGTAGGCTAACAGCTGTTAATACATTTATAGAGTCAGATATTTCAAACTTACATGTTTATATTGTTTACAATTTGCAACCAGGTTTTTAATTAAGCCCAGGGAGACCACATCATTTTATACTATACAGCTTTTGGCTGGTGAAGAAGTACACAGCATGTTTTATACATACTGTATATTTTAAGAAGGGTTGATGTGCCACAGAGAGTGTCTTTGTTTTCTCAGAAAAAGAGAAGCAATCCATCATTTAATTATTTGCTGAATTACAGTAAATACAATTGCAAGGTCAAAGTTAATCTGGTGGCTATGTAATACAAACTAGATGGAAACTAGGAACACAAAGTGAACAGTGGTGGTGAAGTATAGAATATGCTGAATAAAAACCAGAGTGATAAATTGTCAGACACAGGAAGAGCCACTGCTCATTGTTTGTGGCTCAACAAATAGCACATGTTTATGTAGTGTAGGTGTAGTTGGGTCAACTACTGTCTGGATATTGGATAATTAGGAAGACTGACTAACATTAGGGTCCACACACACCACCATAAACGATTATATGTTTACAAATACCAGCCCAATATTACTGCTAAAAAACTCAGACTCAATATTTTCATAAATATAAATGTATTCCATGTACATATCCATACACTTTGAATAAACACATCAATAAACTTGGCTAGCATATCCCCCCCTCCCCCCTCCTCATTGTTCAATGTGCTATTAAGAAGGTGTTCTTGGTCTGACTCACCCTTCAGCTAACCCCCTCCTGAGGACACAACTTGGAAAATGTAAGCCTAACCAATTTCCCTCAATGTGTTCTGCTAGTTTATAATGTAAGTGTAAGATTATCAGCAAAAAGAAACAATATCATCTGTGAACCATGACTTTTCATCCCTGAGCTTAATTCGACTCCCAAACACACTATCTGGGTGTATTAGCTCGAGTTTCAGAAAGTCGATTTAGTGCGATTTCAGTCTGACTAACATGTTTACATGTATTTTTAAAAGACTAGTTTCAGTCGGGCTAACACGGTAATGATTTTCTTTAATGTCATGTAATCGTACTGAGTAACTTTCTAAAATTATTATTATTATTATTATTATTACATTGGGATCGTAATGCAGCTCTTCAAGCCGATTGGTGGTCTCTATCCTTGCAGCTTCACTCTCAGTTTATTTAATGACAGTCACATTGCCTGTATCTCAACGATGAGTTCCTATTTAAAGAAGTGTGTTCTATCCATTGGTCTGCTTGTGGATGAAGCTGAGGGGAAATGAGCCTTCACAAAGGGGTAAGCAACATGACAGCTCCCTGATAGCAACGTGTAAAAGTATATTGCACTCCAGCATTGGCAACACTACTCATCAATCACACACACACACACACACACACACACACACACACACACACACACACACACACACACACACACACACACACACACACTGTCATGGTCTTCTTGACAATTAATTAATCAAACATGAAAGTTATCCTCATATCATTGTCATATACAGATCCATTACTTAAGTAAAGACTAGACTTGTAATTGAATAATGACAAAGTGATGGCACACTGTGGGAATGTGCAACAATATGTTTCCTATTGTATCTGTGTCTATTTGTACTTTATAAAAAAAAAAAAAAATACTATGCACAGGTCTTGCAAAATGCATATAGAGATTTTAAAGAGCAATACAACAGACAATTACAAAACAAATCCTTCTGAAATAACGTTAGTGCTATATAAGAATGATTATAGTATTGCATACAACTATTTGCATGCCCTGTCTTGCTAAGTAAAAGCACAAATAACACAATACAAATGCTCTTTAACAAGTCTTCAAAAATAAAACAATGAAATTAAACTAGTATCAAAAATTAAAGAACACATTGTCAAAATTATTTTATGGACTAAAAAAGTGATTAGAGAACTAACCAACAGTTAGACTGTCGATGACAAGATTCAGCAGCTGCAGCTGTTGTTTCATCTTGGATCCCATTTAATGTGATTGCATTTGTTTTATAAACTCATATCAGATAATGTAGTGGAGTAAAACGTAGAATGTTTCCCCCTGAAATATGATGGTTTGGGACTATATAAAATAAAAATACTGTGCTGAAGTACAGTTGTTGATTAAATAATTCAATCACTGCTTACATTCACACTTTTCTTTTATTTAGGATAAAGATTCACAATTTCCAAATATGAGCCCCAACAATCCAAGGTAAACTTAACTGTATATCCTTCACGCGAAAACATGAAATGCGTGAAATAAAAATAAAAAGGAGAGAGGGGGAAGCTTTTTTCGCCCTTACTATACTGTATGGTCTTGCCCAACCATGTCCAGAATCTATAATCGCTCATTAAATTCCCAACTTAGGCTGCAAAAGCTTGGTTTGATTTGAAGTTTGGTGTTGCCTGAATCCTCAGAGGTCATACATTCCCACACCTAGCAGTTTATTAGTTAATGCCTAGAGTCACGGACCTCACGGTGTTGGTTTTATTTTTCTTTGGAAATATTTCAGATGTTGGACAGATTGATCGATGCTTTGATTTTCCTCTGTTCCCTGGGGTGATTTTTTTATATCTTTTCTTGGATTGGCTGCAACACATTTTGACAGCATGCCTTGGTGTGTGGGATTCACAAGAGAGAAAATATCTGCTTTTTAGAGACTTTTTGATGTTTCGTATTCTTTCTGCAGTAGCAATTCAGAGTCTTTTGCGTTGGCCTTTCGTTTTTTCTCTGCAGGGCATTTTGCTTAGTCTTACATTTTAAAGATTTCTAAACAGCCATATAGCTTTGAGGAATTATCTTTTAAAAGCCATAACTGTAAAACCTTTGAATAATGCATCTCCCGTCAGATCTCCCTGTGAGGCAAGCATGAAGAAACAATCTCTTGGTGGTGAACGAGACTTACTTATTCAAACAAACTAAAGCCACTATGTGTAGATTTATATGAGATAATTGCATCGTTCATTATAATCCGTCAAGTTTTGATCGTAAAAAAAAAGGCAGAATGAATAAAAAATATATTTTAAAGAAATATCTTCTGACTGAAGTCTGTATATTTTCCAAAAGAAGAGAAACAACAGAGTAAGATTATGAAAACAGGCTGACAGGCTGTCAGACATACACGCCTGCTTACTCAGCAACCAGCCAGTGAACCTCAGGACACTCTGAAATGGGGGTGGAGGTTGTTTTTCTCCCTTTTCAAATCACTTTTTGTAAGAAAGACTATGATGAATGTACCTGCTGTCTGTAGAGAGATGGCTGAGAAACAGAGAGCGAGAGGGAGCAGAGTGTTAGAAGCAAAGTTCAGTATTAGAGGATCAAAGGTTTGTATTAGAGTAGGTGCAGACAGTGACACATGAGGGTGTACAGCTAGAAAAGGTTTCATATTGATTCTGCCTCGCGCACAGAAACACAAGAAGAGACACACGCTCACCGTTTTACCAAATGTGTCGACCAAAAATCAAACCTTGATGTGTTTTCTTTCCTATAAATCCACATCTTATTTTGTCATCTCAGAGTGATCCACTCGCTTTGATAGTGCCATCATCAAGTCAAATAATGTCTTTATTTATCAAGAACGTAATAAAGTCACAACATGGGTCACATAATGAGCAAACAACACATACAAAGAAACAAAGAATAACATAAAAACACAGCATATAAAGAAAAAAGTGATTAATGAACCATATATTCACTAAATTCACTAATATATCAATTATTTGACAAAACAAAAACTAAAAAAATTATCCTAGGATTGAGAGTTTATTTATTCATGTTGTTTGTGTTTTCTCAATTGGGAGAATAGCTCTTTAGAATGGAATGCTGAATCTTCATTATCGTACTTAAAACATAATCTGCTGTACTTTGTGGTTGCCCTATAGACATATTCTGTCTTCAACTACTGTGTCTGTCTTGTTATGTCAAGAGTTACAAGAGTACACATGCATTGTTAAAATGTTCTATTTAACATTGTAGCCCTACACCAAGACACAGCATCGCCTTGTTTTTTAGAAGCTGCAGCTGAGGTGGATTTCAGCAAGAGAAAACACCACGCCTGGCAATAAAACACAGACGCTATACATTGCATGATGTAAGCAGTGTGTTTGTTTTTTATGTGTTGTGTGTATAGCCTATTGCATGTTTGTGCACATGTGCATGTGGGTTTCCTGGTGATTGTTATCATTATAGAAATAATCCTTGGTCTGTAGTCATGATGTGATTTCACACAGCAGGGATTCCACCTACACCCAGCCCATAAAATATTCACAAATACTGCTTCAAACCCCCATGGTGTCTTCTCATAGAAAAATCATGAAGCAAGTGCATTTAACATTTCCTGCATCAGCAGTAACAGCAGTATGTTTGCCATAAACACAAAATGATTCAGACAGTTAGCATGAGCAGCTACTTGCACAGTAGTTAATCAGACTTGGGCTGTGTCACACAATGTTTATTTTTCTTTATTTATGTTTAAAGTGACACAATTGTTACACCTAAACAAATCTAATTACAAAGTAAACAGTTTGTAGGAGCTGTTGATGTTCACTTTGGTATTTTCTGTGCCACAAGAAAAAAACGTTGAAGACACGATGTAACAGTGGGAGACAACAAAAGGCGCTTCATTAAATAAAGAGCAAATGGCAGCTGCAGAAACACAACAAATTTGGAGTTTGATGTATTTTGTTACACGTGTTGCATAGTATTCTGTTTAACACAACAGTAAAGTATTTTGATTTCTTGTAGTAAAATTGGAACCACTTTACCATAGAAATGAGTAGCTTTCCCATGGTTTCCTATACAATTATAGTATGAAAGCTGAGGAAACTAATTCCTGTTGTCCCAGAGACTATAACCCATCAGTCTTGTATGGTGTGTAGTGTGTATTACAGTAACACAAGTTTGTCTGCTCTTCTGTTAAAGCTCCCATATTATACACTTTTCAGTTCTATTATACACCATATTATATGGTCTTAGTGGTCCTTAATACGTTTTTCTTTAATTGTTTGCTGAAAAAAACTTTCAGATAATTTATTGTACTATGCTGATGTTCAGCTAATCTCACAATGGCCTATTTTTTAAAAAGAGCTGCAGCTCCCCTCGTAAATATACAATCTTTGAGCTCCCCCCGCCCCCTGTCCGGAAGCGAAGCCAGATACGCCTCGCCCTCTGTCTGACAGGGCCGTGGACCAATAAGAAATAGGGGTGTGGGCTGCACAGTGGAAGCTTCTGGCTTTCCAGTTTTTGAGGTCAGAAAAGGGGAGAATTCTGACTGGAGTATATTGGGGGGAGGGGTGGGGGTTTCAGAAAGGGGGAGAGTGAGAAAAGGAGAGATTGTTATTTTTTTTTAAATATTTTGGCAGTCTCTAGGCACACCTTGTACCCATAGATATGTTAGAACACATTTAAAAAGTGCATTTAGCATAATATGTGACCTTTAAACTAAACAAGTTCTGAAGTGTGAGTGCTCTTGGTTCAGCAGCTGCGTCTGTGTCTCTGCCAGTGTCTAACACTCTCCGGCTCTCCCAACATTTCCCATCCTGTCATTAGAGCAGATTGGGTCTCTGTTGACCTTTTGCTGTAATTATGCTCTGTCAGTGTGGCCTGTCTGCTGCTCTCAGTCCAACTCATATTCGGCTCTACCGACGATGGAGCAGGCTCACCGCTGAATTAAGTCTGAAAGTGATGGGCGTTTTAATCAAGACGCCGAGAGCAATGATGGATGATAGAGGACTCCGGCAGTTTAAAAAAAAATAACTTGAAAGCCTATCTATCTATCTATCTATCTATCTATCTATCTATCTATCTATCTATCTATCTATCTATCTATCTATCTATCTATCTATCTATCTATCTATCTATCTATCTATCTATCCATGATAGATAACATGTAAACAGTATACTGTAAAAAGCACTTCATGTGGCCATCCAGGGCAGGAAACTTCCAGCTGAGCACCGACCCATTTCACTGTGAAATGAGGCACAGTTAGAGGGGGTTGACTTTAAGGATAGCAGTGGTTTGATATATGAGGGTTACAGAGTTTAGAGCCCTGAACAACAGTAGAGGAGAGGAGAGGCTGAGGAGAAAAGCACAGGGAAACACACAGGGCTTTAGAGGTTGTGTCTGAAACATGCAGTTTCTCTAATAGTAACTAAATATTTTCCATAAGAAATAAATGTCTTGCATTTTTCTGAATTAATAAAAATAAAGTCATACATTTCAAAGGACAGTCTTTGGGAAAAAGGTAGCAAATAGCCTGAATTTATTGGATCAGCTCTCATATTTCAGTCATACATGGGTATCTTGTAAGAGTGAACTGTTCACCTATACTGTACACTGGTTTTTGATTTATGTTTCAGTCAATGTACAGCCTGTTGGCATTTCAATAGAGGAGAACTTAGCAGAAATATATGATCAATAAAGGACTACATTAATATTTCAGGAATAGTGATCTGCACACTCTGAGCTGAAATCCTTCACTCTTAAAAAACTACTAGTGATGCATTGTTCCTGGATCCATTTATCGCTACTGGCATTAGATGTGATCCAGTGAAGTCGTGAGATCTTGAACATTTTGCATAAAGATCAAATTTGACGAGATAATATAGGCTAAAGCTAGCAGAGTTTCCTTCTATACATATTTAAAAAAATATTTAAAGTAAGAATCAAAGAAAGAGTACACAAGCCCTTGAAGCCAGAATAAGCCTTTTTGTGACGTTTGAAGGATCTCTGTGTTGACTGATTGATTTCGCCTGCACAAACGTTTCTACTTGATTTAAGTGCATTATACTTTGATCTATACCTTGACCAGACTTCAGTGTCAAAATGTATCCACTCACCCAACAATGTCCTCTCAATATCCTCTCAACATCCGTTGATCCTCACAAAGATACAAATACGATTGACTTTGACTAAAATTCAAACTTTTGAATGTTAAATTAACAATGGTGAAATGTGTGATAATTTGCCACATAATGCCCTACCCACAGCAGTAACTATTAACTCTTAACCATTGTTTATTTTCAGATGGCATTCAACACTAAAGCAAGGATATTCAATATATGGTTCAGTGTGAGCAGGAGATCTATTAAGATAGGCCTGAGTGACTGCCGACTTTAAGAGCCGAGCAGCCTTTCTTTGGCCAGTAATGGGGAAGCAGTTCAAACCGGGTTGAGAAGTACATGCTGCTGAATCAACCCCCCCAGGAAGCTGTTGTGCTGCCCAGGGCCCTTGTTCTGTATATGGGCTATTTTGTTCTATTTATGGATGGCCAAACATTTTGTTTTAAATATTTCACCTGAATGTTCAGGGTAGGTCTTTCTGTACATGCATCCTTCATATCAGCGTTGCCTCACTTTACTTTGAAAGACAGCTCGGCAGTCGGGAATCCCACAGCGAGTAGATTATGGGAATGTTAAACTAATAATCCTTTCATAGGTATTTCTTGCTATTTGATATATTCCTAGAAAACACATTGTCATATACAGTATGTTTCAGGCAGCAGGCTGGTTATTCCCGTATTAACAGAAAACGTAATACCTCGGTACAGTGCAAGTGTATATAAGCTTTGGCTAAAGCTAAACTTTGGTGCATTGGATGTATAAATCATCATCCTCATCAGTGGTTGCTAAACATAATATCTGTGTTATTTTTTTAAAATAGCAAAACTCAACCACTTGGCAAGCATGCATTTTATATGCTTTGAAAACCGGTGCTAAGCAGAAGGCAACAGCAGGCTTATCGCAGCAAACCACATCCAATGAGTCACAGGAATCCATCTGGAGGTTTTTTCCCAGGTTCCCGTGAAAGAAACTCATCGTAAATAGGTGCCCAAGTTGCATTTAATACAGTAAACTGTGATAAAAGCTCGGGCAGGATTTGTACTTTCTCTGATTTGAGTTTGCATTTACATCATTAATCTAACAGTCAAAAACTATAAGATGAGAATCCTTTTTTGACAGCCCCCCACCCCCCCCCCCGTGCACAGGGGAGAGCTTATCTTATAGGGAACAAAGAATAACTAAATGACTGATCAGATCAGGTTCATAATCCCTCAAAAATGTCTTGTGGACCTGTGAGGATGCAGAGGGTCTGCATTTTTGTTGATTCTGTTTGCAGTCGGGCTTTATTATACTGAACTGCATCCAGAGAGTCAATATATTGAAGAAATTACAATGTCAGCATCGCCGTTTCTATTTCAGCTAGGATGTTTTGGAGGCCTAAATAGAGCATCCAACAATCATCTACTATAATCATTCCCCATGTTGCAGGTTTTTTAGAGTAGCTTCCTTTTGTTGCTGCTTTTTTTTTACTTTAATATCCCAGTTGCTTTCAAAACGTCCATGCTTTAGCTCGTGGGGTCTGGAAATGTTCCTTTAGATTTGTATCTTCAAAACTTTCCCTCCCTGAAGGTAAAGACACTAAAGGCTTGAGCTCAAAAGAAAAAGCAGCCGGAGGATCAACACAAAGCATCCTTACCTTCCATGTGTCATGTCAGCCAGGTTCTCTCTGTCCTGTTATTGTTTTTTAATCTTCCAGTTTGAATACAGATCATTTCACTTCTCACTATCAGCATTTGTCAGATTATATCAGGATGAGACCCAGGGTGGTGAGTGCACATGTGACACATGTTCCTGTGCCATAGGTCGCCTTCTCCTTGGCACAGATATCTGGCTTTGTGGTTGGAAAGTATGGGAAGTGGTTCCGCTTCACCTTTTCTTACTCTATGACTAACACCTTTCATCTGGACATGAAAGCATATCTGGTGCTCTTTCATTCTATAGCTTAGGGCAATATTGTATACATCATTTCAATGTGCAATGCATTTTTAAAGCTACACTTAATTTTTTTAACACAAATATAAAACCATTTGTTAAGATTTGAAAACATCAGTGAGAACGTCTGTTTATTTCCAGGCTGCAGCATGGCTTTTGTCAGCATTTCTGTTTTGCATTCCGTATTTCGACATTGCTCTTAACTCAATGTCTTGTAAGTTCTTCTTCTTCCTGTTCAGTGCCAGCACCATAACAGATAAGCACTTCCTTTCACTCGGAAATCAATGTGAACCCTTCTTTCATCTGACATCTCAGAAAGTGGATGAATTGGAGGCAATGTGAATGGAATACAGTTTAATGGTCATGTTTCATTGCATACCATAATATCTTCTTCAAACAGATGCTGGATTTCATCATACAGATATCCCTGGTTTGATTTGATATAGAAACAATCAAGTTTCCTTCCTGAACCTATTATTGATAAGCTGTTTTATTCATTTAAATAAAGTTAAAGTTTGATTACTTGATGTGTTATCATAAACAAAAACAAAGCACCATTTTTTCTAGGCTGATTTTGACTTTGGACAATATTAGAAACATATCAATTGGCCAAATGGCATTTATATGTTAACCAGCTCTCTGTTTTCATATTCCTCAGTTATCTTAATAACTCTGCTTTGCTTCTCTCTGATTTTATTTTTCCTGTACCATTTTTTTTAACTGAACTTCATAGATGCTAGTAGGCCAATGTGTAACCCATATACAGAGCCAGGCTGTGGTGTTTATGAAATACATTTTTTCTGTGTAACTTCACCTGTTATGGATGTATTTTGAAATGTTTTTTTTAACACTGCGGTTACAGAAACAAACACACACAATATCACATCACAAGCTAAATAATTTTAATTTCCCACATTCATAAAATATATGAAATACAGCTACAGCTTGCCAAATCTTTAAGACCCTTTTTTCTGATTCAGTTCCTCGGGACCGGGTGTGATGTGATATATTACGAACAACCTCTGGTCAATTGCTTGAATGAGAAAATCAACCAGACCATCTGGCAGGACCGTGCAGGTATAAAGCTGAGACAAAAGCAATACAATTAAGGATGTCCCAGCAATTTAATGTAGTTTACTGGAGTGTTCTGGGTGCTGTGCATTGTATGGGCTATGAATTATATCTGCACCCGGAGCAAAAGTGCCAATTGCTGGGTGACATTTTGGCTGGATGAAAGGCATGTTCCTGAGTTAATGAGATTTACCGTGAAAGGCCAATCTGCTGATCGAATGGCATTACTTCAGCTTTTAGATTGATCATTTCAGTGGCCAGTACAACAGCCATTTCCACCACAGGCTAAACAAGAGGACAAGAACTCCAACACCATTAAATCCATTACTGGAACTCAACAAGAGTTGTTCATTCATTTCTTTCTCACAGTAAAGAGATGGTTCCCCTGGGGGCTGCAAACATGGTAAGACGTAAAAAGAAACAAAGGAAAACATGCACCCCATTACCTTGAGTCAATACATGACGCAGACAACAAGACTATAAAACGTTGAGGGTGTCTTCAACAGAACATCTGTTAACCCCTTACATTAAATATAAATATTGCTTCAGCCATTTAGCCTTGATCGTTAGGGGGACAATGGGGGGTGCTAACAAGAACATTATAGATGTTCAAGGGGGCTATGTGTGTATGCATTTTCATGTTTTTTTTATCCATGTGTGTGTGTGTGTGTGTGTTTAGCCCTGGAATGCACACAATTATCCTTTCACTCTATAACCAACGGGCTTCAATGTTCACTGGTGTCTACAGGACAAATGCAAATCAGATATAAGAACAGATTAGCATACATAAGCATCAAAAATCTCTTTCACAAATTGTGATATGTAAACAAACAAAAAAACAGTGCTGGCTGTATGAGTCCCTGAGCCTCCAGTATATATCAATCCCTATAGGGAAATGTTAACAAGGCTGAACAATGAAAGATGCAATCTGTAAATGTTAACCATGCAAACTGAGCTAAACTTAAGTTAAAGAGCTCAGTTTTAGTAGTTACTCCTTTTTTCCAGAAAGATGGAGATTTAATTTTAAAAAGAAAACCAAGGATGAAAACAAGCTCTGAAACACAATCCATTTATTGTATGATAATCCATTTCTTATATGAGATTTGACCAAGAAAATAAAAGCGCATCTACAGCGCATTCTCCTGATGAATTTCAAGTGTTGTTTTGCTTCCCAATTTATTAATTTTTTTTTTGCGCTGAGGTAAACCCTTAGCCTGGAAATCCAGACCCTGACATCTTGAATGATAGAGGGTCTGGCCACGATCAATAGTAATTTCCAACTCAAGGGGCGGCTCCTACTCGTGCATTTCAAATGCCACTGCACGCAGTTGGATAGCACTACAACCAATCAGAGCGATGCACAAGGTGACGTAAGCCCTGTTCGTTTAGCGAACAGCTGTTAAACTGTTAAATTAAACGTTTGCCGTGGTCGGTCGGCAAAACAGAACATTCCACTTACTTGCTAATTAAATATTTGAGTGCCATCTTCCAAATCGTAAAGGGTCGAGGCCAAAGCAGTCTCAAACTCGCACAACATATCCGCAGCCATTTTTGATGTTTACTATCACGGCTTCGACGTCGCATGCACGTCACTGTCGTCATCCGGTTACGTCCTCCCCAGAGTACCATATAAAGGGCTCTGGCCCGCCCATATTAGATAGAACCAATTGAAACGTGAGCCCCGATTTCTGGTCTTTTTGAAAAAGCTTCAACGGAGAGTTTCCAGACCAACAGGCGCAGCAAATTTAATTTGCCAGCGCCTAGTGGCAGGTCTGGGAATGCCAGGCTAGTAAACCCTGTCTTTTTGTCACAACTTCAGCCAGTATTTACCCTGCATTCCAATAGTAGTTGCACTTCCCCTTGTTCATTTACCCTCAGCCCTTGGCATGACGTAACAGCATACGTTGCACGGAGGGAACTTGGAGAGCGGAGGGAGACTGGGCGGGGGAGGAGCGGAGGATTTAAATGGAACCCACTTGCCCACTTGCCCTTGTAGTCGCAATGGACCGTCAGTTACATAGGTAAATCTGAATGCAAATAATACAGAATTATAACATTCTGCTAAGGTAGCCTATGTTGCAGAAAGCCATTTCCATAGCATAACAAACATTGAATTTCGACACGGTAACTCAGATTATCAAGATATTGTTACTTACACATGTAAATAGTTTGCTCCGACATATTTTCTTATTTATACTTTCAACCAAAAACATTTGTTTTAAATAGTCCTCTAATTGGCAGCCATCTGTGTTATAGCAGCAATGTGTAAACTGCAATACATTCACTGGATTGTTCGTACGGAAATAGGATAGCCTAATTGAGGCGTTTTGGAATATATTTATATATATATATATTTGTCCTGCGGGTGGCCGCGATGTCCCTAAAAGCATACAGTCTACAGGAAAATAAAAGGAGAAGAAGAAGAAGACGAACTGCAATGCACTGTGGGTGATATCCACCTCGGAGTGACCATCCATGTGATGGGCTGAGTGACTTGATCACTCAGCCCTCCGAGGGTCTATCTCACGAAGTTCACTTCAGTTTCCAGACTATTGGAACGACACTTAAGATGGCAGCGGGGATTCCCCCGAGGGCAAGTGCCTAGGGAAAGTGAACGAGGGCCTGTTGAACGGGTATTGGAACGTACCCTCAGTTTGTTTTCATATGTCTGTTTTCCTGGTTTCCTTTCTAACTCTCATGTCATTTCAGACCCGGCCACTCCCTCCTGCTCTGCACTCCCTGTTAATTACATTCACCTGGTCTGCCCCACACTCACCTGCTCCTCATCAGTTAATCAGCCCCAGTATATATCTCATGGGGGCGGGACCTGATGAGCCTTTGGCTTCTTCCGTCACCCTTCGGACAACACAAAGTATGATGTGAAAGAGATAATTGTATATTGTGTGGAATTGTCCGAAAGAATAATACAAAAAAAAAAGAAAAAAAAAAAAAGTATCCATCTCAGTTCAGTTCCCTCAGTCAGTGGCCAGATTGTCAGATGTCCTAGTGTGTTCACCCAGCTTTCCAGCATTCGGATTTCATCCTGTGTTCCGATCCTTAGTGATGGTGTGATGGTGTGATGAAGTCCCGTGAATGTGTCGAATCTTTCTGGCCAAATGCTTCACCAAAAAGCCTGATCAACAAAGCCCCATTTAACAGCTCATTTAGGAAAACTGACATCTGCTGGTATGTTACGGTAGTGGCCCTCTTATTTCACATAGCGAGCATAGATATAAAGGGAGGCAGTCGCATGATTTCAGAAAACGGGGCATCGTTTGTCTTTAGTCACGTGGTACTGTGACAAACGATAGGCCTCGAGACAGGCTTCATCTGGACACGCCCCCTTTGCGGCTTCGGGCTTCGGGGGTTCCGTGTAGGACGTAACATCACTACCGATCCTGCTTGCCTGTTCGTGTTTCGACCTGTCTTTGGACTTTCCCTTTTGCCTGCCCCAACTGGACTTGTTTGCCACGCTGTCATACTACCTGGTTTGTCATCCACTTAATTAAAATCTATTTTTGAATCTGAACTGTTTCCTGTGTCCTGCAATTGGGTTCTTGTTCTTGAAACCTTGACACTTTTAGCCGTTATGTTTATAAACAACTAATTTGCCAAAGCATTTATGTTTCGAATTAAACGTAATGTTGATCCTATTAAATTTTCCTTCAACAAGTTAAGGAAATATCAGTTGTGGAGATTTTGATGTTGACTGTATTGGTAAAATGAGCACATTTCATTGTTTTTTCCTGTAACATTATAACATATTAGTTTGTATGGTTATCGTTAGCGACAAGTAAGTAATACAAGTTCATTTTAGAAAATAGGTTTTGAAATTGTACTCATGTTGCACCAGATTTCTCATCTGTCTGCCATAAAACCAACAAAAATACAATAAAAGGATGGAGAAGATGTACAGTACGTTTTCTTTAAATTGGAAGTCAGTCAGTTTGTTTTCTTCTCGTTGAAAGTACAGACATGTCCTCTTCTCCATGCTTTCCTTTTACTAATCGGTGCTCAATTGAAGTCTTTGCCAACACAACAGCAACACAACACAGCCCTGGTAATCACAGCCAGCAGAATCGGTTTGGGAAATCACGGAGCAGTCAATCAACAGCATCAATCGCAGGCAAGGTGGGTTTAATCAGGGCCGGAAAAATCTATTTGCTCCATGTAAGGCATGTTAACGACTTTGAGGATAGGCTGCACCGCTTCAGTTAAGCTATTTTAGAGCAGATTAGTTTAGGACTGATTAGCTGGTTCAGCCCTACCACACTGCTGCTGCCAAGCAGAAAGCACATAGCATGGTTGAATCAGCTTTAACAACTGCCCCTTCTAACAAATGTTCCTTGAAAATAGGTAAAAAATGAAGATGATGAGCCTCATTTGATGAAAATCAGAGATAAGCATTTTGATCCCCACCCCCTCCAGTCCATTTGTAAGATTGTTGTTGGGCAGGACCCTGAACTGTTCGCTTAAACTTATGGTGCCTAATTCGAAGAGTGTGAATAAACAGATTATTAAACCTCATCACATTTTGTAATTTTGGTGGTTGTCTGCTGCTGATCTAGCCTGGCTGCGCCCGCCTACCTACTTCCGGCCAAATTTCATTTTCCCTTCAGTAGTCAGTCTGGTGACGGGGCGTATTAGTGGGATTCTGCTCGAACAAATTTCTGTGTCCAATCAGTGAAGAGAGCGAGCGAGTGGCTGAGAACGATGACGTCGAAGTCGCGCTCCAGTTTCAGTTGCCAGAAGCCGGCTCATGACACACGTGACGACCAAACGTTATGCGATTGGTTGGCTAATCCAGAGTGGCACTGGGCAGATCCAATAGTTTTAAACTTTAACAGACACCCGCCTCCAAGTGAGTGAACGTTTGCCAATTACAGCACTGCCAGACCTTCTGTACAAATGAAATTAAGTACGATGGTCTGGTAGCACCAGGCTACTGCTGATCCTGTAGTGGAGAAGGAAATCCTTCACTGGAGTCAACACTTTATCATTGTCTCAAAGCTGTTCTTCTTTTTCACCCACTGAAATGTATTTGTCTCTTTTTATCATGTCTGTGCTTTCTTATGTCTTATTTTTCATTCAAAATTAACTGCTGCCAAAAAAAACAAACATCAAGAATAAGAAGAATTCTCCAGTAGGCTTTATTCTTTGTCTCTGGCTTAAGCTCAGATGATCATAGGAACACCATGATAAATGCAAACATGATATGAGCACAGTGAGGCATGCAGGGGAAGACATGGAGAGTCAAAGGGAACTCCTTGCTTGTTCCTGACACATTTCAGAAGGACTTTCTTGCATCATGTCTAACTGGAGTTTCATCCTCATCCATGCAGTTGTGGGGAGTTGTAAGATCAACATAGATAGAAAAAGATTGTAGTTCATCTTGAGGTGTGAAGGACTGATTACATTAGGCCAAATTGTTTTTTTTTTCAAACTTTTACTCACATCTGAGTACTTGTTCTCTCTGTGTGGTGAGAATGAGTTGCAAAAACATCAATACAAATGAACTCCCAGCAATTGGATAATTAAATTGTTTATGAGAATAAAGCAGCTAATGTATCACCTCATTAAAGACTCTAATGAAAACAGAGATTTTTAATCAGCCCTATTAGCCTGAGAACATGTTTTTCTCCTCAAATGTCTCAATGGTTGTTGGTGGCATCGTCCATTAACCTCTTTAACTCTTACATTATTGTAAGGTGTGGCAACAATTGCAAAGGGCACACTTCTGAGCATGCCCATCACTGATGGATATGGACACAGCAGACCCTGCATCTTCTGTATTTTTGACTGCGCAAGCAGGAGAGTGTTGCAGGAATTCTCTTATCAAAAACCCAAGTGTTTTAAATAAAGAGATCTGGCGAGGCATTTTTCAAAGTCTGGTAGATTTTTACTTGCGACAGCAAAGCAAGGGAATCAACAATGTATCAGGTTGCATACATGGTTGAATACCAAGACTGAACAGAAACAGCAGAGGTTATATCAGACAATTAATGTGTATGCAAACAAGACTGTTAGTGTGTCCAGGTCCTTGAGTTTCTAGCAAGATCTGGGGGATGAGTTTTAAGGCTCTTAAGTTAACTGGGACAAGGTTCACAGCAGAAAGCATGAATTGTTTGCAGCATTAAAATATTATACAATTAAGGCAAACTAAATTCTGTTAACAGAGAGAGTTGTAGAAACATAAATATCGGGGGGCGCCCATGGCGCAGTGGGCAAGGGCGTTTTCCCCCGGGCCCAGACCCTGCAGAAGACCCGGGTTTGAACCCCTCCCGGGTCATTTCTATGCATGTCTTCCCCTCTCTGCCCCATTTAACCTCTGTGTTTACACATTGTCAATAAAGCATGAAAAATGCCAAAAAATACACACTGTCAATAAAGCATGAAAAATGCCAAAAAATATCTTGAAAAAAAAAGAAATATAAATATCAAATAAGGCAATTTATTTCACGTATACAGTTCATGCCTTCCATGTTGATCTGTCACCATCATCATCATCATCATCATCATCATCGTAATCATCATCATCGTCATCATTCTGTTCATCTGAACTCCTATCAGTTATTTCAGTCTCTTCTAAACTAATGTAGACAATCACTTTCTTTTTGGTGACCAGTGTATACAGCCATGCCACTGGCACAACTCACCCCAACCCCAGCATTTTGGAAAAACTACCATGATGCAGCAGTTTAGGGCTAACATCGTGCTAACTGTATACGTAGACTCATAGTGTAGCATACTAAAGGCAAACTTTGAAAGGGGAAAACCTGTTTTTTTAGCTTAAATGTGCTTACATCTCATTCCATGTGTCTCCCTTCTTTGCAGGATAGGTCAAGTGGATGTCTCTTTAAAAGACAGTCACTTGACCAATTTCTTCTACGGTTTTCTAGAAACAAGGGGTGGCACTACTTCCCCCCTGGCACAACTCACCCTGCTCTCCCCTAAGAATTAAATTTAAAAAAAATATTTAGGGAAGGGAACCATTGTGGTTGTACAATACATAACTTAACCAGTTGGCCACTAGAAGACTCTAACATGTGACTTGACATTGAACTTAAATTATGAATACCTCTTCAAAATCTGCATCCTGATTTTATATTTTATACAACAGTCACTAAAGAACAATGCTCTTTAGAACACTGAACCACAGTCTCACCTCAGAGTCTTCAGGACTGGGTCTTCTGCTCCTTGTGGGCTTTAAAATCCTGTTTAATGAAATTCCTCGTCATCAGCGGGATTTAAATGGAAACATCCCCTGCGCTGAATAGCTTCCATTCAGATTCTTCAGGCTTACTGCAATAGACAGGGCTGCTGCATGCCTTTGTGACTTTAAGCTGCTGAGACTAAAGAACTCATAATTACTTCTAAGGGCCCCGTGAAAGGTTTTCAATGACCCGAAGCACAATAAGCTTTTATAGAGTAACTGTTCAGGCTGAAGGCGAAATTAGTAGATAAAACCATTCCAAGTTTGAATCCAGGGCGCAATAATGGAGGGCCTGTTTAAAACTATAGTTAGGGAAATTAACGTCAACAAATTAAGCTCTAGCGACACTTTAATGCGCAATACAGTGTTTCCAAAGTTAAGCAAACATGAACTTGTGGATTTTGCCGTGTGCAACAGCATGATCACCTAGAACGAGAGCTTCCTCAAAGAGGAAAATCAAACTCGGATTTCGTTTTAGTTTCTGTGAAATTCTTTTAAAATTCAGTTGAACATGAATTATTTGAAGGTCTTGTTGCTCCAGCCTGAATATTGATTGAAAAAGCTGTGTCTTCTCACTAGTCAGGTTGGACATAATTTATATTTTGATTCAGCTCATTGACACCACTTCTTATTAAATGCTGGTTCTAATTCTAGTCAAATTATTCAAGAATAAAAAGAAGTATTTTCAGCATTCAACACCAACCTGTAACATGACCAAAAAAAACTGCAGATGTACTGTATGTCTGTATTATTTGAGTTTTGTAGGTTAAAACTAATCTATATTCTCCGTCTTTAGATGCACAATTTGAAAGTCTTCTTCTTCATACTTAATTTTACTTGTGGTGGATACTTCTGCATTAGCTAGTTCTAGGATATTGATGAGTGACTTAAAAAAAACAGCCTTTTTCCTGTCAGAAACCTTTAGAAACTTTGGTCAGTGTACGTTAATCAGAAAGACACTGCAGTCTGGCACCATCATATAGGATGAAATATCAAGAAATGACATTATATAATTAATTTGTTTGGCAGATGTGCTTTCAGGGAATATTAATTAAAGCTTTTATTTAAAGTGACTTGACAGCCGAGGAAGACTAAATGTGCTCACCCTGTAAACAGCTGGTGGAGTGCTCTCAGTGGTGTTTCTGTAAACACATTCATTCATGTCAACGCTCCCTCTCTAACTTCATGGACACATTTCTAAAACTCAGTTTAATTATAAGAAGATTCAGCTGAAATCAATGTGCAGTTGGTCTTTCTGACACCAATCATGACCTCATGTTGTTATTGTCACATCTGATTAATCTGAAAGAGGACAGAGTTTTTTCATCTCCGTAGCTCTTACATTACGAGATAGTCTAGCAGCTATTAACTAGCCTGAACGTAAACATGCAAACTGTGCAAAGTGTGGTTTCCTATCATGACATTTAAAAGCTGAGTTTTCTGAATAAAAAGAAGGAAAAAAACGTTTGGAATGCTGTATTTCTGCCATCAAAGAGGGAGCCAAAGGACGAGCTCTGCTCCCAAACAGATGGCTACTCTTCAGACACTGCCAGCCCAACACACAGAGGCAGACAAGGGCCAAGTGTTGAGAGATTCAGCAGGCCAACGTGTGAGGCAACCAGACTAACACTAGTGGGATTGGGATGATTATGGTTTTTGGTCTGTAAGAGCACACTATGTGTGTACTAGCCTGTCTGTGTCCATGCTGTCTAAAATGTAGGGAACCCTTCTACCCGCATATATAATTGAATAGAATATTAAATATTAAATATAATGAGTAAACCAAGCCAACACTGAAAGGAGAGGCTCTCCGTGGGCAGTCCAGTTAGTTCAAGGGTAAGGGGTGCAAATTAACATGCCATAAATTCAGGATTTTTAATAACTTATCAGCCTGACCCGGAGCGTTGTTGTTTATACCAGCTGGCACTGCTGTACTTGCTAGTTTTCCCCTCTCTTCCACTCAGCAGCGCACCTGGGTGTTCACATTTAGACTGCTTCTTGTAGCAATGTTTGTTGTGAATTATTGTGATGGTATTTCAGTGCATTTAAATTTGCTTCAGACTGTTACCAACCATGTATTACATATAATGAAGTGTTGCTTTTTATTCATCTGTTTCTACTCAAGCTCATTATCACAAGAGGTTGAAGCCTCTCCCAGAATGCAATTGTATTGTCACAATCACCAGTCAATAATAGGAACATAGCCACATAATGTGAAGGTATAACATTATTATGGCATCGTTATTTTCTGTTCTTGTACCCCTCCAAGATGACGTGAACATAAAATGAAATGGCTGAAGAACATTTTCCGAGGGAGAAGCTGTAATGTAATGTTTGTTCAAGAAGAAACAATAACCATTTTACTTCCTTACTGTTGCTGGTGAGAACAAAAACATTGTTTACACGTTTGTGAGAAGGTGGACAGGTTGGACAGGACGGACCCCTGGAGTCACTGTGTATTATGTTTGATGCAGACACGAGGATTAGAGCCAGGAGCAGACACACACGGCAGCAGTGGGAAGGATGACTGATTTATGAAGAGTGAAGCTTACTTGCTTGTAACAATAATGAGCATGAAGGCGAAACATTTCTAAATTGACAAAGACAGAGGAAGAGAGATCAGAAGAGAGCTAGGGAGGTTGTTTTTTATGCAGGAGGAAACGTCAATTCAAACGGTAAATACAGGTAGCCTTTGTCTTTGGAAGTAGTCTAATAAAATAGCATCCCACTTTAAAAACTCTCCCTCCGGTTGGTTAAACAAGCTGTTCTTCTGAGCACTGCCCCAAGAGGCCTGGATCATGTCTGTTCTGTTGACTGTAGGCAGTGTTTCTCTGCATTTGTTTTTGGGGTTTGTGTGCTTTTGACTTCATCGTTTCTGTACTTGCAGCGTGTTTTGCAGTCAAGTATTTGTTTTGGCTTTCCAAATTGCGATATGTTTTGTCATTTGCGGAATGTTTCCGTTATTCTGGTGGAAATGTTTGAGGTCCTGGTTAAGTGTCCTAACACATTTATCCTACACGTTTTCACGGCTCCTGCTTCATGAGATGTATGTTGTGTGTGTGTGTGTGTGTGAGAGAGAGAGAGACAGAGAGAGGGAACATGAGATACACTCTGTAAAAACAGTGAGACAGATGAAAACCAGAGAAAGCAGGACAGAAACACAGAGGGAAAAAAACAACGATATATGAGCATATGGAGTAACAGGTGGAATTTAATCCTGCACGCTCTGCTTCCAGGCCTCAGTAGTATGTAATGTGTCTGTGCTTCTTTACCTCAACCCTTATCAAATCGTTAATTAAACTGCATCGTAGAAAGGTATCCGACGTACTGTGAGACACAATCATGTTTATTCATGATCATGTGCTCTCGTAAAGTAATTCAGTTCTGTTAATTGCACAAGTGCCCTTAATTGATCAATTAGTTGCAGTTAACAGAACACCTATCATAGCAGGTCTGCGGTATTAAGTACAAGCAGCAGTCGGTTTCACATGTCTCACTTTATTTGCGCGCTAATTGAGAGAATGCAGGTGAGAACAGCAATGCGGTGGAAAAAGCCCCATGTGCCGATGTTCTTCAGCTTCTAGCACAGTTATAAATAAACGTTATTTAATCAGGAAGTCACACTGACATCGAAATCTCAATTAACTGTGCATATTCACAGTGTGCCATAGCAAAGATGTGTGGAAAGACATGTCAAAACAAACAAGTAAGACAGAAAATAAAGAAAGGTGAGATGGAAAAAGAAAGAAAATCAAAAATTATAAATGCATAACTGAATTGATTTGTAAGAAATCTCTCAGGTCCCTTTAAGGATGTTCTCTTCTATGGGAATGTGATACAGCCTCTACAAATGACAACATGAAAGACGTAAAATCCAAAGTTCTCAGCTGTATTTCAAAAGATTTATGAAACCAGTATATCAGATGAAGCTTTATTTAATAACGAAAGATTAATTGGAAATGTTTAAGAATATGTTTTGAGGTTAGCAACAGGGGAAGATCAGGGTCATTAGATGAGGTCACTAGATAGCATAATGGACAGAATCCCTCCAATGTTTAGAAGCTGGTGGTGGCACAGTAAAGCCAGCAGGTGGTTGATTGAAAACTATTTGTTGGGTTTTCCTGGACATTACGGTAGTGATTGTGACAGGTCTAAAGAGCATCCTAGAATTGGACGTGGCAGAAAGGATCAGCTGGCAGGTACTGGGATGCCAGAATTTTTAATCTAGAGATTGTGGCAGCATGGAAGAGTGGAAGTTATGGAGAAAAGCGGAGCAGGAAGAAATAGCAGACATTTACCCAGAGAGGAATAAAGGCAGAACAAGAGGGGAAAGAACTTCCTTCTTTGACTTTAGCTTAAAGCTTCATTACAACAATATAACCAACAGACGTATCTGAGGGATGAAGATACTTATTTCTGCCTCGTTACTGAGCTGCCATGCTTCCGTATAGACTAGCCAAGATGCTAGAGAAATGAGTCAGATGTGCAGGTTAAAATCAGTGTCCACCGCAAGGCGTTCTATTTCTGACATACTGGCCAGTGATGGTTAAATATTCACACCGGTTCAAACTTAAATATTGAATGAAAAACAAAGCTGTGTTAAAAGAAAATTAAGTTTATCAAAATCCGTCTCAATTTCTCTTTGTGGATATTACTTAATTCATGATGTCCACGCTGGAAACCAACAACAACCAAATGAAATGATAGGTGAAGAAAAGATTATTGCAAATTTCCGAGAAAGATAATGCATTTTCATGATAGTCTTAGAAGTTGATGTAGATGTGCCAATGAGTCGCTTGAATCAGATGCTTTATCTCCTTTTATCTTTATTTTTCACTTTATCCTAAGAGCTTTGATTATAGATCTAAGGATGATGAAAGCTCTCCAACATGTACTGGGGGGGGGGGGGGGGGGTTCAATTATTTATTCAGGGATCAAACCATAAGTTCATCCCGATTCAGAAGGAGGTTGGCGGAGGACGGTCGAGGCAGTGAAGCGGTTTTGGGAAACAGGGAGACTCAAGCCTTGACACACAAACAGCATCCACACCGCTGTAGTGTCTTTGAGCCGGACACTGAATTCCTTGCAGCTCTGTTGGTGTCGTTTGTTCTGCTGCCGACCGTGACCTTTGAACGCCAAAGAAAAGGACAAGTATAAAGGGAAATTCTCCACAGACTTGAAAAAGTCCATTATTATGATTAAAGCCACTTTCATACAACTCTTTGCCTTGAACCACTTAATGAATGATTCACTTGACCTCAGTAGCTCCTCTCACTCATGTTGATGAGCTGTCTTCGTTACAACAGCATCATGCCTGAAAGTGGAGTGACACGCATCTGTAAAAGCACCGGACAAGTTAAAGAAAACAGGGAAACCACCTCTCTCTTATTAAAATGTGATTTTTGTGACAAAGTCATTTGTATGTACACCCACTTGGCGACAGACCATGTAGTTTAATAAAAATGAATTATTTATTATCATAGTAAAAGAGTTCCTCGGTCTGGCCCGACGGCCCTGCCACAGCTGGTTCTTTATTCTGCTACTTATCAATTATTTTCTATTTTTTTATCATAGATTGAATTATACACAGGAGGAAGGAGTTTAAAAAATAAATGTAAGAGCGAGTCAGGTAAAGCTTTCAAATAGTTTAGTTTGAATGGGCAGTTTCAGCAGCAATGTGAATCAGCACAGCCTTATCACAGTTGGCCTTTGCTAGCCATATTTCACAGTATGAATGTGTGAACTTCCATTTCATAGTCCACTAATGGAGCAGTGGAGGCAGCTGTTCCGACTGCTGATTGGTTTAAAGTGTGTGCCAGTGTAAGTGTCTGTGAGAGAGAGAGAGAGAGAGAGAGAGAGATATATATATATATATATACTGTATATATAAGGAGGGGTGAGGACAGGTAAACCTCGGAATCACGGCATACTCTGAACAAACAAAAGGAGCTAAATCACGACACGAGGCTAGTGGACTTTGCCGCCGCCGTGACTAAAACTGTAATTTGTGTTTATAAATATGCAATCAAAGCTCTTGGATTGGCTTTGATTGAAAATCACACACAGTTTCGGTTTCCACAGTCATAAAAAGAATACCAAATGGCAGCGTCAAGTTGCTGCACTTAAGTAAAAAAAATGGCTCTGAAGGATGTTTAGAGGTTTGTTTTTTTCAGATTGTAAACCACAAAAAAACCTTGAAACTTCCTCCAGATGCTTCACTCTTTAGTGACTGAGATAATAGCTTATGCCTTGTTTCCACCGAGTAGAGCGGGTCGGAGCGGTTCGGTCCGGGTAGTTTGGCTTTTCATTTGCCAAAAATTGGGTAGGGTATGGTTTAAGCGCACCTAACCGCTCTAAGCCGCTCCTAATTTCGGTACTCCTCCGCTGGGGTACCAGCCGCCTGAAAGGGTGCCGAAAAGGCGGAGCTACACATGCCGTCCGTTTATTGGTCAAAAGAATAATTTCCGCCGTGTGTAGTCACCTCGGGAAGAGTGAAGAGAGTCTTGTGTTTTGGCGAAAATGTGAGCGCAGCACTGTTTATTGTGTGGTGTTTTTCCTCGCCGTTAAATTAATCAGTTGGCTACACTGTGTCCCACTGCTACGATGCCACGTAGCTGCCGCAGCCAGCGCTGTTCGCTCACTGTCTCTGAGTTGCACCGAGCCGTCTCTGTGCGTTTACGCTCACAACAACACGGGGGAATAAATAAAGAAGCGGCTGGTTGACCAAGCAAAAACGAGAGACCGCTGGCTTGACCACAGTTGTTCCACAGCCCCAGTGGCGACTCCTGACAATAATCTCAGGGGGGGGCAATTGTTGCCATGATGTGTAAAATGACCCATAATGAACCTAAATCAGATAGCTAATATGACAATGTCATATTGCATTTAACAGTTTGTTTTTCCTGTTCATCTGGCATAACCACTCTGGCAACATAAGACAAGCATTGTACTGTACAGTATTTTTGTACATTAAGTTAGTTGATTTCTTGAATCAAATTATTTTAGCTCTAAAATGATTTAATTATCCGGCTGTGGCCATCACAGATAACTTGTCATCTACCAGTGTGCTCCTCAGATAGGCTTCCTTTAAAAGTTAAGAGACCTGCTCTACAATTAATCACAATAATCTGATTGACTTGACAGTTGTGTTCTGATTAAACAAAAATGGATGCTGGCATAGCATATGTGCAATCATCACATTGGTTTGCGTTACTACTGTCTACCTTTCTTTATATGTCCATGCTGTCTACAGCACCGTTACTTGGTAGGCGGGTTTATGCCACGGACAGACAGCAGCTGTCAGAGTAAACAAACAGTCTATGGATCAGTTGTTGAATGGCGCTGGCTCGTCCATATGCAGGTTTGACGTTTAATGTTTGTTTTACCTTTTCTGAGAGATGATGCATAGGGGTGACACCCGAAGTTATCCATGCGGTGTCTGTGCTGCCATCAGGATGGATTAAAAGCCATTATACAGTCCATAATCATCATGCAGCGGCAGCAGGACATACATAGCGTTAGCTCCTTAGCATCCTGCTAGCCTCCTTAGCCATTCAAACGAGCCCCGTGAAAATCCCAGTTTATACGATCCCCCAATCCATCTTGCTAGATACTTGCTTGAGGGTTACATTTTGTGTGGAAAGGACCTAGTCCTTTTAATGACATGATCAAGTAGCTGGCCAGCCTAGCCTGAGTTTATATTAGTTATGTTGGTCTTGAATATGACCGCTGTGGGTAGCAGATCGGACATGTGACTGTATCAGTCACTGTAATTGGTTCATTGTTTACTGTACGTATGACGACAACACGTTAGGGTGATCACCCCCGGAACCCATAGAGATTGCATTGCGAGGCCTGCAGTTTGAAAAAATAAAGTTTTACATTGAAGTCTATGAGAGCGCTCAGGGCGATTTTCAACCAGCCCGAAATCGCCCCAGAGTGACGGTACAGAGCACAGGCGCTGATTGTACAATGATATTCAGACTTACATGCAGGTAAAAACTGTATTGAAATAATAAATTATGATTATAAATACAAAAAAAAAATTCATCATTATTATTATCATTATTATATTTTTGTTTTTTGCTGGTATGGCTCAAGGAGGGCGTCGCCCTATCACCCTCAATGGGCGAGCCGCCATTGCACAGCCCGATAGTTTGACCCATATTCTGGCGGCGGCTATCGCAGTCCAGCCTAAACCCCGCCCCACCAGTAAGGGTAGGGTCGGCGGTGGAAACACCACCGAGATTCTTAAAAGTGAGCTGTCCCTCTCTGAGCCGCTCCAACCCGACCCGCTCTACTCGGTGGAAACGAGGCATTAAGGTGCGAACACACTACACGCGTCACAAGCGTACAAGACGTGTATAAAATCGGCAATTTTTCCATAGGGAACCATTGGTTTACGCGCGTACATGGCGCGTAGATGCATTACTCACGCTAAAGCAACACTTTAGGCGCGTTAGCCGCGTGCCTACGCACCTACGCGCGGAGATAAAAAAATGTACTTTTTATTTTTGACACAAAATGATCAAGAAACATTTTAGCTGTAGTAGTGTGTTTGCACCTTTAGAGCTCTTAAAGCAAAGTTTTTCTCCCCTTCAATTATTAAGGATCATATGTCATGCTACCTCACATTACTGCTGGTCTTATTAGAAATCAACCTGCTATTGAAGCTTGCATGTTACATAAGGTAACACACACAGGAAATGTTGTTCTATCTGTAACAAAGTATTCTGATTACCTTTGTCAAAAGGGATCTTGGTAACACTTGACAATAAGGGTACATTAAATAATAGTTAGTTAAAGCGTAATGCTTATTAAGCATTTACTAACTGTTAATGCTTAGTGATTTACAATTAGTTCATTCTTGGTAAAACATTATCTATGCATCGTTAACTAATGCTAAATTAAGCATTAACTAAGCATACTGGTTAGTTAATGCTTTGTTCATCGTAAACTAAGCAGTTATTAACGATCAGTAAATTCTTAGTTAAGGCTAATTAAACATTACCTAAGCATTAACTATCAGTTAATTAATATACCCTTATTGTCAAGTGTTACCGGGAACTTTTAGTGAAAATGTCCTGTGTGTGGTAGGTTCAAGGACCGCCTCGCATTGGATATTTGTCAACAGCCATCTTCATCATACTTACAATCCTGAGCTTTCTCCTCGTCTATAAGTTTTTGTGGGTCCATCTCCAGTATGTGCTTGACAAATGCATCAAAAAACTAATCATGTCAAAACAATCAGGAGGCTCCATGGTTTTAGGAGTAACAATATCCATTTTTTTTCCAGGTGCCGGTAATGAGAGGTATGCATGATTATGGGTTGAAACATCCAAAACAACAGAATAGTGCCCTGAAAAAACTCCAAATGAGGCTCCACATTTTTAGAGTGTGTGAGACCTTCCAAAATGAAAGACAACAAGAGGGAGGGGGGATAAAAATAAATTTCCTTGGTGAAGATTTAAGCCTCTCTTTCCCAATTCTCTTATCAGTACTTGCAGGCGAAAAAACTGAAATGCAACAGATGACCATTTTTTAAAGGGACGGGAATACAATAGCCAGGCTGCTCAGTGTGTGGCCTGGACTGAACACGGTCCTTTCATCTGCCCACACTTTGTCACCACTTCTTGATTATCATTAAATGGATATGAAGAGCCCAATTTTAGCTGTTTGTTGATAACGTGATAATTTATTGCAGACGCTGTTTGAAGCCAATTTTCAGCTGTTTCTGCCTAAGTGTTTCAAGTACATGATGTTTTTTTGGCAGAAATGTTGAGAGATGGAATTAGTGTACAAGTGCTACTGCAGGAAACAAATTGACGGACGTGAGCACACACACACTTCTATCAATGTGAGGACCCTCAGTGACATAGTCGATTTCCTAGCCCTTTACCTCACCCATCACTAGGGCTGAAATAATGCCTCAGGTAACTTGATTACAGTGCATATTATTTGCATCAAAGCTTTGTTTCTATATTGATACTTACGGATAATTTTACTTTAGGGCAACACACTTACTCACCTGACCTTTCAATGTGGACTCTTGTTAGCTATCGGCTGTTGACAGGAGATGGAAGCTCCTATTGGCTGAGGTTAAGCAATCAAAATGTGTTCAAGGTACCAGCAATGTTTATATGCTCAACATCAACAGCTGAAAATCTCAGGTCTTTAAATATATGTCACATTAGTGCCCTCTCAAACATAGCATACTTATGTTTTAAACCGCCTGATGGCACACAAGCATCTTATCTGATTTTTGATAGAATTCCCAGGTATTAAAATAATTGATAGCTGCAGCGCCAACCTTCACAACTTAATGCCTAACCCTAACCCTTAAACTAACCTTAACTAAAAAGTATTTGTACCTGAACCCTAAAACAAAGTCTGAACTCTCAAACAGAAAAAGAAAATCCTCACTTTTCCAAAATTGTCCTCACTCCTAAGGTCTAAAACTCTAATCCCAGACCCACATCTTGAATACTTAAGCAACTCTTCCATAAAACTTCCCTGTAGAGGTCACAGTGGATGGCACAGCAACAAAATGTCAATGTTTCACTTCAGCAAAAAATAAAGTTTCTATTCTGACCTCTTTGACCCTGCAGGCAAAAGGAAAAGATATGTTATCTGATTTATCTTCTTCTTCGTCCGAACAGACAGAGAGAGACAAAGAGATAAAAGCAAGCGGCTAAAATTATTTTCAAGACAGACGAGGAATTCAGTCCACACAACGTCTTTGAGTGCAATAGAGAGCATAAACACAACAGAAAAACAATGAACGGTAAAACACGGCCAAACATGTGTCTAAATTCAGGCCAGTTAACAATACGGTGTAGTTTAATAGGGGTAAAGGTATCGAAAGGTTTTAACGTTGTGGGGTTTTGCACAAATCTTTAATGCAGGAAGAAATTAAAATCTCATTCATTAAACTTGGCGGTGTTTGGATGTGCAGGAATAGCTCTGCCTGTAATACTTTCGTTCAAATTAAAATCCTTTTCCCCCTAAGGACTGAATGAAGGAAGCACTATTTTTCCGAACTAATACCACTATATGTTAAACATACTAGGTTCTTATTCAAGAGAACTTCATCTTCATTATTGATTAACATTATGGAAAAACTGTGGACGCGCTAAGAAAAACAGTAGACACCAGTTCCATTTAAGGAATATGATTATAGGACACATACTGGTATGGTTTTTGTAATATGTACAATACAAACACAAGATTATCTCAACACCTCCAGGTACAGGGAAAACCCGAGACTGCCAGCAGTGGTGATTGTGATTTGGGTCATACTGTAATTTGTTTCTCTATGCTGATGACTATATGAACTATGTGGAGTCCAGTGTGAAGCTTTCTAAGCAGTCAATGGGAATGGCTTCAGTGTACCAGTTCATTAAACATATTATTTACTTTTTGGAATACTTCTATTTAATATTTAAATTTTTTAAATATTCATAACATTATTGTTATTATTGTAATATACAACTAAACTTTGAATTACCCTGAGGAAGAACAAACTATAAAGGCTACATATTATATGTTTATAATAGTCTATCCCAGCAATTTATTAAAACAACAGAATATAGTTTTGTTAATATGTAAATTACATATAAGGAGTAGCAACATAATGATCAAAGATAGATTGACAGAGGGACGAAAAGAGAAAAGTTAGGCATAATAAAAGACACAAATATTAAAGTCACACATTCTTTTTCACATCTCGTTTCCTCTCTTCTCCCACTCTCATCGTTGCTCTCAGCCCTCTATAGCAGAACGTTTGCTATCACGGTTTTAGAGGAGTAATACGCCATTAACCCTGTGAACCTGAAGTCGCTTATGCACAAAGAGCTCCATTACCATCCTATACAGTCGTTAGGCTCTCCATTAATTTGTCACCTCCATACTCTGTCGGTTTACCACAATAAACTGCCAGCAGTAGGCAGCTGAGTGATTAAATATTCACATCTTCACTGATTGAGATGGATCTAGTTGAAAATGATGGATTCAGAGCCCCATAACGCCAGGGCTCGGAGGCAGAAGTGGGCATCAAGAAGCTGAGCAGCTTTTAGAGGATCAAAATGCTGAATTAACCACAGAGAGATTGAAATTTGTTGACAGAGAGGAAGCAATTTGATGTGTTTGATGTAGCGCTGTGCTTGATTTGAGGAGTGCAGCTGAGCATCAGTTTGACATGGGATTTAAATTTTATATAGGAATGCAATTATTTTAAGACATGTTGTCCCTTTGCCATGGGGTTGAATATAACTAGCTGCTTTTATAGCTCATTCCCGAGTTATCTGTGTTTCTTCTGGCATGTTGGTGCCAATAAGCAATCCCAGATGTTCAACAAAGTTTTAATTTCTACAGATGGCACTCTTCCACATTTAGGTAACTAAAAGATTTTAGGATGAAACAATTAGTCGAATAATCAACTAATTAATTGAAAGACAACACATTCCATTTATGGTGATGAAAATGCCAATTTTTTGCCTCTTATATTCAAGCTTCCTTAATGTGACGTTTTGCTGCTGTTTTCAGTTTTTTTATCATGAATCCTATTTTCTCAAGTTGATTGGTTAGAAAAAAAATAAGCAACATGAAGTTGTCATCTTGGGATCGGAGATGTTGTAATTGATCATTCATTGACAAACAAAAAATGGTTACTCTTTATAGATTGATTGTAGCCTTAGGTACCCTGTATTTTTTAAATAGTTGAACTTCGAACTGGGATCCTGAGAGAAAATGAACTGAAATGTACAATTTGATTGTACAGCGCACTGACATGGAGTGATAACTTTGTGTGCTGTGAAACCAAATGTCCAAACCACTTTAGGCATTAGTTCATCACAACATGAAAGCTATGGTTTGATAAAGAAAACCTTTCTGTTCTTCACCTACCATTCGAGAAGATAATGGTTTGCTGAGATGAACGCTGTCAGCTCTTGACAGCATCAGGTTGTCTGAGAGGAAACAGGTAATGACAGTGACGTACAAGCAGGACGTGGAGGAAACAACCAAGAAATGGAGAGAGCGACAGCAAAGGATTGAGGCAGCTGGGGAGAGAATCGTTAGCGTGGATAGGGATGGTGAGAAAGCTGGAGAGCAGAGGTTATCTCTGTCCCGTTTAAAAATGTGTTCTGATCACAGCGCCCTGAGCAAGGGAAGCAGATTATATGTGCAGCATGGAAAGGTCTGCAGAGAGATTTGCAGAAGGATTTTTTTGTACTAGCTTCATACATTTTGTTCAGCACTCACACTAAAATGAAACAAAAGTCAGAGTTGTAGGACAGGTATAGTGCGGCTGTATCAGACAGTGAAAGATAACAGGAAAGAGAACTGTTGGGTCAGATTAGGGTTGCAAAATTCCGGGAATTTTCAAAGTTGGAAACTTTCCATGGGAATTAACGGGAATTTATGGGAATTAACGGGAATTTTGGGAATTAACGGGAATAAACGGGAATTTACTAAATTTAAAGCAACCCAATGCACTAAATTCACCCAACTATGTTATGTCAGTCCTGGCAAACGTTCTAGACTGTAAAAACAGTTTTTTACACAAAGTTTTAATATATTTATGAACATTTAATTTCAAATCAGATTGTTTTTTAAAGTTTATTGAGACACCCAACTTGATATCATAAATTTGTTTTTGCTAGACCAGGTTTACAGAGGCTTAAACTGTGATTTTAAATATAGTTGGGGATAATATATTTTAGCATAATCTTGACTAAAGCAACCAGATTTTATGCAAGTACACTAGGCAAATTGCACATAGCACACATCCTACTGCAGGGGTACTGAGGCCACGCCCCCTACATGCACTGTGCATTCCTCCATCACATGGGGGGCATTTGACTTTATTCATTGAATGGGTGGAGTCAGACCCCATGGGTCAGACAGATGAGTAAAATTTTACTCAACATGCATCTTTTTGTTGTTCAGGGAAATTATTGATTGTTCATAAAATAATCAAAACTTGATAAAGCTCTTCTTACAAATAGGGGAGAGTGGCCTAAGTTGTGCCAGTGGGCAACTTGTGCCACCCATTGTTTCTAGATAACCATAGAAGACTCATCCTGTAAAGAAGGGAGAAACATGGAATAAGCACATTTAAGCTCAAAAAACTGTGTTTTGCCTTTCAAAGTAAAATTTCCATGATCAATGTTTTTTGATTATTGTGTCTGAACAATTATAGACAAGTTTGAAAACATTTGACACATGTTTTAGTACTTTAGTATGCTACACTTTGTGTCTATATAATTAGGACGATGTCAGCCCTAAACTGCTGCATCATGCTTATTATCCAAAATTCTGGGGTTGAGGTGATTTGTGCCAAAGAGCCTAGGTGAGTTTTAAGTAAGTGGAGTAAGTAATGGATGTGTCTTGCAATACAGTTTATGAGATATATATCAATGGCACAATTTACCCCATGGTATTTTCTCCAATGGCACAACTTACACCACACCGGGGGCAAGTTGTGCCACAAGACAACTTTTTTCCGAAAGCTATATTTCGTCAACAGTTTATTCCAGATCCAAAGTTTTTATTGTCGGGGATACACAACACCCTGAAATATATGTATATATTTGAGTTGGAGACTTTACTGTCAAGGCCTCACTTTAAAGTCACTTTGAGTAAAAAGTGGCACAACTTAGGCCACTCTCCCGTAAATCTGTTCAAATGTAATGTTTTTTAATTGTATTATTTTGCATGGATGTCTGCCTATGAACAAACATAGTGTTTAAATGTTTAGATTTATGTTTGTATGAAAAAAAAAATCATTTAAGTTACCGCCATTTAGTTAATTCCTATAATTTCCAATTTTGAATATTCCCAAAATTCCCGAGCGAAAGTTCCCGTGGAAAGTTTCCGGAAACTTTCCGGTAATTTACCGGAAACTTTCCACCCCTTTGCAACCCTAGGTCAGATTCAATGAATGATTACAGAAACAACAAACCCTCTACAGAGATCAGAAGTCACCATTGTGACTGATTAAAGGACAGAATGTAACACTGTTAACAGAGATAAAGGTCGGACAGAGCATATCAATCTTTAAAGCAATTTCACTCAGCAGTACAGTGTTTGTGTTTGGGGGAAAGGATCACATCTGTCTGACATGGATAGTGTAAAATGTCAACCGGACTGAAACACGACAGAAGAGAGAGCTCAAAAGCAAAATAGTTGCTTCAAAATTGTTTTAAAATGCAAATGCAATGTCAATCCATCACTGTGTGATTTGTAAAAAAGCAAATCATAAATCAAGCAGACTTCGATTACATTTTGTCTGCACTGTTTTCTCTTGGTTGTAAATTGTGAAGAAAAAAAAAGATATGAAAGGCAAAAGTAACACCAGCCTTATGTTTAAACATTCTGTCTTTTCTTCGAAAAATAGAACTGATTCAAAACTAATGCATTAAATTATCCGTTTCCACAAAAAGGAATCTAACGCAACAACAAACAAACTTAAATTTATTTAAACTCAACAAAAAAAAGTGTAATGAGTGGAAAATATTACTATAGGAACTGATTGACTCTCTCCATACGATGTTTGTCAACTAAATCTTAAAACAGATTAATCAGACACCAGCAATAAGGTGGAGGTTATGGTTGTGTAAGAACTGTATGTCACATGTTATGCAGTATGTATTTTGTGTTCTGTGAAAGTCATGGCCCAAACCAGCACTTTCTTCCAGCCGAGTGGCTTCTTTCAGTCACGGACATCAGGTCAGTGACTCTTTGAGATCGTTAATGCTGCGAGGCGTGCCCGCCGTAAAATACCTGAACCATACCACGTTGACAACCCAGTCAATACCGCTGCAGCAACGCACAATAAAGCCCACCTCAGCCTAAATGTTCCCACATCGCCGACCAAGGGACACACATTCATTCACCCCACCACTCACCGAGGTCGAAGTCGCCGAGAAGAAGTCAGCCGTGATCTGTCTGGAGGGAAATGTAAGGGCAGTGAGTCATCAGCAAGACAGCCTGTTAGCTAGTCACACAGACAGTTAGGCCTCGTTTCCACACACGTATATGTCGATCATGTACGGATGGTTATTCTAGTGTCCGACGGAAGGAATTGTGGGGGTCCGTGTCTGCAGCGATCGCAGGCACTCTCACTTGTGTCATTAAACTAATAAATATGACTGTATTTCATATCAAGTACTTTTAAATCATCTAACTGACTTGACAATCAACATTAACTGAGTGGAAATACATCGCATAGGCTAACCTAGCAAAACTTCCATACGGTCTCTCCGTAATCCACATAAAAAGTAAAAAAAAAATAACTTTTAGTACGGACATACCAGTCCATACCATACCAGCCTCCAGTTTGGGAGGCAAATGGACATTACGTAGAATCACATAGGACTGACTTGATATCTAAATTTTGATTGGCCACTGAGTGAATGCTTATCACAAATAGCTGAGTTAAAAAATAATGCAAATATTGTGCACAATACTTTACATTTATTGACTATTGTACACAATAGGTTTTAGTGTCTGTTCTTCAAAATAAAACATAGTTTTTCTTTATTGCATTTTGAGGCGGTTTTGCTCCCCCATGCAACAATTAAAAGAATCAATCACAGAGGAAAACATAATACAATTAATAAATGTGCTGCTTACACATCAGGTTAATATGCACTTTCGTATTTATTTACCTCATAATCTTATAACTCTTGAGAGAATGCCACTGCATTTGTTGCATGAGCCTGTGCCAAATAAAATCTTCAAATCTTAAATCAAATATAACCACTTAATTTGTTTTCCTTAAAAAAAGAGTGACTAAGTCATGCAGGGAAAGCAGACAATAAAAGCAAAGTCAAGCAGACAATGGAATATAGAAACACAAGGAATAAAACATTTATTTTAAAAGCAGTAGTCTTAGATGAAAACACCCCCACAACATACAATATTCAAAGATCCTTTGGTATAGAATACAAGAGACTTAGAATAAGTTAAAGAAGGCATTATATCACTGGGTGCATAGTTGCAATGTTAGGGAACTTTTACTGCAAACTCCTCCTGTCCTCCCCTTACCAGCCCAAACAACCAGTAGAGCCCCATCCCCTGATCCAAGGGTGGACACACAAAGAGTCAATTAATCAAATACATTCTGAAGCTATGTAATGCTTAGAAAGCCATATAGATACAGAGAGTGTGGCTCTTCCATTAGCCATATGCAACACATTCAAACATCTTTAGGTGATTATTGTTGAAATTAAATCCATCCACTACTTTCATAAAATCTAACCCTTCAGTTTGTTGGTCTTATAACCCAACATTCTTACATGCTACCCCTCTTACCTTGACTTTTCCAGAAAATAAACTAAAATATGTCATCATACACAATTAATGATTACTTTAGTAACCATGGACAGAGTTCCGCGCATGGATTTTTCAAAGGTAGAGAGCTGGAGACTGATGTTTCTCAACATTATTCATGAGACAGTAGTATCCAAGGCAGCAGTTTGGAGTTCAGCTGTGGCACAGAAAGAAGATCAAGAAAAATCTTGTAAAAAAATATATGGCCTCCCTTAGGACGTCTCTTCTTTTTCTGTGTAACAGCACACTAGCATGGCATAAATATTTTGTTACCACTCAAAAAATGTCAATCGAAGATTTATTTTTCGTCATATCATCAAGGTCATTAATGAATAAAAAATAGCATGGGTTTGTTATGTTTTTTTATTATTTCATCTAGTGGCTGCTTTCTTTGTCTGTACTGGAGGCATGCATGGCAGAGGTTCATCAGCCCTGCCAGCACTTGGGCTGGGGAGCTCAGTAGCTTTTTCTCGCTTCTCCATGAGAGGCCCATTTGGTTTTTGGCAGACGTTTGTTGCTACACCATGCAACATTGCACTTATACACTTCTACACTCATGCACCTACCTACACTCTACACTGCTTATCTTAGTGATTACATTTTTCAATGTTAGTTTGAGTTTTCCTAAAATAAATAAAAACCCTGACAAAGTTAATTAAGTCTTCCAAAAGTGATCTCTGGATCTGAAAGGTAAACCGATGAAAACTGCTTTATGTTATATCAGGTCTCAAAAATGATAACTTGTCGCTGTATTCTGTAATCTTTATTAAACAAAATGTACATGAAATGACATTCCCATCTTTATAGCGGAGTACAGTCCACTACATGTTCAGTCTTGGTAGGAAGAGTTTCCTACTTCAGGTTGGATGACCCATGTTAAATCTGTCAGGCAGTCATAGTGAATGTTTTACATGTGCTAATGTGCTGCTTTGAAAAGAGTGAAACCATTAAAATCTGGAAAAGTAGAAAGACGTGTCTCTCAAATTGTGAGTTTTCCTAACAGTAAAATGTTGACTGATGTTTCTATCCCTCAAAACCCAGAAGATGCTTCTGTGTTTACAGTGGATGAAGAAAATTTGCTATTTTCATCCTCCCACCCTCCCCTCCCCTCCCCTCCCCTCCCCTTCATTAAAGTTTAAAACATCCCTTCTCACCTCTTCAACAGACTCTGAGAGTCTTTTCTACTTTTGCCGACCGGCTTTCTCGCCAAAGCCAAAATCTGAGCACAGCCTGCGCCAGGTGTTGTGAATATAAAGTAGAGTGGGAGTGCATCAGTCATTGGCTGCTTCATTTGGTATGCAAAATAAAAATGAGTTATACAAACGAGGCCTGGCAGGAGGCTGCGCAGGGGTGCAAAAACAGCTGCAGTGCAAAGGGACAAAGTCCAAGCAAAACAAACAACAACAAAAAGTCAGTGAAGTCAGTTGTTTAATTTAATATAGCCAAATATGTTAATCAGCTTTCAGTGGTCAACCATCTAATTTAAATCAAAATGAACCAAAGCTTGTTGATTATTTTCCATAAAACATAAAATACGTGTATATTTTTGTGTATTTAAAGTAACCCATCTGCATGTCGACTGAATCTGAGACGTTTTTTAAATTAGCATGCAACATGTCAACAATCACAATTCTAACATAATGATGTTAAGCAGGTATATTAACGGTCATACACCACACGTTTTGGACAATCAAAAACTTGGCTAAAATGAGGATGGGGTATTGAAGTTATAACAAATGAACCTGTTTAGACCAAATTTCACGGTAATGCACTGACGTTGTTGAATAATTCCAATAAAAAAGCAAAAATTTAAACCGGATGGTGGCACTAGAGTAAAATTCAGAGGATTACCAACATTCCTGCTTATCCCTTCAAAGGTTGAGGAGAATTTTCCATTTTGGACCAAAGTGATCGATTTAGTGAGAGTTATAGTATGTTTCACAGACTATACCATAAACTGTATGGCCTAAATCTAATTAGACTGCTTTAGGATGTTATCCCAACAAAACTTGTTCATGCATATAAATTAAGCAAGGTGCCATTTATGTTGTTTTTATTCTGAGATGAAGATGTAATATTTACCATGATCACAAACAAAACCACAACCAAGAAATGTTAAAAGACTCCACCTCAGTATTTAGACAAAGATTCATGACACACAGGTGTATTTGCAAATGCAGAGTTAAAGTTTGCAATGCAAATATTTATTGTCAACTTGCTTATTTTACAGAGAGCGAATAGTTAAAATCTTTTGAATTGTTTCTGATCCATCTGAATGTTGGCACAAAATACAGAGATGAAAGACTTAATTAGCATATGTTCAGTGTCCCCTTGATGCATCTGACACACATCTATTTCCTCCATTCCGAAACATTTAGAACAAAAAAAAACCCGTTAAAGAACATACTTTGGTATCTCTGCTCCATGTCCTCTCACAATCCTGCTCATTCACATCCCTGTGTGTGGCTATATGGTAAGCCATCAGGACAGATAAAACAGCCATAGTGGTGTGATCCAGGAATAGTAATAATTACTGTGATAATACTGATAAAGACTGCGGCATAATCTCTTTTTCTCACACCGCAGAAAAGGGTATTGTGCGTGTAAACCCAGTAAAGACCCAGAAATTACAGTACAGCCCCTCACCCATTGTGTGTTGGTCTTTGACTGATTATTGAGTGATAGTGTCAGAAAGAAAAAAACTCCCGAAGGTTTTTCTCTATACAGCTTGATATTTTTCCATTGATCTCACAAGGATTTTTTTAATTTTAATGTCATTTATAATTGGTTTATATGTGCTTAGAATGAGGTTTAAATGTCTTACCATATTTCTTGGTCCATGCATTATTAAAACATTGATTAGTTGTCTCTGTTTATATCCGATTAATTGTTTTTTTGAGACGTTGGTGTCAGCTGTACAATATTAAAGGTTTCTAAATATCCTCAGACACAGAGCAGGGAAGTTTTGAGTTTCTTTCCCACATGCCCTGTAAAAAATATGTTTTTCCTTGATCTGAGGATGTTAACTACTCAACTGCCTCTGTTTCCTTCGCTTCACATATTAATATTATATATGTTATTGTTGCTGTATTGTACGTTGCAAATAGAGGGGTGACACAATTGTGCTTTGCCTAGAGCAGCAGAAATGCAGGCACCGGCCCTGTGGCTACCCATTAACCATTATGCAATAATTAATGTAAATTGTTTCGTAAATCTTATAGACCTTTAGGGTTATGGGAACTGCTTTATCCTGTTTACAATAATAACTTGTTTGGTAAAAAACATTTATACTTGCTGTCTGCTCCTGTCATACTTACTGTGGCCACTAGAGAGTTCATTTACTTTGATGTAACCTACGACTGTTGTAAAACGACAGATGCTGTTGTTGTTCTTTTGGGGAGAGTCTCTGAAAGTTATAAATCGGTTTAACCTATTAGACCTCTACATCACAGCAGCAAGGTCAATGAGTTACTACTGTATAAACAACTGGATGTTAGCAAAAACAAGTTTGTCATTAGCTTTTCAATATACAGCAGTTATGTTTTATGTCGATATGACATATTGCATATGTTTCGTTTTCTGATTCATTTGCATTGCTTTTGAGAAATTAAATACTTTCATGTTCACCTCCACTGCATATTGTTTATGTGATTCGCCTACATGTTTACTGTATTGTATATATCATTAACAATGTTTAATTTTGCTCCTTTGTCAGGTCTTGAAAAAATAGATTATAGTTTCAGTGTTTTAGTAAAGGATGAAACCTGGCCAATTTCATTAGCTTTTCCTTCCAAAGAAGGGGTCAAAACTCCTGTTGTCTTTGGTTCTAAATCTGCAAATGAATGCATGTGATGGGATACAGCAATAATACCGATATTTAAACCTATAATTAGATTATTAATAGTTATTTGTCAGTGGGATATTTTCAATTGATTCGCAGTGACTCAGTGTGCTGGGAATCCCTTCTGTGACCACTGGACCTGAACCACTGCATTACATGATGACAAACAGTCTGTGAGCAGCAGCCCGGAGCCTAATGGGACCTGAGATGGCTCTTTCTTAAAACATTGTCGGAGCAGAATAGTGTGCCCTACAGTGGGTTTTCTTCTAAAAGATTTTGGCTGTTAACAGGGTCTTTAAGTCATTTTAATGACTAAAGTACCCTTCTGGAGCTGTGGCAGTACTGAAAGCTCTCTCTCTCTCTCTCTCCCCCCTCTCTCTTTTCCTTCCCCTCACTCTGCAGAGTGCAGCCGAACAGAAAAGTAGGCTATCGTTGCAGAAGAGCCAGGCGGATGTTGGTGAGCGCTGTGGATGCATAAGCGCAGAATTGATCTGGGATCTGGAAAGTGTGAAAGAGGAGGAGAAGAAGAAGAAGTGGACTTGAGTAAAGAGGAGAGAGGAGAGGTAGACCATCTCCCTCCTTCACCCGGCAGGGTTTCTGCAACATCCGTCCACTTCATCATGGAGCATTGGAGTAAAAAAGTCTCGGGAATTATTACACGGGTCTTCCTGATACTTTTCAGCTTGTACGGGGCAACAGGAGGTGAGTGCTGTGACTTGATATGTCATCTGTAGGGATCTGATGCAGGGTCATTGTTCTGTTGAGTAGTGGTAGATTAATTTTAGCATGCATCTTAAATATTTGAAAAACTGTAAAGGTTACTGAGCTTACAGGTATTTTCTTTCTCCCAACTAATTAGTTCCAATCAGTCTTTTGAAAAGCATCTTAATTCTGGGATTTTCTAACATGCACCACTCCTCAATGGGGCAGTGGGAGTCAGTGAAGGAAGCATGTGGGTGGGAAAGTGATTGAGAAACACTCTCCTCTCACTCGGCCCATTACACAGTTGCCCCTTGAGCCAGGCACAGAAGCCTCACCTGCTCCAGCAGAAGCCTGTGCTGGCCCTTTCAACTATGACTGTGTGCATGCGAGGGACATCATTCTTATAAGAAATGTTTTTGTTATTTAATTATTTATAATTCAATTCTTCTTAAAGGTTTGAATGCAGATTGTAGTTACCAAAAGGCAATAAGCATTGTTTATAAAGAAGAAAATGACCAACGATAGGAGAAAGACTGTTCACCTGTCTTTGCTTTACTGTAGTTGAAAGCAAACTTTAGATTTAATCAGTGATTGCATGGTGTTATATTCAGGTTGTTTTTCTTCTAATTCTATTTATTGGTGTGATGTTTCATGAGCTTTTAAATTGTTATTTTTTTGCTGGTGTCTTTCTACATGTCTGGTTTTAAATCATTTCACATTTATATCAGATTGACATGCATATTACCAGCTACTGGTGCATTTGAGGTTATTTGAAAAAATGAGAGGTTCAATTTTGGATCCTGATCACAAACTGATGGAAATGTCAACAGAGGGATATTTATAGGAGCTGTTTACATGTGCCAAACTCTGGCAACAGTGACAGAACTGTCCATAAAGCCTTATAAAGTGGGAGTAGGAGGGTCAATGTTTATCCAATGCTTTATTAAAATGAGTCAACATGCCTGGGCAAATAAGATTAATTAAACATTTTAATCAATCAAGTGCCACTTAGGGATCCAGTGTGGGGACATATGGATGAATGGTAGATATTACCATGTTAGGTTGAAAACAGCAGACACACTGACCTTAAGGGATATTAAAGAGAAAATGAAAGGTGACAAAGACGTTTCTGTGTCCTGGAGGAAATGGTTTGACTATGAAGAATGTGTCTATCAAAAGAAAAGAAAATGCAGCTCTCTCTCTAAAAATCAATAGGTTGGTTGAAAGCCTTTTTTTCGTTTGTGCTGCCCCTCAGATAAAAAAAAATCAAACAGAGAGTACATCATCATCTTAATAATCTCAGATGTCCAGACCTCTCTCCACATTTCATTTGACTTTTTGTCAGTGCTGAGCTGAGCCAGTTCCACAGGCAAGGTTTGACTCGAGCTATTTGTCAGAGTGAACAAAGGAGGTAAAACTGACGTGAAAGAGCAGATGTTTCTGTTACTGCGGCCGGTCACAGTGACCCTGCTCAGCACTGAAGCAGCACTGTACGTTTTTGAAGGGGAGGCAATGGATTGAATTTATCAGTCTGTGACATGATGTTTAAACCTTCTTGATGGCTGACAAGTCTGTAATAAGCAGCAGTCAAATGTATCAAAGCATTAACTAGATAAGATCCCATAGCTGCGGTTTAATCTATAACATTTACTATCTTGTGCTGGGCTCACACAAGAGGACTTTTAAAAGACTTTGAAATTGACTGAAGACTGACACCCTCTCACATTTTAAGACAATCAACTCACACCTGAAGACAATAAATCATTAGTTCTCTGAGTTTTTTTTGTCACAGACTGAGATTTTGAAAAGACAGGGGGTCTCATACTGCAAGACCACAACTAGATTTATTTTAAGATTAATATTATTTCAGTCAAATAAAAAGTTAGCTGTGGACTGGGAGACATCTTGTAGTTATTTGGCCGGGTTTATCTGCTGATCTAGTCCCCTAAGAACTCTAACTCCTAACCCTAAATGTCACGGTAAAGTGTTAAGGTTGTGCAGATGTCAGCCAGGGTCTTCAGCCGAGGCTGCCAGGTAAAAGTGTCCGAAAAAATGCCTCAAAGGCGGACACAGGTCGCGACTAATGCCGCTCCTCCTGCGTCGTGTTTGGTGCTGGAGAGGAGGCACCCATTGGTTGTTGACAGTGTTCACGTCATTTAACTTCCCTATTTGCATGAGCCAACCCTCAAGACTCACGATAATATCAAACCAGTTTGATAATGTTAGAACGTCAAGATGGGGAAAAAGACTGACTGAAATTGGGTCGGATACATACATGTAATTTAATTTGCCGAAACATAGGGTTTGTATTTTTTCAACATTGCACCCTGTGTTGTCCCACTTCTCAAGAATCACTGAAATACAAATGATGCAGTAAAAAAAGAAACAAAAACAGAAGTCTGTGTAATGGAATGGGCCATGGCAGATATAACCTTGTTAAGAACCAAGGAATCCCAAGAGACCTACTAGATAATGAGAGTTGACTTTCAACAGAACCATCTGGACAGGAGGCAATATATCACACAGCAAAGTAATGTACCATTATTCAATTAAATCAATGTATTTCAGGTGTGTGGAGGGGCTGGGAATTGGGAGCATCTGGAAACTAAATGTGGAGAACTTGTATTTGGAAGCAGAACTTTCTGCCCTTGGAAAAGCAACCATCCACAATTAATATCGATCTACTATAGTGCTACAGTGAAAATATGTATGTGTGTAACAGAACCAGACCTGGAGAGTGGTCCACTCAGAGAGCCAAGAGGCTAATTGGATGTGGACTGAGAATGTCTGTAACCTTTTGCTGCATGTGTGCTGTAGAACCATACTGCAACTCATTCAATGACACATTTTCCTAGAGAGATATGTTACTAGCAATACATAACTGGACTGAATAACACAGCAGAATTATGTTGCATCTGTCATAATGTAATATTTGTCAATTTCTATTTATGTATACATTTAAAAAATAATTTAATTTAAATTAAGGAATTCAAATGCACAACCTGAACAATAAATAAACAGTTAAGTTGATATTTTAATTCAGGTAAGAGACATACAGTTTCCCATTTGAAGGCATTTGGATCCATTTGGATACTTCAGACTTTTCAATTTCAAATGTTACAACCAGAGCCTTTAACACATGGACACTGTTTGAACCTGTGTTTCAATGTTCACAATCGTTCACGCAAAATTGGCCCTCACAACTTGTGCAAACCGAGTTAGCCCAGCTGTGAACACAGAGCCCCTTATCTCCTTCAATTATCGGTACAATGCTCCCTCCATTGCATACGCAATAAGGACAAGTGTCCCATCACTGCCGACATACAGAGAGTGCTATAGGCTGCTGCAACTGTCTGAGACAATTCAGACAGAAATGAGGCACAAGAGACTTTCCGTTCCCTCTATGTGTGTTGCTCCAGTGTGGTTCCAAGAGACCACCATCAGATTTTTATCACTTCTCTCAGCTGATTCGAAGTCAGTGGAGTATTGGTTCTAATCGCAGCCTAATGACAGATAATGCCGCTGCTCGTGTGTGTGTGTGTGTGTGTGATTGAGTGCATCCTAAGATAAGAAGCGAATAGCCACATGATGTGAGTAGAGCAAGGGAATGTTGAGCAGTACCGCGGTGGTGTGTGTGTGTGTGTGTGTGTGTGTGTGTGTGTGTGTGTGTGTGTGTGTGTGCATATAATGGCTAAAAATGTAGTTCAGTGTGCTAGTGTGGACACGTAGCTGGGTTAAAGCAAAGGTTATGGTTATGGTCCAGCAGCTAAAACTTATAAGTACAAATTAGAATACATAAAAATATGATACACATTAATCCCATGCAAAGATATCAAATTGTCAGAGCAGCAGCACATGAATCAACGCATATGTATTAGTACCTTTAAAAAATATGCATAAATGATCCTTAAGAGCTTCAGGTGAATTTCATATTCGGCCTGACGTCACAGAATTGGTATTTTTCAAATGTTGCCTGCATTGTGCTCTGATAGGTGTCCTGCTGAGCCTGTGATTTTTCCTCAGGTTTGATCATCCAGTTGATAATCAATGATGATGCAGGTAAATGCGTCACACACTGTTGGCTACTTGTTGATGTGTTAGTTCAGTAATGTAGTCCTGCCCATTTTCAATCAGAATATCAAATAGAGCTTCAATGAGCTCTTGAAGGGAAACTCAAACCTGTGTAGATAATCTAAATAGGGTGAATGTTTTGTGAACATCCCTGCAAAACCTGCTGTCCTTTATGATTCATGTGACACTAAAGTTCATGACAAGCGAGATGCGAAAAGAGAGAGGAAGCTGAGGAGAACCTGGCCCTCATATTTCTTCTTTGGTGTCGTTTATGAAAATGTGTGTTCAGAGAATGGGAGCCATGAATGCGATCTGATGGAGTCAAGGCTACATTATGGCAGCAGAGGCCGTCAAGGTAAACGTGTAAGTGTCAGTCAGGACTCTAGATTTATTTACCCAGGGGGCAAGCGGTTATGTGATAAAACTGATGCCTGCAGTTCATCCATTTGAGTTTGTGATGCTTTGATATTTGCTGAAGGCCAGTCCCACTGAGCTCTGGCTCCCTAAACACATACACACACACTCAATCATCACATGGCCCCTGTCATCACCTCAGATGGCTTGTAGTCGGGCCAAGATTTAGTTAAACACTGCTAAGGTCATCTGGCTCTATCAGGTCCTGGTTTCAACTGAATAAAAACAAAACTGGTTTTAGGTGCAGCCAGGAATTCACTTCAGCAATTCTGGAGAATGCTAGTTGTCATATATCAGTTACTTAGCCTGTATCGATGGCATTGTTGCTAGCTATGGTGGGTCGGTCCGAGCCCCTTTGTTTACATAACGGCTTATAAAGCCCAGGATGTGTATTTACAGATTTGTTTTCAGCACGCGCACAGTAAGGACAGGTAGCTTTTCTTGAGGAGATATTCATAGATTTTGACTGATTTACTCTGTGGTTGCCAAAATCTACTTCTGGGATATCTGGGAAAGTCGTGGACACTTCTGAGTCTTTTTGGATGAGTCCTGGTCATAATATCACAAATTATCATCTCCACACTGGAGCTGTCTCAATATTCCTTTAGACCAAAAATCACCATCTGTTCCCTCTTACACTCCAGGCTGCCACAAGGGATAACTAGATTAGATGTGGTGTCTTGGTTAAATGTGAGAGCGTGGAGAAATGTCATTGGTATTAAAGACTGCAGCTGACATTGAAACCACAGGACAGTGCTGAGTCAACGGCAAAAGTTTAGGATGCAACGGAGACGAGGAATCTGACGAGCAGTTTAATGTCTCAGTTAACGAGGTGGAAGAGAGATTGCACATAATAAGGAGAGCACACCTGCAGTTCCTCCAGTATTTCAGAAACTTTTTCCCTCTTCACCTTGTTTTTAATGGTACTTCAGGGTCAGTTACAGACCTGCAGCCCTGCAGTTGGCAGAGATTCAATGACAAATCTACAGGTCACAGCTTAGAAAACTATTGACTGCTGTGGCAATAGAGAAAGATAGGTGTGTAGTGTGACATTGTTCACAACTCGTAGCCTATAACTTAAATTATTCTTTGCTGTGATTCTCATCCTTCTCTGTATCATGCTGTTAACTTCCCATCGCACTTGGGAGAAAACACCAGAAGATTGTTTGTAGTGATTATAAAATCTGTCAGAAATGGCTGCAAATGCACTCACTGACATGATTAGGAGCCCCATATTGCAATATTGTGAAACACAGTATGTCTGTTCAAATTCATCCTTCACATCGTGCTTGTCAGAAAAAGCATGAAAACAATGATGACGGCCCACACACGGTCAAATCTTCTGGATTGAGTGGATCCTAATTCAATTCTAATTAAATGTGATGAAACCGCTGATAGGATTTTTTAACGTTATATTACAATGCTTCTCCAAAAACACTTAACTGTACTTCATTTAAAGTATATACTGTATCTAAAGAAAAGGGTATGTGTCATCGTATCTTTGTAAATCTGTCCATGCTCCACGGAGGGAAATATGTTAAATATGCATGAGTAAAAGCTTTGCATATTGATAAAATATGTTATACTAATCTCAAACAAACTAACACAAACTACAGCATAGATCTTGCATTAGAGCTTATATGCGTATTGGGATATTATTGGAGTAGTGTTGTGATTTCCGATAAATCAAATCATATGTGGTCAAGGGTTTATTTTTTACACGCCAATCCAGCAACATAAAAAAACTTCCAAAGTTGATATAAATGAAAGTATTGCACACATAAATGTATTGTACAAATCCACTCTCATAGATTTTAACTCTTGTCCAGTTCTTTCTTCAAGGCTGAATGTAGGTGAAGTAGATTTTTATTTTTTAAGACCTTTTTGGATGTTGGTGCAGGGACCCTGGACTGTGTGGATGGGTGAAGTTTAGGAGTCTGTCCTTCAAAGTGAAAGTCTGTGTCCGATCCCCTGTGTCAGCAGACCTGAATTCTGAAACATGTTTTTGTTTGACACCTAATGCTTGCCAACTCAGTGGCTTATAGTCTGATCTACCTGTGAATAAGTGCTTTGGGAATCGATAGAGTAACACAGAACAGAGACACGTTGATTATCAGCGCAGAACTTTTCAACAGGTGATAGTTTTAACGTTTCCTTGGGGTTTGGGCGTAAATGCAACGCTATAATGAAGTAGGACTGCGGCACCACTGCTGGCAGAGAAAAGTGGCAGTTTATGTATAATTTAGGCTACTGCAGTGCCGGTGAAAGCTGCACACACTGTGCGTTGTACAAAACCTGGATTGTACAGAGACCAGCTGGTCTCAACAACAAGGGTAAATACTGTAGGTGCAGTCCTCACTATTCTTTTGTTTAGACTCGAATATTGTGTGGTGAAACTTCTGTTCATCTCCCTGGCTCAATTTTGAAGTAAGATTTTCTTCTCACCGATGGGGCGGACATAGTTTTATCCTTTGATTTTTTTTGTTTTCCTAAATGATTTATGACTTTTGCCTCTCTTTATCCAAAAAGTAAAATGTGTATGAAATGATCAAAAATCATGTTCTTGCTCATGTTAATTATCCAGTAGCTAAAGCTATTCTGAAGATATTCTAACACAATGTGTTCATGGTTCTAATAAATGTAATTTATTTTTAAAATACTGAATATTAAACAGTGACCAAAAACCTTGTCCTAAATAACATGTGGGAAAGGCAGTCTGTACACTTAGGATGATCAGTGAAAACGTCCGGGCATCAACAGGAAAGACTTCACATTTAGTTGACGCAGACTATTTTGAATGAAGCACCAACACTAGGACAGTGATAACATTCTCCTCCATACAGAGGGTCAGGGCATCCAACCAGGGGAGGAGACTGTAAACAGTTTGTGCTCAGCACAGAAGTGGAAATCTGTGTAGCACATGTCTACAGGCACACAATGAGGAAGGTATGCTTTTCATTTCCTTACTCTTGCTCTTTGGATTCTCTCTGGGTGATTCAAATTGTTTACAACCAGGGGAATATAAAATGATGGATTAAAATAATGATAAACCCATTAGACAAACAATGTTTGTCTAATGTTCTTAGTTCACATCTCTTAAATAATTTAGTCTTGATTTATTTATCACTTTTTGCAAGCAAGGATCATTCAACATTTTACTTTGTGTTTTCAGAATAAGAAGGTTGTTTGAATGAGTCAGTTAGCCTATGAGTTAGCCATCTTGGAAGTCGTATGTTTATTGTTGTTACGACCCTGGGCCGTACGTTCTTAGTTCTGTTTTGTTCTGTGCTGTTTTCCTTTTGTTTTCTTCTGAGAGTGGTGTGGGAGTGAGACCTCTGCATGTGAATGAGCTTTTCTATGCAGGTGCAGGTGTGGGTGATTGGCTCCATAAGTGGCGGAAGCTGATTGGCTCACTATCAGCCTCCGGGCATTCAAAGCCTCTGCCGGATTCACTCAGCCGGAGGCATGATTGACAGCAGCAGCACCCGCTCGCGATTTCCCGAACCATTCTTACTATTATTTATCATGTGTTAATTGTTGTGTCTGATTATGTTCCGTAGGGGTGAGTTGTCATTTATTTTGCAGAGTGTGTCTCTTGGTTTTGTTAATGTTTAGGTTAGGATTTGCTCGTTCTTTTGTTTCAGGATAGGTTGTTTTGGCGTTAACTCACCCTGAAGATTCTTGTTGTTTTTGTTCCATTACTGCTCAGTTAAAATAAATTCCCATTTATTTTACTTTAGAAAAGTCTTTGTGTGATGGTTTGGGGATCGGGGAGTGGGGAGTGGGTATTGTCGTATTTGTGTTGTGCCTCTGGTTCCCCTAGACAGGGGCATAACAATTGTTGACATTTTGACTTTATTCATGAAATTTATTATAACTTTATTTGCAACATTTAGATTTTTTTTTCTCAAAGTACATCATGAAAAAAAAACATCCTCCTTTCTTCTTTTTCTCTACTGGGACACTATGCAACATACATTATAGCAGCCATGACTCAAAAGTGAAGTTTTGACCCAATTCATGTTAACAACACATCAACATTTTAATCTATACAAATGCATTATTGTGGTGCCTCTGTATACACTAGCATGCATTGTACTACATTGTATTGTGTGCATGTCATTTTTTGCCACATTGTTTATGTTCCACGTGTTCATAATGTACTGTGTATAAAATTGCATCGTTTGCTACTTCCAAGAACAGCTAGTGTACAGTATGTACTGTATATTTCAATATGTCACAGTTTATTCAGCTACCGTCTGAGTCAATAAGCTTCAAGAAACTATGGTTAGGTGTGTTGATGTGTGTCAGCTGAAGTGCTGGAAACCTTTTTTTCAGCATTAAGGCCATGGGATGCTCACAGCAAAGTAGCTGATTGACTGACACACTTTTTTCTCCAGGTGTGCATGTAAGAAGTAAGAAAGATCGAAACAGGGCACAGACCAATCTCATGAAATACGGCTCCACAAATCGCAGTCAAATAAGTGTGATTCAAATAGCGACATGCCCCATTCCAGTGCATGTCCTCAAAAACTCCTAAGTCAAAGTGGTGATGAGGAAACCTTTTCCATGACTAATATGTTATCTGTCTTCATCATTTCTAAATTACAAAATTATTTTTAGCATCTTAGGCTGAACAGGTCATCACACTTATACCCCTCTTTTTGCAACACATCACAGAACAAGATATGCACATTTTTCTGGGATCGCAATGGTCCTGGGTGGTGGGAGGAAACATTCACTGCTTAATTATACCATTTATTGGTTTTCCACCCATGGCAGTGCTTAGCTTTCATGATCTTAATTAAACATTCTAAAATATTATTATTACTTTCCTTTCTATAAGAGATGAGCAAAATATCTGGAAATTCTTCTGGAGGAATGGAGGCTATTAGGCTTTGCTTTGAGTGCTCTCAAGCACTCAACATGTCCCACTGGATAAAATAGACATCTTAATACCAAAAAATGCAAAGTGTCATGTAAATGTACATTGCATGCACTATTTATGCTGCTCTCTCACTCACTTTCTCATTTTACAATATATTCTATTAAAACTTTCATGACTGCATCAGTGGCAGGGAAAGGGGCTTACATTTCATGACATGTTCCTTCGGATGTAAGAGTTGAATCAGATTCAGAATAAGTCAATTATTTACAAACTTAGAAAAATAAACATATTTAATCAGACAGAGTAGTCTTCTTGGTCACAACTGTGAATTGTGAATGTGCAGGTTTGCAAAAGAGTACCACAGCAGTTTGTTTTAGGATACTGGTTCATGTTTGAGTGCACCAGCAGACCTTGTGTGTGATTACTGCGCTCATGGCTCATTGGTAACATCACTGTGAGAGATGCACACTCAATGGCACTCAGCTATGGGAGTCCAGCACCCCTGAAAAAGCTCTGAACCTTCAAATCTCCTGATTGCCTTTGTTATTGGAGTGGAGGGAGATGCTCATCAGCTTGATTTAATCATAGTGTTGTGAATGCAACAGTGATGGAAAGATAGGTGGATGAGAGGATTCACGAGAGGATGCTGCTGATGCCCACTCTGCTGGACAAATAATCATTAAACACATGCCATGGATGTTCAGAGGAGTTCTGAAGAGTCCCTAGTGGTTTTCAGTTTATGAAGCATGCTGAGCTTTGAATGGGAGAGCTGATATGGTCGAGAGGGGTAACGATACACAATGTCTATTGGTCAGGCCAAGGGCTGCTGTGCAATAGCATCCTTTCAGCAGTAATAACACTCAATAGGCTACTTCATAACATTGTGTGCCTCTGAAATGCTTCTACAGTGTGTCAAGTGTTCTAAAACTGAGAGCATGTGAAAAATCTGTTTGTGATCAGAAATAACTAAAGTCAGAGCAATAACTGTGGTGGTTTGTGTCTGATTCTGTTTTGGAAGGAAGCAACTTTTAATTTGTGTGGCAGGGTATACTAATAATCCATGTTTTCCAGGACTAACTGGGAGACACAGGTGGATTCTATTTTAACACACAAAAAGCTGTTTTTAAATGCTAAAATAACTATCCTAATAAACTATAGCTTGCTCTCATTAATCCTTTATCTCAAATAAGTCCTGATTAAAATTTCTAAAAGACTAATTTCTCATGTGAGCGCATTTACAATTGAGAGCATTGAAGGAGGACCTCAGCAAAGCCCCCTGTGATTGGCAGAGCGATCTAGTATTTGAACATTTCAAAGGATTTTTTTCCCCATTATATTCAGGTCCACTGTTCAGAAGTTGTTGGAGCTTAGCTTGTACTCAACATTTATCTCCACTCCCTGCTGATTTGACAGGGAATGTTGTGCTCCACTGGTTTTAGTCAGTGACCCAAACCCAAGCGGAGAAATTATGTTTTTTTTGTTTTGTAAGTCGTCTGCATTTTATATCTTCTACATGAATACCAATAATGTCACGGCTTTTGTTTTGTGTTTATCAACCACTGGGCTAGAACGAGGTCTTACTCCTTCAAAGATGTGAAGTTATTCCCGTGTCAAATTATAATTAATGGTTGCTGCAATGATGAAGATAATTTTGTTTTCTTTCTTCGACTTAAAATCACTGAATCAGAACGACTGTGATATTAGAATCACATTTAAAACACATTTCTTGCTTTAAAAGTAGATACTCTACTGACGCATGAACACTGTTTCTGCCATTGCCATGAACTGAGGCTCACCAAGACATTGTTTGATGGTGAGTTGCAACAAAAAAGTATAGTAAAAACATAGTTTTAAAAAGCCTTCTGGAAGTGTATAAAGAAGGGAAAACTGGATGCTAGATCTTTCATTCTTTCTTTCTGTGATGATCTTCCCTGAGACACTATGGTCAATTTAAAACTGAAATCTGAAAATGAGGACGCAAACTGCGACGGCCATCTGGCCTGTTTGGTTGTGCCTTGTTTTCTCGTCTCTTGCAGGTTTGTGTAATTGGTAGGCGGGACTGTCCACATGGCGTGAATGTGAACACCTGGGCTCAGCGCAGTCACTATAGAAGCTGCCACATTATTATCATAGAGACTGTGCAAAAGTTTTAGTTTTATTACAACTAATTCTGGCAATTAGAAAAATAAATACGGTATGTTCAAACATTTTCAATCTCTCAGTTTTTGATGCTATCTTGAGATGATTATGGTTGTAACCAGTTAATTATCTTATCTTGAGGAAATAGACATTATATTCACAGTCATTATCTAAAAAGGTAATTTCCTCCTATGTTTGTTTTGAGAAAACAAAGCTTGTTTCCTCTAATAACTTACAATATAACATGCTGTTATCTCATGATCTTGAGAACAATGAGTTATCTCTGACACAATGATCAACCCGTTATCACAAAATGTTGTTTCCTGTTCTTTTCATTGTCTTGTGATATTGAGTAAACAAACGTCTATCCCCTCATAATATGATAAAATAAAACAACGGCGTTATAAATTCATTGTAAGCAAGGCAGTTCTCAGCTTACCTTCATTTAACATTACATCATTGAACATAAATATATCTCATGTCATCAATAACAAGTTTAGTTATATTTGGCTGCTGTCTAATTCAACACCAGGTATGTCACTGCTTTTGCTTATGATTCAGAATGGCTTTACTTTTTTAATAACATTGTTGATGCCTTAATATTTATTCAGTGTTGAAGTCAGTTACTAGGTCAACAACGAATAGATAATAAGAAATAAACCTTCTATACATATATAGACTCAATTAATGATACATTATCTCATGACCATCGTACTATGAGCATGTTACAGATAAGTTGTCATACTAGCACTAACTGATCACATTGTGCAAGCAGCACACACAATGAACAAACGATAACGTCAAAGTCCGATGGAAGAGAGACCAAAGTCAAACTTTCTCTATAAACTCTCCTAACGGGCAGAAATCCAATATCAAAGCAGCAGGGCCAAGACTGATTAAATCTCTTCTAAACAAAGTAAAGACAGCTCAAGATCCTTCATTAATATAATCTCACCAAGAGATATCTCATCTTATCCAAGGTATGTGTCCCTCAGCGAGAGGAAAACATCAATTTAGAGGACAGGATTCAGCTCAAGGCTCCACCCGGTAACCTAAACTTGCAGTGAAGTACAGTATGTTACAGGAAAAATTTAAATTGTTTTATTAAGTAAATCAACCTTGAATGCTCATCACTGGGTGCATTCTGTGTAGCCGGCAAGTTTGGGCTGACCATATAACAGTTCCTTTGTATTGTTCATCAATATGTATATGTAAAATACAATACAAACTCCGAAGAAGAAGAAAACTGAATGGTTTGTGTGTGTGTCCATGTCCTCTTCTTAGGTGGAAGGTATATTAGCATATGTTTGTGCCATGTATGAAGTGGTTACCATGTCTGAGTTGATAAGACAACACTCATCAACTCCTGTGGCCATTTTGTCAAATGAATTGGTCTCCTCTTTCAGTCTGTTGTGCAGTTTGTATGTGCCAGGGTCTTGTTACATTCAAAATTCTGTATAGACACTATGAGGCTGATATTAGGCTAAATATTTGAGAATCGGGCTAGGTAAATCTTAGACATTCAATTTCATTTTGACATTTTCAGCAATGATATTGAAGAACCGATATGGAGATGACTGAGGCAAATGATGTCATGACTATAAAATAATCTGTTCTCTGATTCACAGATGTGTGTCACAGTCCGCTGGTATCCAATCTTCTGCCATCGTCCTTCAGAAGCTCCTCACAGTTGTCAGGCAGCCACGGGCCAGGCTTTGCTAAGCTGAACCGAAGAGAAGGTGAGTAACAGTAATTATAGGGCAGAGGCAACACACTCACCTCCCGCCCATCCAGACTCTCTCATCATGTGTATGACATAATCTGCAGTGCACACTATTGCTGTGTTTCTATAAAAGATAACGCTGGATCCATCGTCTGGCAATGTTTTGGCTATTGCCAGGAAGTTGGGGAACCAACACCAGTTATCTGCATTATGAGCATTTGCTCTAGAGATGATTCAAATATATCAAGATATACAGTATATTGTGTAACAGTCTACAACAGCAATTCATACATTTGTTAATTTTATAGCTTCTGAACCAACATAATGCTTTCCTTTACTTCTGTTGCTATCTTTGAAAATAAATCCTTGTCATAAAACAAAAATATAAAGGAATAATATGTCCTGAGTTGGAGGTTCCTCAAACTGGTTAGACATTAGACAGCCCAGGGGATTATTCTACGTACATGTTAGAGGTCAATCAGATTGAACAGGAGCCCACACACTCACCGCTCTCACCACCATACACCACCATACAGTGTTACTGCAGACTGTTGTTTCCTGCAAACAGGCGCTCTAACTGTTACCGTAGCTTAACAGCATACAAGTAGACATTTTGAGATGACTGACAGAGCAAAGAAGGACCAGAAGGGTCAACGTCAACTGTATCTTGTTTTCTTGCAAATGATGTCATAAACTCCAATGGGACTCTCTGGACATGTCAGTGAGCAGTTGAATTAGCAGGTGATAATCCAAGTTATGATCAGGGTTGGGTTTCTCCGTGTGTTTGTTGTGAAGTGATTCCTCCTCTCAAAAGACTTTGGGTGTAGAAGTTTTTCAGTTGCCAAACTTTGAGATGTTCTTCTCCAGCTTTACCTTAATGAATATACAGTACGTACAGTAGATGCACCCAAAACCAACGTTTGGCTTCCACTATAGATATCTCACAGTGCAGTTTGGAGTTTCTCAAACACACCTCAGTGGAAGTTTTTTTTCAACCAGATCGTTCTGTTTCTAAACCCCGGATGCTGACATTGCACATTGTGTTTAATGAGAATACACTAAGGTTTTGTAGGTTAAGTATAAATTAAAGATTAAAATCATCATAGTAGACTGATCATCAAGGGACTTATTGTTACTGTTCACAAGAAATAACCGTTCTCTCAGAGCTTTGACATGTCAGCTAACCTAATTAAAAGCTACCTCTGCTATAGTCCATCATGTGTTCATGCTCATATAAGATTTAGCAGTTTACCATCAATTAATTATCGATGCGTTCTTGTCTTCTTTCCTTTTTACTCTTTTTTTCTCCCTGGTCCTGAGGTTTAGCAGCCGCTCTGCTCATCTCATGATTCACTTGCCTGCAGGACACACAGCCAAGTCTCAGTGGGATTACCACAGTCTGGCAGACACCTCAGGGTGAACTAAACACAAACAGACATTGGTGATGTCCTCCATTCTGCTCTGTTCTTAGGTACATGTGTTGCAGATGTTTTGCTGCATGCATCTAACACTTCAGAAAAAGTATACAAGAACATTCAAGTTTATAACTCAGAAAAAGGTTTGCTTCTGTCAGCACAAAAATAACAACAAAATGTTGAAATTAAAACGATTGAATAAAATCGCTGATACAGAGGCTTTGAAAAAACACACCTGTCTTTGGCACATTCTGACTGGAAGAGCTTGATCATATCAGAGGCAAGAATACTATGGAAGTCTAGTGATGTCTGTCTTTGTATTCGACACAACAGAGAAACCGAGTGATTTTCATTGCCTGGTAGACAGCGGGAAGCACAGCCTCCAGGTGTCTGTTTCCTTGGTGTGTTTGATGGCAGAAGCTGTGAGCAAACACACCCGCTGTGTTGCCACACTTCAGTCAACCTGTTCTGTCTGTTTACCGATCAGAGATTGAGCCGTGTTAAGGAGGCTCAGATGCTTCTAAAGGATGATCAGACACATTTGATAGGCATAACATAAGTTATTTATCTGCACGGAAGAAACAAGGGTGACGATGATGAAGTCATGAAACAAGACGGAAAGGAAAAACCAAGGACAGGGAAGATGACTTGTTGGTTTTCTAGTTGTTGTTTTTTCTGCCACCAAAATAAACAAGAAATAAAAAGGTTTTAATTTACACAATGCCATGGCACAACATGCCATTGTGTACACACCGTATCCTATTTGCATGCAACGTGTGCTATAGACATATGAAGCCAGTGCAACCACACCAAACTTCTCTGAGAGGTGATGAGCTTTGAGTGTTCCTCGATACAAACTCCTGCAATCTCTCCTGTTTTATATTGTTGTGTGTTTCATTCATTAGTTATTGTAATACTGATATATTGCCTAAAAATGCCACCTCAGAGGATACATTACCATATAAAGTCTCAGCCTGAGATTTGAATTCAATTCGAGTGTAAGTCTTAATTAAATTGATCAAGATATATAATTCAGTTTTGAAAGGCAATCGCAAACCTCAGACGGAATCCAAAATATAACCAAATGCATTGGGGTACAAATATAACCTGCCCTAACTCAAGGGTCCCAGCTGTTCTCTTTAGAAATCACTGAATAAATAAGTTAAAAAACCCTGCTCGTTTTTGTCTCCTCCAGCTGCTGCTAACACTTCTCATCCTCTAAAGTCACTCTCTGAGGACCCGCCTCATTCCGAGTTAATTTACCAGCTAAATGAGCAGAGACTCTTGGAGGCATCACACAGCTCTGTATAAGCGAAACAATGAGCTATTTTAGCTTCCTCCAAACACACTGCAGCACTCTGGGTTCACTATTAACCTGTGTATTAACCCATGAAAGAGTATTTGTTAATAATGTAAATTTGACTCAAATTCCGTCACTGGTTCTTTATCAATCATTGAATTCTCATTTCCCATTATGAAAGCTTTATTTTAACAATTGATGGGCTATTTTTTTACTTAAGTACATTATTTGAATGATAAATGAATACTCCTATGCAAAGGATTGTTCAGATGGTGCGCCTATATGTGAAGGAAACTATGGCAAAGACCCTAAAGTTCAAGCACAAACAAATGGTAAAATCCATCCACACATGGGTTTTATGTCACTTTGGTATAACTCAGCACTTTTCACTTGCACACAAACCCATTTGGCACCTTACTTATTTAGTGCATGTTCATCTCATTGTCCTCTGGCCAGGATTATATGAAGGTGTGCCACGAATGGACACTTTAATATTGTATAAAGCTGGCGTTGTTGGCCATACATTCCTCAGATGCAGCTTGTTTTCTGTGCAGAACATCTCCTTAAGCTACGGATTAAAGTCTTTAGATTGCTCCAAATTAAAAATCGAACACATGAGGGCCGATGCCGTCAACGCATTTGCAGTCACGGCCTTTAAACAATGGAAAAGGTTGTGTCTAATGAAAAAGTTTAGTAAGAAAAAAACTGAAAACTCTTGATTTGCATTCGTCTGTTTTTTTTTGTATTAATGCAGTGGTTTTACAGCAGTTAAGATCTTTCACAATAGCTGAGTCTTGTTAGTTTATTAGACTTTGATTTACCAGGTGTTCTACAATGAATGCTATTATGAGTGTTTGCTCACCCAGTGTTTTAATAGCACCCAAATATGATTATAATGCAATTTATTTTAACTGTTTTTAATTCAATTGATTGTACTGTATATATTTGGATGATGCAAACGTATATCTCTCCCTCCCCTCTCTTCTTCCAGGTGCTGGAGGTTGGTCTCCTGTGAGCTCAGACAGGTATCAGTGGTTGGAAGTCGACCTGGGTGGGCGGACACAAATCACAGCCGTCGCCACGCAAGGCCGCTATGGCAGCTCTGATTGGCTGACGGCCTACCTGCTGATGTTCAGCGACACAGGACACAACTGGAAACAGTATCGACAGGAAGACAGCATAGGGGTGAGTTCATTGTGATTAGACCACACTCTGACAGTGGTAGTTGTAGAACTGACTTATAAAGACATCATAGCCAAAGGAGGAAAGTGAGTCTGGAACTGTATCGTCAAAACAGAGCCATCACAGACAAAAAGGCCTTTTTCCCCCCCACGGTTAACATTTTAACACTTCCCAGCAGAAAAAGCGCAGGTGTTACTAATAACATTAACAATGGCTCTTTTCAAATCAAAAGTGAGCAATTGCTGTGTGAAAGTAATGAAAAACAAAGCAGTTTAATATAATTTGTGATTAATTGTATTATTTGCACCTATTTTTCCTACTGTGACATGGCAAAAAGCAAAACATGCTGCAATTACAACATAATATTCTTAATACTAAGGTTGAAACAAATATTTTAGAATACATTTGCAGATAAGGAATTGTTATGTGCTGATGTTAAACATTCACAGCCAATGTGTCTGTTCCATTTGATCGTTGTCAATGTTGTAGTGGTCAAGACCGGTCTGGGTCTCAGAATCGACTGCATTTTTAATCAGTCCTGTCTCAATTTCATGATAAAGAGGAAACCCTTTGACCTGTGAAAAGGTTGTGGGCACAGCACTGCACTACAGCAGCACAACTAATTGGAAAATCATCTTTCACTTAGCTTTCTAGACAAGCTCTGCCATTGTGCAGAATTCTTTGCCAAAAAGTTCAAGCTGTGTCAACATCAAATGTATTCAAATTGACCAAATCCAAAGGAATTAACATCTAATTTACTAAAATGTGATGTTTTTAACCTGTGGGTTCTCTCACTCGCTGTGTTAACCACAAAGATAGAAAGCAGAGGCAGTCACGCATTTCATTGCTGATCCATGGACAGAAAATTCACAGCGATAGTCAAAGTAATGACAGGCTAAGAATCCCTCAGAGAGAGAACAGAAAAGGGCTTCTCGAAGCTTAAAAGCTTGTTGATTTCACACTCTGCATAAATCAGGATAAATCCGCAGCATGTCTCAAAAGTCCTTCTAAAGCCCCCACATATTAGTCAGTCTAGTTTGTGATGGCTTTAGGGGAACGGAGTCGACTTCTGAGTTGCTTCATCAGTCCCAATTCCTCCAGGACCAGCTCTCTTTCTTTTAAGCTTAGAGGTCAGAGTTTGTGAGGCTGAGTAATGCTCTATAATTCTCACATTTCTTTCCTCCTCTTTCATCTTCTCTCCTCTCTGTTGCTTCACAGCCATCCCAAAGGTGTTAAATACACAGTACAGGAGTGAAAGCACATCATAGATTCCCTTAAATAATAGGTGAAGAATATGTAGGAGTGTTAATAACTCACCCTGCTTGCTAATAGACTATAATATAATAAAAGTGGATATCTCTCCTATTTCGGTATGAGTTATTGGAGTATTCTGTCATGTTAAGTTTAGCTGATTGCCATTTGTGACTTTCTGACTTTTTTTAAATTGACTCTATCCCTGCTATGCTCTCAGACTTTCCATTAAAACCTCTGCCTCTGTTTCACTTTTTCTTCAATCCTTCTGTAATTAAAGTTTTCCTTTGGAGGAATTTCTACCCTTAATACGGTCATGTTTGAAAAGTCAATGTCGCAACTAAATGAAGTACCGTTCTCCTCGGCCTCTTCAGCAGGAAATAGTCATTCGTGGAGGTTAGGACCCTGCCTCAACCATTCAGTGAGATCAGTGTGACTTCCAGTATAATGATGTCCAGATGATGAGAATTTACTCAGATAAGTCAACAATGGAAAAGGAAGTGCCTCCCTGTTCTAAGGAAATCAAAACTTGTATGTTAACTCTCAGACTCATTTAAGATCATAACATCAGAGAGAAATTGCGATTGCGTCATAATAATTGATCATATCCTGCTCAGAGGAAATATGAGCTTGGTATGTGTCCATTTGTGGAAAGAAATCCCTGATTAATTTAATGTGCAGCCTCTTTACTTCCTAATGAAGTTCATTGTATTTGTAAGTTGAGTTCAAAGTATTTACATTTACATTAAAAATGAATAACACAAAGATATCAAGTGTGAGGCTAAGATTGAACTACCTGGGAACAAAAGTAAATTAGACTGAAACCAGAGAAAATATATAACATAAAATAAAATAAGGAAGAGTCTGCTAGGATTGCACAGGTTAAAAAATGTTATTCTCCAAGGACCAAGTGTTTATGCAAATCAAATGTTCTACCTGATTGAGAAAGCATTCACCAGGAACGTGGCCCTATCTTCACAATATTCCTTTCATTAACAGGAAAATCAAACCAATCACTTCTCACTGAGGCCTTGGGGATTGCACTTCAAACTCAATAAAAACTATTTAAGAACATGCTGACATACAGTATCTACAAGTAAGGTAGACAACAAAGGGAAATTCAAGTTATCTGTGTGGCATCTCTCAAGCCAAAGATGTGTGTCTGTGTATTTTTACCAGGCCTTTCCAGGTAACAGTAACGCAGACAGTGTGGTCCAGCACAAGCTCCAGCATCCAGTAATCGCTCGCTACGTCCGTCTGATCCCCCTGGACTGGAATCCTAATGGTCGGATCGGACTCAGACTGGAGACCTATGGATGTCCATACAGTCAGTAACTTATTTTGTAATCCTACATTTAGTGGTATAAACTGAAAGAAGACACCTGCACCTACACTGATGCCTTCTGGTTTGACATCATTGATTGGGCCATAAAAGTATCTATGTCATTTCAATGCATTTTGCTACAAAAGGAATTGTATGGTGACAATCAGACCCATGTTTTCTATTTTTCAGTGGCCATAACGGATGCTCAATATCTTATACCATGATCAAGTTTGAGAACAGAAAATGTTTTAAATTAATGTATAATAGTTATAAGGAATTTAGTTTGATCCAGGGATATGGCAACTTTATATTTAACATTATCAGCATGATCAGCTTGTTTTTAATATTCTATTCATCCACACACACACACACCCCCTCTCACCCAAGCATGCAATTGCATATAAAGGTGGATGGAAACATGCCTTTTTATGTACACAATAAACTCTCTAATTGGAGATGAGGTGCTGTGGGACAGAGGCAGCAGATCATTAGGATTGAGATACAGGTTTAATAAACAGTGTAAGGAAGCCCATCTGGCACAACTTTTTTTCGCTTGTTACTTTTGAATACTTAACATTTTGCAGTTTGTACTGTTTCAAGCATCACTGTCAGCAGCAAACGCTCAAATGCACTCGTTGACATTTCAAATTTGAAGCTTCAATACCGACACTTTAAGAGATTTAAACCACATATTTGTAGCAAAGCAGCAATCAGCATCATGATGGGAGATGTCAACATATCATTCTCTTTAGGGTAACATGAAAGATGCTCTGTGGTCTATAATCTGCTTCTCATATTCAGACACCAGTCAAATATATTGCAATTATATAAAGTGTCTACATTTTGTGAACTTCATTTCTCACTCGGCCGACTTTCTTATGGGAAAGACTCGCGTTGATGAACTGCAAACCTTACGGACATTTTTTATTCTTGATACACAACCTGAATATTAACATCAATTTAATACACACAAAAAAGGACATTCAGGATAACCCCCTTTTTTCATTTATTTTTAGTTTGTGTATTGTGTTTAAGGTGCATTGTCTAAAAGGATTTGGCTTTTTTCAGAACAGACCTCAGTAGAAATATAATTTATTTTTTAATTCGTGAATAATCACTTAATAATAAGTTGTTGTTTATTTTGTTACCTTACCTTTTAATACTTTTTATATCTACATACGAGCGAGGCACCCTCCACGAAGCCGCCATTTTACACCACCTTGTTTCTACAGTAGAGCAGAACAGTCAAACTGGCCTTGTGCATTTTAATACAATAACATTTTGAATATAAATTGGTGTTTAGCCTTGGGAGGAAAACCACATTCCTGTTTTTGAGAAAATAAAATAGTTTTCTTGTTGGGAGCATAGACAAAACATTTGACATATTTCAGTGCAGTAGAGGCATCTGAGCAATGTGTGCTTTTGTTGTTGTTTTTTGTCATGCAGAGTCTGACGTGGTGAGCTTCGACGGCCGCAGCAGCCTTCTCTTCAGGTTGAGTCCCAGGCCGAGGCTGATGGCAAGGGAAAGCGTCTCTCTGAAATTCAAAACCTTGAGGAACTCTGGGGTGTTGCTTGACGCAGCGGGGCCGAGCGAGCACAGCCTCACCCTGGGGTTAGAGAAAGCAAAGCTGTGCCTGCTCATCCGAAAAGGTACAACGCTGAAGCCCTCGTGCACTAAGTGTCATGATTGCTCAAAGTCATTCTCAGGCTGTGAAAACAGTTGTATGATGTATTTTTCACGTTGTTCATGGACGTGGTGGTGAAACACATACTTTTCGGACAAGCATAGAGAAACACTTCCACTCACATGGATTTGAATTATGTGTCACCTTGCTTTACTATTCTTCATTTCAGTTTGAATCTAAACTGCTGAGTTCATGTCCCACAGTTTATACTTCTTCCAAGCTCAGCTGCTCATATCCATGCAATGAAATCATCTGCTTATTAATAATGGCACATGTTGTCACATTGCATACCTGATTGTCCTCATGGCAGACCACGTTTGTGATATTAATATCACAGCCTGCTGTGGCTGATGGATTAGATTCATGCATTTCAAATAGACAGAATACCTGGCTTTGACCTCTGAATCTTATGTGGTTGTGTAGGAGTATAAGTAATAATTGAGAATGTATCAAGAAAGATTTGAGAAGAACGTTGTTGTTATTCTGATTCACATATTTTTCTTAACGCAATTGTACCTACTGATTCAGTATTATAGTTTATCCCAGTCTGTTCTCTATTAACTCATCAGTATCTGCTATATAGTCCTTGACTAGAGTCTGAGTTATTCAGGAAGTATTCATTAAGGATCCATTCATTATCAGGTAATTCCTGTTTCCTAAAATATAGACTGGGTTGGAAAACGTCACAGCCACCTTTTTCTCTCTTTTTGCTATACCAATTGCAACATAAGTCATAGTCAAACTATAAAGATTCAACTCATATGTATTGATTACATGAGGTTATACAAGACATGCATCTACAACAGAGTGACAGAAAGGTCCACTGTGTAGCATCCTTACCTTGCTGTGCTGCTGATCGGTAGTTAGGATTTGTCTGGGTCTTTAGGATGTTGAAGGAGCACCCTGTGATTTGTTATTGCTGCATGCATTTTCTTAAAGCCTGTACTGTGACTTGTTTCTTGCACAACGATGGATTTTGGGGGCTTGTAAGTGCCAAGTTTGGTTATTCAGCTTCATCTGACAGACAGAGCATACATGAGTAAACATCAGACGCCGGCCTACATTTGTCCTGAGTCACCGATCGCTGCTCAGACCTGGACTGTTTTGCATCAAGTTTTTAGAGGGGAGATTTTTATAATCATGACCATGAAACGACAACCATAGTGAAGGTTTTAATTCAATAAGAAATACTTGCAATTGTATGGCCATAATAACTTCATTCTCATTAAATGTCTGCACATACAACTTCTGAAATATTCTCCCGGAGCATTGTTATGAGCAAGTTCAGAGGTTGCACATTATTCACGCTTGACTGATTAGTGTTAACGGTCTCAATCATTTAGGCTGAACAGAGCAAAATGAAAGTGCTAAAATAATTACAGCAGGCTGTCATCTGATAAGAGCTGTCTTTGTCTTCCAGCTAAATTACATTTAGAGCTGTAGCGAAGAGTCGTAATGCAGAAGCAGAAAGCAGATGATTAGTTGATATTGCCTTGGAGAGCTGTCTGGAATGATCTAACGCAGAAATATACACTGTAAAAAGTTAAAAAAAAGGCCTTGAGGAACTTTAAGCAGCTTCTCGGGTCTTTGAAAAAGGAGAGATCCTTTTAAAAATCCTTTGAAGAAGGCTTCATGAATCCTGAGGACACTTGTGAAAATTAAGACGGCCTTGATGAACCGTGATTGTGGAGATCACACACAGAAACTCCTTAAAGTTTATTGAAGTCCTGCAGACATGAAGGGAACTTTTAAAAAAATTGCCATATGTTCCATTTAAAATAAGTGTTACTAAAGGGTTGGTGATACAGTGACAAAAAGAAAGGCTCATTTTGGTTGTGAATACTTCAATTCATGGAAAAATGGATATAAACAGAAAGATATTTGTGGCATAATTGTATACATTTGGATGGTGAGATGTTTAGCATACATTTCTCCATTTTGGACTGTCCAGTACTCTTGTTCTCTCAAACGTCAGCATGGTAAAGACCTTTTGAAAATTGTCAAAATTTAACAAAAAAAAATGTTCATGGAACTGTTGACTTTTTCAGTATTTGTTTAACAATTACATGTCTGACAGATCAATGATTGATGACTGAAACATTTGTCTCAGTCTATTTTAGTTTCTCTTTCTCTTTATTTATTTTACCCACAAAGACTACACTTTCTCCTTTCATACTATGTCTAATTCATTTTTAATGACCGAGGGCATTCAACTCAGTCTTCACCTTCCTCACTCAGCAGAAATGCTGCGCTCTGTTGACACTTAAGGGAGTACAGCGAAACCAGCATCTTTTCCTTTGTCATATATTTTTACTTTCCCTACTCCCTGTTAACTAAGTGGTATCATCTACCTTTGGTTCTTTCTAAGTTGTGGTGTAGAGTTGGTTCTGGTTCAGTAACATGATCCCCAACAGAAAAAAATTCTAGAGACCTAGAAAAATACAAAATACAAGTTTTCTTTACATTTACTTTTATGGAAATTAGGAAGGAAACTTTAAGAATTAACATAAGACACAATTTATACAGGATTAAAATATACTTATCATATCTAACTAAATGTCATTGTAGGGAAACCTATTTTAAAATGCCTAAAATATTGCTTTAAATGCAATAAGAGGAAGTAGAGGTTTTACATTTAATTTCCGGCTATCGAGAAATAACAGAATTGAATTCAAATTAACATCTTGGAGGGCGCCACTCTTTCAACAGAGAAAATGAATAGCTAATTGTCTAATTCAGCCCCACAATTAATGCATTATTGTAGTAATTTCAAAGTAAGTTTCTTTACATCTTCCACGAATATTTGATTCCAACATCAGTTTTCGAGCATTTGAAAAAAACTTTCATTCAAATTTCTCTTTCAGAATCTCCTTAACCTGTCCTTTATCTGCCTTCGCCACATTTTCCTCTCATTCTTTTTCTTCCTCCTTTTCCACCAGGGAGGATCTCTTCTCCCGACAGCCAGCATCTTGTGTGCCTGGGCAGCCTGTTGGATGACCAACACTGGCACCATGTTGCAGTGGAGCATCACAGCACTCATCTCAACCTCACTGTGGACAAAAGCACACTGTGGGTGCAGATCCCACCAAGATTTGCCCACTGGGACCATGACCAGGTGTGTATGTGTATGTGTATGTGTATGTGTATGTGTACGTGTACGTGTACGTGTACGTGTACGTGTACGTGTACGTGTACGTGTACGTGTACGTGTACGTGTATGTGTATGGATATGTATATGTGTATGTGTATGTGTATGCTGGATTATTTTCTACGTGCTTTCTAATGGGTTTCCTCTGTACAGATGAGTATGGGAGCTGACCTGGGCCTCGGCTCTCCAAGGTCAGTCGGGTCAAACAGAAATTTCCACGGCTGCTTGGAAAATCTTGTTTACAACGGTGTGAATCTGATAGACCTCCCTAAACAGAATGACCAGCGGGTCACTGAAAAGGTAAAGAATGTGCACAATGTGCTAATGAAAAGTGTCTGTGTCTTTGTAAATGTAAATGTAAATACTGCAGCTACCACTTCTCCAAGCTTTGAGCATGCACACAGAGATTAGCAGACTAACTGCTCCCAATCCTTTAATCGTTGTATTACTTCTCGGTCTTTCACCTTTTCTGCTCCCCAATACTTCCTCTATGACCTTAAAGGGCTGTTGAGTGACATTCAGTTTGGTCTGCTGGTGCTTATTCTAATCCCGGCTATTAATATTATGGTAATACCTCTATCATGCTCTTTACTTGCTGATGAGATCTCTGTGCATCAGGGCGCTGCCAGGCAGCCTTGAACATGAATTCATATTCATGCCTTATCGTGTTTTCCCTCTTTTGCTTCTTCTGTAATAATAATACCTTCCTCTCTCTGTTTTCCTTTCTTTTCCGTCTCCATCTATCTCAGGGTAATGTGACCTTTTATTGCGCCGAACCAGTTTTTGTTGCCGTGACGTTCACCAGCCCCCGGAGCTTCCTCTGGTTGCCACAGGTGACCGGGTTGTCATCAATGGGCATGTCGGTGGGGCTTCAGTTTCGGACGTGGAACAAGGCGGGGCTGCTGCTGACTTTTGACCTCCCAAAGCAAGGCGGTGCGGCCTGGCTGTCCCTGAGCAAAGCCAGGCTCCATCTCCAGATCCACAAGTCTGGCAGGGCGCCGCTGGAGCTCAGTGCAGGTCAGTCTGAGACCCAAACCTCTTCAAGGTGCAGCTTAAAATAACATTTTATTCTTAAAGTAATAATGTCTAGCATGAACAGGAATGTAAGGAAGAGTATCAGGGCCATGAGAGAGAACTAAACTGAGAGGTGGAATTTTGTTTTCATGATGCACTTCAAGAAAAACTAGAACTGCGAGCAGTTGTGAACGGGGGCCAAGCCTCCCACGCGACTCGGGATCGGGCGTCGTCGTCCGCGGCGCCGGCCCCTCGCTTCACGGAATCCGGGGATGTAAAGTTTTTGAATGTGGGATGTTTGGTGTGGGAGTTATAGCCCCAAACGCGTTTTCTTTGCTTTTAGTGGTTTTGGCACCCCCTATGGATGACATTCGCAAAACTACGTTAGATAGAAAGATGCAGCTCAATGTACCAAACAAGTGGATGTCAAGTTTTTGAATGTGCGATGTTCGGTTGGGGAGTTATAGCAAAATGAAATTGTGAACCTCTCCATTGTAAAGACAGTTTTTTGAATTTTCCCATTTTCCCGCCGAAAGACTTAGGAAATGGCGAAAAGAGGCAAAAAAATTGAAAAACTCTTTTTTTAAATAAGTCTGGCCCACATAGGAATTTCTTGCCCATATTTTTTTTATAGACTCAGGTATGCCCCATGATAGTCTCCCTTGAGTTTCAAGAAAATCCCTCTTTTTTTTTTTTTTTACGGATTTTCGCAAATCTTTAAAGCGCTACCGTTTGGTCTTCCGATGGTCGTAGAAGAATTATTTGACCAACTTTTGCTCGTGGGAGTTGGTAGAGCATAATGTTTTTGGTTTCGTATAAATCGGGCAAAAACTGTAGGAGGAGTATGTTTTGGTGACTGACACAGTTTTTGCGATATAGCGAAAAATCTATATATACGCAAATGGGCGTGGCCTATCTCAAAAGATGCATCTAACTTGTGTGCATCAGTGGATATAAAGTTTTTGACTGTCGGACTTTCGGTGCGGAAGTTATAGCCCAAAACGCCTTTTCCTTTGTTGTAGCGCCACCTAGTGGCCGGGATGTCTGAATTTTTTCCTCTGCGTACGTACCATGGACCTGGATAAGCCATGCAAGTGGCATGTCCCAACCCTTTACGGTTTGGGCTGCAGCACCACTTTTACGCATGGAAGAATAAGAATAAAGAATAAAGAATAAAGAATAATCCCAGCAAAAACAATAGGGTTCCCTGCCCCGCAGGGCTTGGGAACCGCGTTGCTCTGCAAAACGCGGTCCCAGCCCTTCTCGGGCTTGGCCCCCTAAATATCATTTTGGTAAACTTTTTCCTCATAGAGGAAAACAATATTTCCTCCTCCTTTTTTTCTCTCCCTTGGCCTTACTCATCTGCCTTGTTCCTGTCAGTGTCTTTTTGCTGGAAACTGAATACTTGGGAAAACAGAAAGAGTTCTATCATTTCAATTAAACACAGAGCTTACAAAACTAGGGTGACACAAGGACATGACAAAGGATTTCCCTACAGAGATGATGAAGTGAATGGCTGAAGCTCTAATCTGAACCTTATCTGTATTTATTTATTTATTTATTTATTTATTCAATTATACTATATGTGTTTCTTTGTGTACTGTAAACTTCATCTGTGTGTGTGCTCAGGTTCAGCCCTGAATGACGGTCAGTGGCACTCTGTGGAGCTCATCTCCAGACGAGGTCATCTGACTGTCACTGTGGATGAAGATGAAGGAGCTTCTGCTCACGCCAGTCCCTCATTTCATGTTACCAGAGGAAGTCAAATATTTTTCGGTGGTAAAGGAGTGATTAACAAAACACACAAAACACACAAACACCAACACACACACACACACACACACACACACACACACACACACACACACACACACACACACATAAACATGTTTTATTCTGACAGCTTTCCTTCATGTTTTTTTTTTCTTCTGCTGTGCAGGTTGCCCTGCTGAAGGGAGCAGCCAGGGGTGCAGAAATCCCTTTGAGGCTTTCCAGGGCTGCATGCGTCTCCTGACAGTAGACAACCAACCAGTGGACTTGATCATGGTGCAGCAAAGGCTGCTGGGAAACTACTCTCACCTGCAGATCGACATGTGTGGCATCATCGACAGGTCAGACCTAAAAACACACTTTGTTTAATAAGTTTCTCTCTACTTTTATACATCCAGGAAAGGTTGTTGTTAGTTCTGCACATTCCATGCAATATCAGATGTTGTATGTTAGAAGGCATTATAAAATACATTTGTGAAATAAAATAAAAAAGGAGGAAGAAGAAGAAGAAATTGTTTGATTTGGTTGTCACTCTTCTTTTGTATACCATATTCTCCCTCATAATCTCCCTCTGGAGGCTCGTGACAGGGGTTATATAAGGTTTTTTTTAAATAGCAGCGGATTGGATAAAGAAAGATTTATGGCAACAGTGACCCATTCTCAATGTTTCCCAAAAAAAAATATTTGATAAGAGAAACAATCCAGTTATTGTTTGGTCTATCTACTGTAGCTTCATATGAGATGCTGCGTCCTTTGTCTGGGCTGAAATGTGGTTTTACTTTTGTTGTTTCTTCAAAATGTGTTTTGTTTTGTGAGAAAATAGTGACTGTTACAGAGAGAATGAGCTATCCAAGACACACACACACACACACACACACACACACACACACACACACACATTGCAATAAGAGTAGGTTGGCTACGTGCCTTAGGGTGTGATTGAGTTTGAGACAATTCTGCCAGTTTTGAAACTTATTGTCCATGGATAGCAAATATTGGTAGATAAAAAAAACTATATATCCTATTTTCCGGCTCCTGCTTCGGCTCTTCAAGTTGTTGTTTCCAGATAACAAAAATCATTCTCACAATCTTGCTTATGTTGATTGTTTTTCAGACATTCTTTCCCCATGAAGAAAACCAATTATAAAGTGTTACGAATAAAAGTGTGCTACTGCTCACTACCGTGAGTGAAGCACAATCAGGTTTTTAAACACAAGTCAGAAATGCCAAATCTCCTCTTTTTTACATTTTAAAACACCTCAACAAATTAAACTGCTAGTGTATATGGTTCCTTGCTTTTGATGGACAATATATCCTTTAATAAGACTACTAGAGCCATATATAGACACATGCACAGGACTTAAACCCTGCTGAACCAGCACAGATATTGTACACTGAAAAATCCATTATCACCAGACAGAACCAATTTTATTGACATTTCTGTATCATCAAATGCTGGAGAAACAGTGGCCTCTAATACTTTACGTCTTTTTTTCTTTCTTTCTGTATTGCATGAAATGTCAAGTCAAGCTCAACTGTGTCAGTTAAATGTTGTAGTGCAGCTGGTAACCAGAACGATCGTGCATTTTGTGATAAAAGCATGAAATTTGGTACACTTATAGCCAAAGGCATTCTCAAAAGATTTGGATATGGAGCCACCATGAATTTTCAAAATGGCGCCCATGGCAGCCATCTTTCAAAATGGCTGTCAGTAACAACTGTTCGCTTGTTCGTTTTTATCATCACCAAAAACAGCAACAATGCACATGCCCTGTTTGCTGCTGTTGACAGGCTAACAAACCCTCCTGTGTCAGTAGCGTCTGAGCATCTTTCCACGAGGGCCTGCAATGAATTTGCCTCCTTCTTTACTGAGAAAATTCATAAAATAAGACAAGCTGTCACTGCATCAATACCAGGTTCAAGATATGTTTTATCTCTGTACCCATTTAAAACAAATTCAGATGCCATGACAGAGTTTTTTTCTGATAAACAAGAAAAACCTGGATGACATTATACAACACCTGAACTCCTCCTCCTGTTGCCTTGACATTCTGCCCACAGGCTTCTTTAAAACTGTTTTTAGCTGTATGGCCTCAGATGTCCTAGAAATTGTCAATATGTCCCTTCGCACTGGTGTATTCCCACAGGCCCTGAAAACAGCTGTCATCAAGCCACTCCTAAAAAAGAAAAATCTAGATACATCACTCATGAACAATTATAGGCCGATATCCAACCTACCATTTTTAAGCAAGATCATTGAAAAAGCTGTTCATCATCAGCTAAATAACTACTTAGCAATGAATAACTGCTTTGATGTCTTTCAGTCAGGTTTTCGACAACACCACAGCACTGAGACTGCTCTGGTTAAGGTCCTCAATGACATCCACTTAAACACAGACAGTGGCAAAAGCTCTGTATTAGTTTTATTGGATCTCAGTGCTGCGTTCGACACAGTTGACCACAGCATATTGCTAGATCGACTTGCAAACTGGGTTGGACTTTCTGGAACTGTGCTAAACTGGTTTGAATCATACTTAAAGGAAAGAGACTACTATGTGTCAATAGGCAATTTCACATCCGAGCGAACAAATATTACATGCGGGGTCCCCCAAGGTTCCATTCTTGGGCCTCTTCTGTTTAACATATACATGCTACCGCTAGCTCAGATTATGAACAAAAACAAATTATGCTACCATAATTATGCAGACGACACACAAATTTACATAACCATATCACCAGGAGACTATGGTCCGATTCAAGCACTAAGTAAATGCATTGAACAAATCAATGACTGGATGTGCCAAAACTTTCTTCAATTAAACAGCGACAAAACTGAAGTAATTGTCTTTGGTGCCAGGGATGAACAATCAAAAGTCAGCGCACAGCTTAAATCTGTTATGTTAGAAAGCACACACCAAGCTAGAAATCTTGGAGTAGTGATAGATTCCGACTTGAATTTCAAAAAACACATTAAATCAATTACTAAGTCAGCCTACTACCACCTTAAAAATATATCGAGAATTAAAGGGCTAATATCTCAGCAGGACTTAGAAAAACTTGTCCATGCATTTATTTTTAGTAGACTTGACTACTGTAATAGTGTCTTTGCAGGCCTTCCTAAAAAATCAATCAGACAGCTTCAGCTAATTCAGAACGCTGCTGCTCGAGTCCTCACTAGGACCAAAAAAGTAGATCACATTACCCCAGTTCTTAGGTCTTTACACTGGCTTCCTGTCACTCAAAGAATTGATTTTAAAATATCGATGATGGTCTACAAAGCCTTAAATGGTTTAGGGCCAAAATACATTACTGATCTGCTGATACGTTATGAGCCGCCCAGAGCCCTTAGGTCGTCTGGGACAGGTCTTTTAAAAGTCCCCAGAGCTAGGACTAAACAGGGAGAGGCGGCATTCAGCGTTTATGCGCCCAATGTCTGGAACGGACTGCCAGAGAGTCTGAGGTCCGCTGAGACTCTCAGCTCTTTTAAATCGGGTCTCAAAACGTTCTTGTTTCCCTTTTAACCTGTAATTTTTTTTTTTTTTTTTTTTTTTTTGGTAAAATGTTTTAATTCTTTTATTTAAATGTTGTATTTTTATCCATGTTTTAAATTTGTTCATTTTTTTTTTTTTGTATTTGTATTCTTTATTTGATTTTAACCCTGTGAAGCACCTTGAGTGGCCCTGTGCCTGAAATGTGCTCTATAAATAAAATTGCCTTGCCTTGCCTTGCCTTGCCTTGCCTTATGAATGATGGATATAATATGATGTTTCAGACTTATTTACCATACATAGTACTTGGTAAATGTCTTTTGGATAATCTAAATGTGTCATTAAATATTCAAGATGGCTGACATCTTCAAGATTGCAGCCATCACAGGACATGGAGCTCTTTTCAAGGTTATTCATTGCTTGCCAGACCCGAGATGGAAACCTAGAGGAGTTCTTTCGACACGAGAACCAACCATGTCCACCAGCGCTTTCTGATGGGGGAGGTCTCCGACTGGGAGTGAAGAGTGATCTGCTTCCATGCCTGGAACAAGTTCACAGTGCATACTCTGACAGTCCAAAGGTTACCTGCACCATTGTAGATGGGGCAGCCATCATCCAGATGCTGAAACCAAGTTCATTAAAAACCTTCAATGACTATGCCCATGTGATCTTCATTCCATATCTGACCAGAAAGTTTGAAACTGTGTCCAGGCTTGATCTGGTGTGGGACCGCTACTTGTCTGACTCTCTGAAAGCTGCTACGAGAGCAAAGCGTGGCACTGGAATTCAGAGACGTGTGGTAGGTGATGCAGCCATTCCCAGGAACTGGCAAAACTTTCTTAGAGTTGACAGCAACAAGACTGAGTTGTTTGCCTTTCTCTCGGAGGCTCTGCTCAGATGGTTTGTGCAGGAGGATAAACAGCTTGTCATCACAAGTGACATGGAAGTCCTTAGCAAGCCACCTCTCCCAGATAGGACATCGATTGCTCCTTGCACGCATGAGGAAGCGGATAGTCGCATGTTATTGCACGTAGCCCATGCAGCAAGAAACGGCCACCACAAAATTATGATTCAAACAGTTGATACTGATGTTGTGGTGCTGGCTGTGGCAGTGGCTCAGACTCTACAACCAGAGGATGAGCTTTGGTTGGCTTTCGGTACTGGTAAGAATTTTCAATATTTGGCAGCCCATGAAATTGCAGCAGGGCTCGGGCCCGAGAAAGCATGTGCACTACCAGTGTTCCATGCATTGACGGGTTGTGACACTGTGTCAAGCTTTGTTGGCCATGGGAAAAAGACTGCATGGGCTGTATGGTCTGTGCTTCCAGAACTTACACATGCCCTGTTGAAAGTGTCTTCAGCCCCAGATGACATACCACAGGAGGTAATGGCCACAATTGAGAGGTTTGTTATCTTAGTCTATGACCGAACCAGCACATGTACAGAAATCAATACGGCAAGGAGGAAGTTATTTGCAAAGAGGCACAATGTGCAAACAATCCCCCCTACCAAGGCTGCCCTAGAAGAGCATGTTAAGAGAGCTGTATACCAAGGAGGGCACGTGTGGGGTACAGTCCTGGTGTCAACACCAGAACTACCTTCACCGTGCGAATGGGGCTGGTCAAAGTCACCTGAGGGGGACTATGAACCCTTCTGGACATGCCTACCAGATGCAGGCCAGTCAAGTTATGAACTTGTCTCATGCAAATGCAAGAAGGGTTGTGTTGGGCAGTGTAAGTGCAAAAAATCCCACTTACAGTGCACAGCCCTTTGTGTCTGTGAAGGTGAGTGTGACTAGTCTTCCCTGTGATAGACCCTAGGTTTCCCTTGCTCAACATAAGTATTTTGAGATAGAAAGAAGATTCTTAGAAATTCCAAAGTTCCCAATTCAAATTCTGCATCAAGATAAATGTATAATTAAACATAGAGATCATCCATATCTAACCAGTTGGCGGCCATTTTGAATTTTCAATGAAAATGTTCCACTATCCAAAAGACATTTACCAAGTAGTATGAATGGTAAATAAGTCTGAAATATCATATTAAATCCATCATTCATAAGAAAACAGTTGTTGCTGGCGGACATTTTGAAAAATGGCTGCCATGGGCGCCATGTTGAAAATTCATGATGGCTCCACATCCAAATCTTTTGAGAATGCCTTTGGCTATAAGTGTACCAAATGTCATGCTTTTATCACAAAATGCACAATTCCTTTATATTTTGGAACTAACCTCTTGTACTATTGTGTTATGTTCTTAGACCAATGTGGTAGGCCCTACTGCATACACACGCGACATAAGACCTTCTTCCAAATCATTACAGCCCTCTGGTATATGACACAGGTTTACATAGTATCGTCTGAGCAGCTTTCGTTTCAATAGAATGTAAACTTGAAAAATCGATTTATACCTCTGCAACCCCTTACCTCAGACCTACAGAGTACTTTCCTGGAATAAGCACTGATTGACAGCTCATATGCACACACTGAAATTATCAGAGCATTTTGTGGCTCAGGAAAAAGGCAACATGTTTTGCAAGATGTGCATATGTGCAGATAAGCGAGGTGACGATGAACCGCTAGAGTTTCAGACGCATATATTTTTAAAGGCACAAAGTAGAAGAGTAAATGCATCTTCCTCTGTCACAACTTACTTTGAGATAAAAGGAAAGCAATAAAACGGGTGCTAAGAAGCAAACTTTAACATCTGAAAAGCATGCTGAGTAAGGCTTTTTCTAACAGAATTTCCCACTAAAAGATTAGAAATACATGCTGACCTCATTTCCCTTTCCCAAATATGTTTACCCTGTCGCCGCTGAGCTGCATTCATACCTTCATCCCTTTGTTGCGCCATCCCTCCCTACTCTCTTTCAATCCATCTCTCAACCTTAATTCCCCTCCCTGGATTCCTCTCTTTCTCATATCTCAATCATTGTGTCTCTCTCCTCTCATTGTTTCCCCGTATTTACCCTTTTTTTCGCTCCTTCCCGTCTTTTCATTCTTGTTTGGCTCGACTCCCTGTGACTCAGTTCTTACACTGGGAAGGAACATGTCCTAGTTAACAACAACATACACTATCTGTGTATGTTGGATGCCACAGTTGGATACACAAAAATAATAACACCAGGAATATTTTCCAATCTAAGAAACAATTGTACAGTTCTGACGAACCGTACTGATCAGAAAGATGATTCAGAAGACAGGGAGAGCTTTGGAGGGATTTCTACTCTGCTAATATTGCTTTTGGGAGACATTTCTTAGCACATACACTTCACACACACACACACACACACACACACACACACACACACACACACACACACACACACACACACACACACACACACACATTCAGTCATGTACACAAGTTTCAGTTACGACCCAAATCGATTTAATTATTAAAAACTATGTAATTTAATCCCCTTTTTTTATCATTATTAACAAAATCCTCTAAAAGATGACAATCAATAATTCTGTATACCCAAAGCCTAATATTTGGATGTGTATTCTTGTTCAGTCTTAGCCTTCAAACAAAAATGTGGTCATGACTTGGTCTTGATTTAAGTGGACTTGAAAATACTATTCAACAACATGGAGAAAGATGAAGGATGTTTGCAGGATAAAGAATAAATGTGTGCTTTTTTCTGCCTCTATCTGTGTCCAGGTGTTCTCTGAGTCACTGTGAACATGGAGGCAGCTGCAGTCAATCATGGAGCACCTTCCACTGTAACTGCTCAGGCACCGGCTACAGCGGAGCCACCTGCCACAGCTGTAAGGACACCAAGCTGTTTTGGGTCTCTGTTGTGTAGATGTCGCACACATTGTATGGACTAGTGTTTACATGACCCAGTTTTTAGGGTCCATATTTTGCAATGAGCCTACAAATAAAAGTGTCTACAAGGATCTTTAAATTTTTTTTGAAAAGGTATTTTCCTCTGATGATTATAAATTACCTGTAACAGCAAAGGAGACCGTCAGCAAAAGAATGCTATTTTAATAGAGTTGTTATTTATGCCTTTGCTTGGGTCAGTATCCCGGCCAACTCAGACAAAAAGTTTTACTGCAGGCAGACCGGAAAAGCCTTTGTTTCCTGGTTGGTACTAGATCAAAGTTAACTTTGCTTCACCATATCATCATCATATTAACATCATAAATACATTACCTCATCGAGGGGCATCTTGCGTTTGCTTCCAAAAGAAATGCAACCGCCGCTAACATGCGCAAGCACTGATTTTTAGGACAGCAGGTACGAGTGTCATAAAAACACTTCCGCTTTTGTCCAAAGGTGTCGCTAGAATCACCAAAAACTGAATGTTCCGTAGGGTCACTTTAGATAAAAAAAATATATCCTAAATCAGCTGCCATGTTTGCAAAGTCACAATGCTCTTATGTCTGGTCTTCACCATGAGACGGAGAATCTCAGACCTACCGAGCCTCATGGATGGATCACAACAATCTAAATGGGTTGAGGGGGGCTAAAAATGCAAGGCCTTATTGCAAGGCAAATAACTCAGTTCAAGGAATAGTTTGACACTTTGGCAAATAAAATTTTATTTTTCTCTTTATCTGAGAGGTGGATGAGAGGATTGATACCATATAAATACTAGAAACGAGGGTAACAGCTAGCCTGGCTCTGTTCAAAGTTGTGATGATGATGATGATGATGATGATGATGATGATGATGATGATGATGATGATGATGATGATGATGATGATGATGATGCTTTGTGTCTCTTTCTCCTCAGCGATATACGAGCAGTCCTGTGAGGCATATAAACACAGAGGCAACACATCTGGGTATTATTACATTGATGTGGATGGCAGCGGACCATTCAAACCACACCTATTATATTGCAACATGACAGGTAGCTGCCACAAACATCCAAACGCACCATGCAGAAACTGTTTTGTGTAGTCTCTCCCTCTCTCTGTCTGCCGGTCCTGCTGAGTAAGTCCTCTTAAAGGAGAATACATGCTTTGTATATTTTCTAAATATTTATTCTGTCTCTTTCTCTCTTCACCAGAGGACAAAACCTGGATGGTGATCCAGCACAATAACACAGAGGTGACCAGAGTGCGACCGTCGCCGGAAAAGAATCAGCACACAGCTAACTTTGAATACACATCTGAGGAGGAGCAGCTGACAGCCATCATTAGCCAATCAGAGCACTGCGAGCAGGAACTGACCTACCACTGCAGGAAGTCCCGCCTCCTCAACACACCAGGTGGGTATTTAAAACTTTCAATATAAAAAGGAAGCTAAGGTGGCATATTTTGTATGAGTAGGAAGTAGGAACTATTCAAAAGTGAGGAAATTGGCTCATTACACACCCTAACGATAAACACTTTGCAGGCTGCAGCTGCATAGTCTGCTGTTACACCTTATCATGAATAGGACTGTAGGATAAGTTGTAGCTAAGGGTAACAACTACCATATGTTTTTGTCGAAAGTTGTACGCAAAATAAAACATGCTGGCTCATGAATTTAGCATCTGTTCAATGACTGTGAAGTCCTCTCTTTTCAAAACTTTTTGTACCCCATTATACACTGCCCATTTGTGGCGTATAGCTGAAGAAAAGACAGCATGCAGAGACTCACGTGGCTTATAATGACATTATGAGGCTGCTGCTTAAAGCTCCAGGAACCTGCAGCGCAAGTCAAATATTTGTTAATGTGGGTCGACCCAGCTGCTCTGGTATAAAATTAAATCGCATACATAGATGTGTGCTTTGATACAGTAGATGTGGTTATATTTGTTCTGCAAAATACATTATTTCTGCCCCAACCCACAACATGAAGAAAGTTCCCTCAGGATTTCATCCAGATTGAACCATTGTTGATTCAACCCATTGTCGAATATCTTTTGTTTAATTTTTGATTTAGTTAAACTGTTAAATTAGCGTACTATGGTTTTGTTTTTAACAAAGAAGATGTGCATTTCAGGATTCTAAGGATTTAAAAACTTTACTTTTTATGGTAACACCTTGTGACACATTTTTGCAATCATAGTATTTATACATCTTAAAACATCTTTAATTAATGCATTTTAAATTTAGAATAGGGTGTGCATTATGATTGACAATATTTACATTGCAGTTATGGTTAAAGTTAGAGATAGCCTGCAGGGTCATGACAAGTGATAAAAACCTTATACTGTATGTGTGTGTTGCAGACGGCCCTCCACTCAGCTGGTGGGTAGGTGGTCCAGGAGCAGGACAGGTTCAGACTTATTGGGGCGGGGCAACACCAAGGAGCCAGCAGTGTGCCTGCGGCCTGCAGGAGACCTGTGTGGATCCCAAACACCACTGCAACTGTGATGCTGACCGCACTGAATGGTACAATTAAATATACTTATATCAACAAAACAGCAAGATGGTGAATTAAGCTAGCCTGGGGAGATCAAACCTGATCTAGCGAGATTCACATCAGTTTCTCTCCCACAGTTCAGTCCAGCCTTTCTCCAATCTCCGTTGGGAAGAGTCCGGTCTTTAAAAAACACGTGGGTTGGAATAAGTCTAGGCTGACCTGTAGAAGAGAGAAAAATGTGAAGCTTGCAAGATCAGGCTGGTCTCGCCAGGCTAGAAGTTAACTGCTTTAGAAATGTTCCCTTAACTGGGGAATGTTATTCCTTATCCAAATGTTTGGCTTTGTAGATTGTAAAATCCCCTGAGCCAAATTGTTATTTTTGATATTGGGCTAAGTAAACACAATTGACATGATTTGATGTTACTGCTCAGCAGGTAATGGTCATGTTTGCATTTCTCAGAACACATTTGATATATTAGTTATGTTATGCAAGGTCTTGGGTGATCCTTTTTCTGTTTTTCACATGCGTGGTCTGACTGATCTTTCCTCTTCTACCTGTTCTTTTCCTCTCCTGCCACTGATTATATTGTTAATCAAACTAATAATTTTCCTTTGTTTTCTTTCTCTTACTGTCCTCTTTTGCTCATAATATCGTATTCTTTCTCCTCTATTCTTTGGCTTCCTTTTTTAACCCAGCTTCTTCCTCATCTTCTTCCCTCTCATTCCTTTCCCTCCCTTCCAGGGTGAATGACTCTGGCCTGCTGACCCATAAGGAGACGCTCCCTGTCAGGTCTCTGGTGCTGGGGGATGTCCAGAGGCCCGGCTCAGAGAGCGCCTACAGAGTGGGGCATCTCCGCTGCCATGGAGACAGTAAGGCATTTGACTGGCAAAGAATAATCATAATGTTGTAAAAGAATAATTTTATGATTAACAGGTTTTTTTTTTCAATCATTTGCAGAAAATGTCTGGAACGCTGCCTTTTTTGACAAGGAGACGTCGTACCTCCACTTCCCCACATTCCATGAAGAGCTGAGCGCAGACATCTCCTTCCTGTTTAAAACCTCCTCCTCCTCAGGTGTCTTCCTGGAAAACCTTGGCATCAAAGACTTCATTCGGATCGAACTGAGCTGTAAGTAAAAACCCTGCAGGTTACACACCGAAAATTAGGACCTCAATTAGATTTGTGAGCAGAAGGGAACATCCTGGGAGTTAAAAAGTTCTATCTGGATTGGACTCTGCTGGAGGTGACATTCCTGCCTGGAACTCAGATTCAGTCTCTCTCAACCCTGAAAATTGATATGCTCTCCCAAGCAACACCACCATTTATTTTCCCTCCTCTGGGAAATCACTGCAGTTGCATTGTCCCAGCCCGCTGCAATACATTACCTTTTATGCCCATCAGAGTTTATGGTGCTCTATCATTGCAATGTATTTGGTGCTGAAATGTCATTGTAATGTGACACCTTATGGTAGTGCACACAGTGCGAGCTGCTGTAGCTGTCCTTTTTGACAGCAGCTTTTGATGAAGTGTTTCTATGTGTTTGCCAAATAACTAATGTGCCATTGTAGCTGGTCTTGGCAGAGGCAGAACTATATGTAAGGCTTTATGATCACTCTATAATACTACATAAAATATCCACACAAGGAGCAGGAAATCAGGTTTGAGGCAGCAGCTGACCTACAGATCTGAATCAATAGTGGCATGTTCGTTATTAATACATAAAGCTGCAGCTTTAGACTGACTGAGAAGAGGACGGCCACTGCACTGAGAAAGATAACTATTTTCATTATTAAGTTAAAACTTTACCCTGTAATAGGGTGAAATACTATTGTGTGTTTTGAGGAGGCAAAAATCCGATAATCTGTAAATAAATGAACTTGAGGTATTTGTAGAATATTGTAATTTGTTAAATAGTTTTAGTCCTCCTGTCTCTACAGATGGTGTAGGTGTTACAGGGATATCGGCGAGTAGAACAAGGGCTTGATAGTGAGCCTGGTATCTGGTAAAATGTAGAAAAAATAAAAGAAGTGACAAGAGAGGGTTTAAAAAGGCATAAGGTCCTTTATAGTCTTGCATCACACAGGTTCAGTGTGATCAAACAAGGCAATTTACTTCTGCTGCTAACAATCTGTCAATGGTTTGACTTGGCTAGAAGGTAGCCTGCTGCATCGCACTACATTTTCTTTTTCTTTTTTTCTGTTTGATAAATAAACACTGTAGGTTTTTGCATTGTAAATACAGAATAACAAGATCACAAATTAGAAATGGGGTGAAAGCTTGTGTATGCTGTGTTTATGTCTGAGCAAACCTTTGTGTGTTTGCACTGGCTGACACCTTGTCTGTCTACAAGACAAGGTAAGTTTAGTGTGCGGAAGGAGTTAGTTGAATATATGCATTTAATCTTGATTTTTCTTCCCTCCTTGACACAGCATCCACTGAGGTCCTCTTCTCCTTTGACGTGGGTAACGGTCCGTTGGAGGTTTGTGCGACGGCTGGCTTCCAGCTGAATGACAACAGGTGGCATCGTGTTCAAGTTGAGCGTAACGTTAAGGAGGCATCGCTTCGCATTGACGAGCTCCCTGCTGCCACGCAGGAGGCTCCCGTTGATGGACACATCCACCTGCAGCTCAACAGCCAGTTATTTATAGGTCTGTGTGTGTGTTCCTGTCACAAGTAAAATGCAATTCAAAATTCAAAGCTACTTTTTTAAAGACCTCGACAAATACAATGACTGTCATGGAAGTTGCAAATACAAAATGTAACCAAAGCATTAAAATTGGAAAGTACACCCTAACAAACAGAAGGAGACAGAAATTCTAATCCTAATACAGGAAACATATTATTGCAGCATTGATCCACGATGAAACGGTGAGATTAAAGCAAGATCAATCAGCCTTTAAGGGTCCTTATTCCTAAACCTTAAAAATGAGTTATACAGTATAAAGATACTTGCTATACAAACACACTTTGTAGACTGACAGAAAATACTCACAAATTGATTAAAATGTGCCCAGGACGATGCAGTGAAAAGTTGTGTTTGCAGTGGTTATTTTCCTTGCAGTAACCTTGGTACAGTGTGTGAACCCAGTCTATTAGTTAGGGCAAGTCCTTTCCTGACAGCGCCCGATGAAACTCTGGGACCCGATATAAACCTCATCAACGCTGCAGCCCTGGAAAGCTGTTTATCTCTTCCTAACAGTCTTGAAGTTGCCAGTTAGGCACACTGAGACTATTTTAATTTTGCAGAGTCTGAACTCTGAGGACAGTTGAAGGCTGCGATGCAAAGGGTCAGAAAACAATAACTTTTGAAATTTAAAATTCGCCCTAAAAAGAAAAAAGGAAAAAAAAATCCTAAAACATTTAGCAAGCCAGGCGGGACAAACAGAATGTCAGACCGATTGACAACTCGCCAACTTTCTGCTAATGGCGCTCCGCTGGCAGATGGACAGACAGCCAGTTAAAAGGTATAAAATATGACATGAGCTCTGAAATCCACCAGATCAGAAATCTGGAAAATCATAAAAACAAAGAGATTATTTGTGGAGAATATACAGAGATATAAGAGAAGAGAATAATAGTAGACAAAATCAAGAATGGGCAAGATGCTTTCTAGCATGCTGAGATATTTCCTTTGTGTGTGTGTGTGTGTGTGTGTGTGTGTGTGTGTGTGTGTGTGTGTGTGTGTGTGTGTGTGTGTGTGTGTGTGTGTGTGTGTGTGTGTGTGTGTGTGTGTCTACAGGAGGCACAGCTTCCAGGCAGAAGGGCTTTCGGGGTTGTATTCGCTCTCTGCAGCTGAACGGCGTGACCTTGGATCTGGAGGAGAGAGCGAGGATCACCCCCGGGGTTGAGGCGGGATGTCCAGGCCACTGCAGCAGCTACGGCTCACTCTGCCAGAACCAGGGTCACTGTGTGGAGAGGCCCAACAGCTTCTCCTGTGACTGTGGCCCCTCTGCCTACAGCGGGGCCTTCTGCACCACAGGTAGACCTACACATGCTCTGTCATCAATCTCCCAGCAGCGTCTGGTGGAGGATTGATGCAGTTTAGGTTATTATACACTGCTGTTCATTTTCTTGTCTCTGTGGGAAACTTTTGATATATATTTCTATATATTTATTAATGTATGTGGTATTCGTAATTAATTTTTACTTTTTCAAGTAAGAGAAGATAGTTAGACAACCCTAAACTAACTGCATAATTAAGTGAATAACCCAGAAATTGAACGAGCACCGAAACATTATCATTATCAACTCTGTCACACTAACATTTCATATGTGTGCATGTCAACATTATATACATATGCAGAATGTTTGAATCAAATTTTCCAACTAATGTTTCTGACCTAAAAAGTGGTTTTAATATTACACCTTTTATTTTAAGACATCACATGAACATTGAGTCGTCACGTCAGCAAAGCGTTAGCCTCATATGTCTTTGGTAATTAACAACTCTGTGGTCTGTTGAAGCTCAACAGGTGTGTCTGCGACTGAAATCACAACTGTTATAATTAGCCACCACGTTTTCCATTGTTCTTTTCACCTGTCAGCTGTTTTTTTCCCATGGCAGCTTTTTTCTAAGCTCATTAATTACTGCTTGTCAATGCTGCTGAGAGCTGTATGTACAGGCTGTACATACAGCTCTCAGCAGCATTGACAATTCATATGCTGTACAGTACAGCATATGAATCGCCGATAAGGTCCCCCTCTGAGATAAGATGTTACTTAGATGGAGGGTAAACTTCCAGTATATGCTAAATGAAAATTATACAGTCAAACTGTTTCTGGGAAACAATATTCATTTGGCAAAGTGAAATGTCGAGTGAGTATATGTACAGAATACAAAGTTATTAGGCATAATTATTAAGCAGAATAAAGCTGTGAATGCTAATGCTTTTAGTCAAACTTAGCTTTTAGCAGCCACATTCAGTCATCACGAGTACAAAACAACAGCTAAGAGGAGACTACTGTTACTCAAGTTTGTTATTAAACTTTTTGACATTGCCTCCTTCCCTGCAGAGGTTTCAGCCTCCTTCAAGTCGGGAACATCTGTCATCTACACCTTTAAAGAGCCGGTGTTGAGTGAGCTGAATGGGAGCACCTCCATCTACCCTGACAGGACCTTCAGAGCAGAAAACATCTCCCTGAGCTTCAGGACCAGCCAGAGTCCCGCAATGATCCTCTATGTTGGCTCATTTCATGGAGAGTACCTGGCTCTGCTGCTCAACAAGCACGGTGAGAATATACCTGTATTCTCATCAAGGAATATTAATGTATCTCTGTTAATGGTTACAGGGTTGTATCTAATCATTTGACTTGTGTTTCTTCCTTCAATTTATGCCAACCTTGGTAACTAGCTCCATAGTTTTCTAACTTCCTCCAGAATCGACTCCACCTTTAATATCAATGAGGTCGGGGTAAATAATGCAACACCATATGGATCATACAATACAGCTCAACAGTACTATAAACTTCATCAACCAAAATAATTATACTATATACAGGCGTGGAAGAGACCACTCCAAATGTTCAGTGTCTCTTGTTTTACTATTTATAGGCATGTTTGAGTAGAATTAACATTTTGGTTTTATTTTATAAACTACTGACAACATTTATACCAAATTCACAATACAAATATTGGCCGCGTTTCCCAGAATCGTTAAGAGCCTCTTTGGGCAAAGTACTACTTTGGAGCGCTCTTAAGAACGCTGTGAAAGAAGAATGCGTTTCCCAGATTCGTTCTTAGCGAAAGTAGTACTTTCACTAAGATGGAACTGTACGACGGCGCTGACCCACTCTTTCAACCTTTCTTAGCGACCAAATCGTCAGTGATCATGCTGCGTCAGGGAAATTTATTTCCTCCACTTTTCGAAATAATAAAACAATGTTCAATGCGGACCTGGCGCAATAAACATAAACTAATAGTAGAGAAAAAAATGTTTTAATGAATTACACGTTTACGTTTTCCACACACATGTGAGTTTATAGTACTACACATAAAAAAACATCCACAACCCTGTGGCATTTGACAGATATCAAGGAAACAGATTTAATTGAACTCAGCTGAACCTCATCCAGAGCGGCTCCACCTGCTATAAAGGCGTTGCCAAAGTCCGCGCTTGTGAGAAACCATGGCTGCATTACAACAGCCTCGCCGTGCGCGAAGCCAGACGGTTTACATAAATGCATACGTGCGTCGGCACTTCTCCCCACTGGACGTGCTATCAGACCGGGCCGTCCAGGCAAAGTACCGACTGCCCCGGCCGTGCGGAGATCCAACGGCTGATCACTCTGGTGTCTCCACACACATGCAATTTTTCCTTCAGCCCCCCGGAGATGCAGCTTCTGACTGCGCTGCGTTTTTAAGAACATATCAACCTCTTCTGAGGTCCAACAACCCCCAGCCCCTACCCCTTTACCACCAGTCACCAAGCACTGATCACTAAACCATAAACCCACAACCACCACATCACCCATATCAACTCTCAGGCCTGAAGGCTGAAATAAATAAACAGAACCAGCAGATGTAGGCTACATGTAACGTCCTGCACACTATGAGTATTGCTGCAGTGTCCGAGTGCTTTACCTGAAAGTCTGGCACTGGAATGCTGTTGAAAGGGCGCACAATACGCACACGTCATTAACCTACGCTTAGATAAATTACAAATTGCCTGGGACATTTTGTTGCTATAGGTTTGACACTCTCATTTCAATGCAAAATGATACACACAATACATGGTTGAAAAGGAAACCAAAGTAGTTTATTGAAACCATATGGGGGAGGGGTTACTCTGCGCTGTCTTTCCTGGGCGTCTGCATCACCTGCAACGAAGGGAGATTGATTAGTGAAACCTTCGCACTCTTCCTTTTTGTTTGGTTCTGGAACTCCTGCCACTTCTTCCTCACAGCACGCCAGTCACGCAGGCCACATGGGATGGAGGGGGACATATTTTCGGCTATGGCCTGCCTAACACGGTTCTTCACCATGATGTTCTTTTTGCCCCTTGTTCCCCCGAATAAAACTGCCCGGTGCTGCCAGACCTCGTCCACTAACGCCCATCTCCTCCGCGGTAAACGACGGTGCCCGCTTGTTTCTTTTTCTGCCGCTTTCTTCCACTCTCACATGTGTGTGCCTATCCACGGGGTATATATGCGCTAATGGGCTTGATTACTACTTGGATACACTTGTTGCCACATCCCCCCCCCCCCCGCACCCACACACACACACGATACATGCGAAGCCTAATTCCACCTGTGTGGGGGTGACCACGGGGCGCTGTGTGTGACTTATGCGCTGATAAAGAGGTGGGTGATCGATTCGCCTGGCATCGATTTATTCAGTTTCAGCACGACCGCGGTGGACAGCTCCCACCAAAGAGCCTCTTTCGCTTCAACTTACGCGTTCTCCAAAGAAGGCACCAAAGAAGCCATCTGGGAAACACCCGTATCTTTTTCGCTCGTTCTTTGGCGAACCCTTCTTTCGACCCTTCTTTGGCCCCAAAGAACGATCGATTCTGGGAAACGCGGCCATTGTCATTAAGAGCATTTCCTTGAAGTAATGTAGAGATGAAGATTGAAGAAAAATCCATACTGGTCTCTTAATTTTTTCCGTGGCTGCATATACAATACAATAGCATTGTTACTAAACATCCCATAACTCCCGTCTTTGCGTCCTGTTGCCCTGCTCCTCTCTCTCTGCCTCAACTCCTTACTGTCCTTTGTCTTTCTCCTCATTTATCCTTTCATCCATTTCTCCTTTCCACCACTCACCTCTGCTTTCATCTCTTCAAAGTTTAATCATCTTGTCATGAGTTCATCCAGAAGAGTGTAAAGTGGGTTTGTTTGATTTGCAGAAGGACAAGGGAAGGCTTATAAACCCTATTATAAGGATTCTACCTGGATTTGCTGTACCAAAAGACCATGAATAAGAGGCTTTATTAAGTCAGACTGGAGAAAACTGATGGCCAGAAGGTCATTACAGCAGCAAGATGATCAGGTAGTCGGCAGGTAGTTGCATTCAATCTGAATTTTTGAATTCGTTGAAACTATGAAAAAGTAATTAAGTACAAAATGAGCTCAAAATATTTCTCTAAAACATCACATCTCTGTTTTGTCAAACTGGATGACTCTGAATCGTGGATTTTGAGTATATTTTCTCAGGTACATTTAGGTTATTTGTAGCTGTTTTGTACTAATACACTGTTTTTGATTTGATTTAGTTTATTTCAGACATCCACATACAAAACAAAATGAAAAGCATGGAAATACAATAAATATGCCTGAAAAGGAGCAGGAAGAAGTATACACTTATTTAATCCTACCCCTCTGTGATAAATTGCGCCCAGTAATCTCATTATTTATAGTGAAAGACGTACGTAGAGTTACAAGGTCCATGGTTACAAACTCACTACTACAGCATGAGGCTTCCTCTGTTAGCAAGGCACATCGCATGCAATAGATCCATTTGGCGTACAAGAATGGGATCGAATTTGGGGAAAGAGACTTCAGTCCGAACAGACACAGATGTGCCTACATTCTATTTTTTTTTGTGAATACAGATTCCCTGATAATTAGTTGTTATGAAAGAGTAATTAAGTTACAGCCATTGCAGTCATTCTGCATCTCTGTTAAATGTCTTATCTTGAATCTTGATGTATTTTCTTTCTTTTTACCATCCCTTAAATGCAATTTCTAATGTCTAATCGTATTGTATTTTCTTAGTTTTACTACCTCTTCAATGCAATTTCTAATGTATAATCCTGATTTATGGTATGCCCCTGTAAAACACTTTGAATGGCCTTGTGTCTGTATTGTGCTATATAAAATTGCCTTGCCTGGCCTTGAAGCACTCAAAACTCAGGAACGGGTTTATTTTGGTGATTAAACTGGTGCTTAGCAGCCCGCTTGATGTCCTGCTGGGTTGTTACCTCCTGTGCAGTTTCACCTTAAAGTTTTAAATAGGCAACTAATTTGGATTCTCTGCACCACTGAGCACCTGGGGCCCAAAATAATAGATTTAGATGAAGAGAATACATTTGAATGAATATGCAACAATAATGCCGGATTTCGACGTTTATTTTAATTTGCATGTACCTGTATATTCTCAGTTATTCTTTTACTGTTCGAATGTGCAACAATTTGAAAGTAATATGTGTATTAATATGTGAATTGCATTGATGTGGCACTGTGCCGAAAGTCTTTCACTTTTCTTTTCTTTTTTAACAAAACTAAGACGGACATCATTAAAGGTACTCCCAGGAACTTTCAGTTTGTTTTCATTCTTGCAACCCATTTGAACAAAAGCGGTAGTGTTTTTACTATGGCAGCTGTAGTTCCTGGCTGAGTGTTCCCATGACAAAGGCATTAAGGAAAACTATTTAAAAATAGAGTTATTTGCACTGATGGTCTCGTTTGCTGTTACATGTCATTTATGATCATCAGAGGAAAAATAAGACTGTTTCAGAATTATTTAAAAGTTCCTCGTATCACCTTTAAAGTGATAGTACCTGCACCTTTATACATGTTCGGACAATCCAGAAGAGTCAGTTAATAAACAGTTTAGTTTAATCTGTAATATCATGCATCTCAGGTTCTCAGTTAGAAGTTGTAAATGGAGCAAAAGCTGGACATCATTCACTACAAGAAATTGAAAAGTGTCCCTCTTTAAATTATGTAATGTATCAGTATAGAATATGCCGTTATTTGAACGCAGAATAAAAGACAAGAGATCTGCTATAAAGAAAGTATCCCACCTCTTAGACTTACCAGATGTAACCCTCTCTCTTGAAGCTAAATGGCTTCACTGTCAGTAGGAAAAAACTGATGTTAACAACTGTTGAAAGTTGAAATGTTCAGCCATCACCAGCTTTTCACCACCTACAAGCCTGCTGACATGTCAGCAGTGTCTGTCAGCTCTGTAGTCACCTCCTGTCAGTTGTTAATGGTGGACACACACCAGGACTGCCTTTCACTTTTTTTCTCTTTCTCTCCTTGTCATGAGGGTGGAACAAAAAGTGTTAAAAATTGTTAACAGTGCTGAAAACTATGAATATTGCATGACCTTTATTTTTCTCTCCAAAATGTTTATTTTAGATGCTGAAACCTTGATTATTCAAAGTTACTTCGACATTTTATAATTTTCTTTTCACACTAAAACCCTTTAAAACTAAAGATGAACTCATTCTAAGCTGTATACAGTTGATTGTTAATAACAGAAATGTATAATGTTTTGTGTATTTGTTTGTGCAGAGAGGCTGGAGGTGAGATACAAACTGGACAGCAGCAAAGATGCAGATATCCTCAGATCCTCAGTGAAAAGCCTTGCCAATGGACAGCCACATGCAGTTACCATCAGCAGACTGACTGACGCTGTCACTGTGCAGGTAACATCACACACACACACACACACACACACACACACACACACATCAGTCAGTTTTAAACCCTGAGACCCTGTCAGTCGACATTTGAGACCTGCAGGAGAAGCCAGAAGAGACAAGCTCCAACAACCACTCGTCGATATTAGAGTCTGAGTGGAGACAAATAAGTGGTTTTTCAGGCTCAGACAAACGTGTACCAAGTTGTGTAATCATGAGGAAAAACATGAATCTAAATCATTTGTATCTGCTTAAAACATCTGGAATTCTCCAATGACGTACATGTCACTTGTGTAATACGTTGCATGCTTTGAAGTATTTACCTACCTACTGTGTGTGTTTTTGTTTTGTTTTTCAAAAATGTATTTAATAATCTTTCATTCTATTTCAGGTTGACCAGAACAACAAAGAGTACTTCAACCTGACATCTGATGTAGAATTCAATGCCATCAGGTCTCTGGTTCTTGGCAGAGTGCACGGTAGGTGAGACGGCCACATTTCAGAGATTCCCTGCAGCATCAAACAATGAGGTTTTTGAGACTTTCATCATGATGGCTGTATACAGGGAACACCTATTGGTCTTGAATCTCTAGATGATACAGCAGGTAAAGAACAAATATAGAAATAAATGTATACTTGCCTGGCGCTGCGAAATGGTGCTGAACCCAGAGCAATTTCAAGGCCAGTGCTCAGTATGTAAAGTATGTACTGTAGTTTTTAGCAGACAATCTATTGATCAAGGATGCATTCATACTGTGCTGATAATTTCCCTGCTGGTAATTCTGCAATCCAGCTAAACAGGAAAGCTTTTTCTTTCTTGTTGGCTCATCAGTTTTGGGAAGTTATGGTTGCTTTGATGATGACAATGGCTCTTTCACCACATACACTATATTGTGTCTTATTTGCCTCATCAGAAATCTGTTGGGTATGAGGCATCGGCGTCGGCAGACCCTTTTCACCGGGGCACGTGCCCCGTTGTGGATCTGCGGTGCCTGGGTATGCCTGGGGCACTGATTTTTTAATTAATTAATTTATTTATACCTTTAATTTTTATTTATTTAAGTCTGACTCATCTGGCAATCTACAGAATGCATGCTTGCATTTTTTTTCTTAAAATAGGCCTATATGCATGGTGCCCCCCTCATTGGCCGGCCGCTGCAATGAAATGTACGTGACGAATGCACACACTGAGGAGAGAATCATTCTCCTTGATATCGACTTTTTGAACCTGTCCAGCACAGCGTCAGCGACCATTCACTCCGGCCGGCGTGAAGTGAAGTAAACAGTAACGGACTCCACACACATCCTGCGTCTACCTCTGGAGCGCATCGCGTTACCTTACTGCTGCCTCTCTCGGACTTTTCTCGGACACACATGCAACGTCTCAGCAGCTGCTGCTGCAGCAGCGCTGCTTCTAAAAGCCCTATCTTTCTACATAGAGTTTTCATAGATAATTCCCATTAAAAATGAAGTTATTTCATGTCATCTATGATGCATATGATTTATATCGAGTCTGGACAGTAATCCGTTCGACCCATTGCCATTTTAAAAAAAATGTTTTGCCATATTTTCGCTTGTTGGAAGTTTTATTTTGAAGGGGACACACCAGGAAATGGTGAAACTACAGCGAAAGCTTCCAGTATGAAATCAATATGACTCTCAGCAGAGTATTTCAAAAATCACTTTACTGATTTATACGGGAGAGAGAGAGGGGGGGGGGGGGGGGGGTGTGGTCGGGGAAGAAGAAGGCCGTAGACACAGATAGAGCAACGGAAAACTGTTGCGCTCATCATGATCTTTTTTATTTCTTCACTATATTGGATCTCTATATGTGTCATTTATCCAAAAATGAAATGCCAGAACTAATTGAAAATTAGGTTTTAAATCCCTCGGATTTTGATTGCACAATCAAATCGTGAAATAAAGGGATTATTCGCGTATACGACTGAGGGATGTTTTATTTTGAAATAAACACACCGGGTAAACGTGTAACTAGAGTGAATGCTGCTGGTATGACTGTCAGCAGAGTATTTCTCTATCAGTTAAAGTGGCAACGAGTAACTTTTAAATATCTTTTAAACAGCCTCATGTTTCCTCTCATAATCATAAATTACCTTTAACAGCAAACGAGACCATCAGTGCAAAGAAAGACGTTTTTATATAGTTTTTATTACTGCATTTGATCTGGTCGTACACCCAGTCCGATTTTCGGTTCACGCGTGCATGCTCTATGGTCACATATCCGTATTGGTCACAGATTTCAGTGTGGCGCAGTTACGCGATTTGAGAAGCCTATCCCTCCAGGTGAGGGAAGGGGAGCGGGAGCCTTGTTTGAGACAGTTGTTTGTCGTCATAATGACCGATAACGGGGCTGAACCATAAAAGAAAAAAAAGAAAATGCAATGAAGAAAAGCGAAAAGGGAGAGTGATAGTCGGGCGGGAGGGCGTTGCCAAGCAACGTATACACAATTTCACGCAGCGAATCTAGACTGCAGCATGGACTGCAGTGTTTACTCCTAAATGAATGAGCGGTAGCCTACTAAAACAAAGTTTACTTTGCCTCACCAGCATCATCAGATGACCATTATTCATCTGAAATAGTCATTATTTACAACATAAACACATTACCTCATCGTGATACTAACTAACTGCCATCTCTCGTTCATTCGCTTTGTGTGGGGACACGGACTCGTTCAGCTCCGTGAGAGGTGACAATGCATCAACTCATTGCAATCAGGTGTGTTTAGCACTTACTGGCATTAGTTGATGCTGTGTCACCCATAGACTCACGGAGCCGAAAAGAGTCCGGTGCCCTCACACTTTGCTTTCAACACACGGACACGCACCATATTGCTTCCTGATTATTTGAATCTGCACGCCCTGCACGCTGCCTGCACGAGCTAGAAAACAGCTTCAAGACAGCTGGCGTCGTAATAATACTACCGCTTTTGTTCAAAGGTGTCGCCAACGTGCCGACTTACTCGTAGTGGCTTTAAAGCACAGAGACGCGAGAGAGACGCGCTGCTCTCAGAAAAAAAATAGGCGAGCCTCCTGAGGTGAAGGGGAGCGTCGCTGCAGACGTGCCTCCGACGCGCCTCAGCAGTGCGTCTGAGGTTGGATGTGTGCTCGCTCTACGTTGATTTCAGTCTGTGACAAAAAGTCAGACGCAGACGCGAGGTAGACGCGCAGTAGAGGTAGGATGTGTGTGGGGGCCGTAAGCGTTACATTTTTATCCTCTGGAAGCATAGAATGTCTAACAGCTGCAGTTGTGAAAGGACATTCAGCGTACTGAGACGCCTTCACACTTGGTTGAGGAGCACAATGGGGCAAGATAGGCTTCATCATCTTGCCATCATGTCGGTTGAGCGAGGAGAACTCTCCAAATTAAGCCAGTCACAATTGATCGACAGCTTCGCAAAAATGAAGCAGAGGCGCTACCGTTTACTGTTAAAAAAATGAACAGCTCCCCTATCTTTCTGGCCATGATATACACACCTCATAGGATCATCACCATCACACCATCATAGGATGGTCTGAAATAGAAATGATAAACACAGACATGTATGTATGTAGAGGTGTTTTTTTGTTTTTCCTTTTACAGTGGCACATTTCAAGTTTTCAGTTTTCAAGTTCATGTTTGCTGACAGATATTTAATGAAGATACGCTTTATGATAATAAATAAGTGCTATAAAATATTTGCTCGCGTGCTTGCATTAATTATCTGTGCCCATGCTTTTTTTAAATAAATAATTGCCCAAAATTTTTTTTGCTCGCGCGCATCGCGCGCTCGCATCTTTTTTTTGGTGCCCTATTGTGCCCCTGTATGGTATTGGGTGAGCTGACGCCCCTGGTATGAGGAATACATTGCAGTGTTTTATTTGTTCTTGAAAGGTGTAACAGCACAGAGTGCAGTGGGTTTATCGCAGCGTTTTACAATGACGTTTCCCCCGACAAGGACATAACTACATGGCACGCTGCTCTGATAAAAATAGTTAGGAGGCTGTTTGTAGGAGAAAGAAGCCAATGCTAATGATTGTGCCACTGCATTCTATTAATTTTAAATCCCAAAGAAAACAGGGAGTCGGCCTGAACAGTATAACCTCTCTCAGCATGATAGACTATTAATAGACTAGGCTACTACCAAAATGTCTGGGGTGGCTGTTAAACAGATCAGACATCTAACAGAGACAAAGAGCCACTGTGTATTGCTTTGTCATGACACATTTATGTTTTTTTTGAACAGCACCTTCAGAGACACACTTCAGAAATAGGTTGTTAATTAGATGAGCGGCTGTGGGACTTCCCTGACCCAAGAGTAGCACTGCACACTGCAAACCCACTATAAAAAGTGGGTCTGCAGACTAGTACAAACTCACTCGTGTGAAACATGTTACAGTATCCATTATTCTCTGTCTCTCCAGACTCTGGTGAGTTGGAGCCGGAGCTGTCCCGGCTGGCCTCTGTGGGTTTCACTGGCTGTTTGTCTGCCGTCCTCTTTAACTCCGTCAGCCCTCTGAAAGCCGCTCTGCTCCACCCAGGCACCAGCCCTGTCCTAGTCACTGGCCCGCTGCTCCAGTCCATGTGTGGCTCCACTTCAACCAATCCCCACGCAGCAGAAACCATACACCACCTATCAGGTCAGAGGAGCACGTTTGTTATTTTCTTTATTGGCATTGTCACTACATAGGCTCCATGTACATGCTCAATCTACCCCTCACAACGCTGCAGTCCCATATTGATGGTGTATTCCTACAATTATAGCACCCACTTTCTCAATGTATTCAAGGTAATAAAATAATAAGTAGGGTTATCATAGGCGGCTCTGTCCAGTTTTCTGTGTGGGGGGCTACCACTCAAACCCTTACAATGGGACCTTTGGGCCTCACACTAGGTGAGACAATTAATTCAGACCAGTGAAGAGAGTTTCCTTTGCCATACTGTTCCCCTGTGGTCACTAACAGAGATATGAGTGGATGTTTGCTGTAGTATCACATGTTTTGTCTGCATTGATTCTTAGCCGTTCTTATTCTCGTCTACATATCTCTGTAGGGCATCTCTGAGCAGCAAGCTTTCTCTATTTGTATTTTTCCTGTCACGAGTGACCTCCTTGCTCCCGTCTTTGTCCTCTACATTCTAATCTGTTTACGTCCTTTTCTTCTTGTTCTTTTTTTTTAAACCTAAATTGTTCCTCCTCATCCGTCCTCTCTTCTCTTTCCTTTCTCCCTCCACTTTTGCAACTCTGGCTGTCCTCTCTATTTCCTCTGTCTCTATGTGCTGCAGGCCAGTCTGGATCAATGGGAACAGGTCAGCCTTTAGTGAATGCCATCAGGAGTGACTCAGCTCTAATCGGAGGTACGGCAGCATTGTATTTCACTCTTACACTACCATTATCTTCAATCAATATCTTTTCAAAGATATGGTTTAAAACCTGTGCTCCTGCCAAGTCTTTTTCTGCCTTTACAACGAAAAACCTTAACGTATGTTTTTGAGTTATGAGTGCTGTGGAGACCTTTCCTCTATCTTGAAATAGTAATTGGCTGTCTGGCGGGGACGTTTTCATAAATTCTGCATGCTGTGTAGCATGTCCCTGAAACAGCGTGGCAGTGTCCGAGCACACAAAGTAAAACGACAGCTAATTTGAATACAAATGAGTTTATACTAATTTAAATGACTGTACATTTATTTTATTGCTAACCTCGGCGCAAAGACTTTCTAATAGCTGAAATTGCCTGGGGAGCCTGGAGAAAATGAGCTGACTGCACCACTAATGGCCGAATGAAAGCAATCTAATATTGTCTTACTGCCTGTTGGGCCGCTAACCAGTTACTTATGTAGGAGTTTTAATTCCTGGCGCAATGCTTCATCTCCAATTTATTTATTTAGTTCTAATCGTTCCTATTCGAAAACAAGGCTTAGAAAAGTTACAGATCTTTCGATTACAAGCATGCTAAAATATATACATTTCAAATAGGCCTATAACAGAATTGATGGTTTACAATACTTTACAAACTTATGAATACAGATACATTTTACACTTTCTTCTAGACCCTGACACTCCCACCGACATGTTTTTGAGCTTACATCACTCAATGTGGTGAAAGTTAAGACTAAGGTATACAGAATAAAGGTGCTCCGATGAACTTTCAGTTTTTGTTAATTCTTTGGACAAAAGCAGTAGTGTTTTTACTAAGCCAGTCCTAGTTCCTGGATGATCGTACCCATGACAAAGGCAGTAAGAAAAACTATATGAAAAAGCATTATTTGCACTGATGGTCTAGTTTGCTGTTACATGTCATTTATGATCATTAGAGGAAAAATAAGAATGTTTCAGAAATATTATAAAGTTCATCGTTGCACCTTTAAGTAAATTAAACGATCATTATGTGAATGCATAAAGAAACTATGTGTTAGGACTTCAGCTACAGGTGTATAGGGAAAGCTCAATGATTGATCAAAATGGTTATTAATGTGCTTGCCATCATAATTCAACTTTGAAATAACATTCAATGTACTTGTTGTTACTCTGATGTTTGTCCAGGCTCGGAAGTCATTTGATTTAATGTGAAATTGAAAAAGTCCATAGAGATGTCAGTCCTTTTTGTCATGAGGTTCTTGAGTCCCTAACATGGAACTAAAATGAGATTCCCACTGCTGAGCCACTGTAACCCTTTGTCATTTTCTTGCTTTGCAGGCGTGATAGCGGTGGTGATCTTTGTGACTGTATCTGCATTAGCCATCATAGCCCGAGTCCTCTACAGGAGGAAAGGCATGTGTCAGAGCCAGGAAGTAAAAACAGTTAAACCTGAGGACAGCCCGGAGCTGGCCTTCAGTGGCCATGCCAACTCACAGAATGGTCCCAATGAAAACCAGAAAGAATATTTCATTTAGATGGATGCTCAACCCGCTGCTAACAAGGTAGTGGTGGAGCTGAGAAGACAGACAGACAGACAGAGTAGCCTTGTCAAGCCTCAGCGCTTTACACTTCAAACCGAGCCAGAGACCATGCCCCTCTCAACACGCAACCAACACAGACAGAAAAACAAACAAAAAAGAACTGCACACTCATGTTCTGTATTTTTGCTTCTGTTGTTGTGTTTTTTGTAAAGACTGTACATATACCATGAGAACCAAGTGTTGCATTTATAATACAGTATGTCAATTATTTCTTTAAAACAATTGTAAATAGTTAATGATGTAAATCTTCAAAGTATTACTTTTTATCAATCAGTCCTTTCTCTGTCCTATTAAACACGATGAAAAAGAAACAGTATTTTTCATGGAATAGCTGGAATGAAAGTTAGAAAAGCTTTGTTGCGTCTGGGAAGATTAAATACGTTTTCCAACATGGAGAAAGTTTGCTGTATTGAGTGAGTGAGCCGAGATTAAAAAAATCTTCAATATGACTGAAGGGAAAGTGTATCGGTTCACATTGAACCTTTCTCATTTTCTCAGAAAGTATTTGCGTGCCAATTCACCATAATTCTTTCATTACATTACAGCTTGAACAAAGCTGAGCTCTTATTAATTTCCCTTTCTATCCCATTTACTTAGTGTATTCTTTCGGTGCCTTTACTGCTTTAAGCTCTTAATGTAGATTCTGAATGGACACAGTTATGTGCTTTACTTGTAACTACAAAATATTCCAGCCATTCTGTTCTCAACATCACATATTTATTCACTTGAGAAGCAAGTATGAAAGTCTCGTAAAAATCAGTTGATTGAGAGCAAAGGACATCATGAACGATACGAATGAAGGTGCTAGATTTTAAGCTATAAGAAAAGCGAATTCTGAAGTTTAAAATGTTCAATGTGAATATTTCCATCTTATGTATTTATTTATTTATTTATTTATTTATTTATTTGTTTGTTTGTTTGTTTGTTTGTTTGTTTATTTATTTATTTGTTTGTTTTACGAATGTGTTCTCTTTTTTTACACTGGTGTTTGATTGTATTATCGGAATAAGCCACTTCTTTATCACAAGTCTGCAGAAACACTTTCATAATGAGTTAAAATTGTTAATACAAATGCTCCCAAACCAACAAACTGCCTCTTGGACAAAATATCTAAAGGTGCCTAAAAGTTGGAAAATAAGTCATGCAATAAATATCTTACTCATAATAGCATGGCATACTGGGTTGGAAGACGTGGCATGCTGGCACACAAACATGCTCTGAACATTAAAATCAGAGATCTGACCAGCTTCAGAATGGTGGTAAATGATGTATTGTATATGGCAGAATGCCACTTTAGGTTGTTTTTGAGTTTTGTGTGTCAGAGGTTTGGTTTCTCTCTTGTCTTCACAGAATGGAGGGTAATCAAAATGTCAGAGAGTTTGTGTGACTTGATGTAAGACTTTAATTTGTGCAGATATTTTAGAACGGAACACAATTCTACGGAAGAGGATTAGGGCCACACATGAAAAAAAAAAAAGTTCTGACTTTATTCTCAGAATTCTGACATTAATCTCAGAATTCTGAGAAAAAAGTCAGAATTCTGACTTTAATCTCAGAATTCTGACTTTTTTTTTTCTTTTTTTTCATGTATATAAAAAAAGTAAAAAAAAAAAAGTCAGAATTCTGAGATTAATGTCAGAATTCTGAGAATAAAGTCAGAACTTTTTTTTTTTCATGTGTGGCCCTAATCCTCTTCCGTACAATTCTGTTCACTGAAAATAAAACGTTTGATCTTTTCTTGAGACAGGCTTATCTTTCTTTCCTTCACAACCTTGCACTTTTCATGCTCTATTAAACTTTTTGACTTTTCCAACAGCACTATTGGAAAAAGTCTGTGAAATGATACAAAGTAGAGTTGAAACAGTGAACGAGGGATGTTGTATGTCGATCAATAAACACCCTTTTAAACACCTGCAAAAAGCAACATCATTCCAGGTTTAGATGCCTAATGTCTGAATCTATTATACATCTGTTAAACGAAGCTGAAACAAAGCAAATTTAATCACCATAAATTTACATCCCTGCGTGTTAAGCCGTTTAAAAGTTGCCATTGGATTGGTCTCTCCATCTCCATGTGACATCTCTGATGGGTATTAATATGCATCTGTCTGTTCAGAGGAGATAACTTCAGCATCTGCTGCTCTGTGAAGCGTTTAGGTGCTGGAGATGTCAGGCTCATTCTTGTCAAGGGCCCACCTAGCGTTTTAGCATAGGCTACTGAAGCGATAACACACAGGGCTTTGAGATGTAATGCATAGGGTCTTTCACCGCCTGCTGTCCACCCCCTTACACGCACACACACGCACACACAATGCCAACGATCCAGACGACTGGGTGGTTGTCTGTGGGTATTTTCTTACAGAGAGAGATGCAACCGTGCCTCCAATAACATCTCATTAGGGAGTACAACAAGAGGAGGTGTTGTAAGGACAAATTCTGCTGCACCAAATGGGAAAAACAATTCAGTGTTATCATTTCCAACAATACCTTTTATTTATTTGTTTACACTATGTTGCCAAAAATGTGATGATAATAATCAGACTGCAAAATAAAACTGACACTAAAAAGGTGAGCTTCATTTCTTATGAGTAACTGTGGTCATAAATAAACAATGAAACTGGCAGGAACAGATTATCTAAGGGGCAGCGGCAGAACATGCAACACCACTACACTCAGAAGTTCAAATAGTATCTCTGTGTGTTGTTTTAAAGTAGCTCTCATTATATTTGTGGTCAAATTTGGGAAATTTGAGGGCTGTGTAGTGCTTTACATTTAAGCTTCATTTTACAATAGGTACAGCTGGGAAGTGTTTGGACTGGGAAGATGAAGTATCATCAGCACACAGGCTTGTCCGTGTTCAATTCAGCATAATGCAATGCCTGCAATTTGATGAGAGAGGCTGTACCGCAGGTCCACAGACAGGAACAGCTCCAAAAATAATCAGATCATAGACGACAGCTCAGACCTCTGGCTCTGTATCGTCTGTGCATCCATCATAATCACGCAGGGAAATGCATCCAGAATATAAATTTGACATGTATTGACGTAGAAAGACTTTTCAGTAGTGTGTTGCTGCTGGCTGTGTCACAGCCTAAGCTTTTGCTGTCCCTGGTGCCAGCGCTCAGTAAAAAGCTCTGCTGACAGCATGTAGACGCCTCTGTGTGCATTGACAGTGCAGTCGTCAGGGGTCAGCAGCTAACAGGCCACGGGGTGAGCTGCTCATGCGAATCTCACACAAAATCCATTCTGGCACCTTTTATTTTCTCTTTTTTTTTACTACATATGTCAGTAGGGAAAGACACAGTGGCTATGCTGCTCACCACATTGCACCAGAATCACAGAAATGGTTGCTCCTTTTCACAGTTTTAGCTGTCATCACCGGGGGCTTTGTTTGTCAAGCATAGCTGTAAACCATTTCTCCTCCTCTTTACTCTCATGTCACTTCACCCATAGTGTGTTTGCAGCAAAGCAGCAGTTTGAATAACAATAGTTGGCACACATATTCACTTAATGTTAACGTGTTATTAGTTGATGAAAACAATGAACAATGATGAGACTCTACCATGTGCCAGTTAAAAGGTGCTTTGCATATTTTTGAATAATAATCTGGAAAGAATTGTCAATATAACACCTATTTTCACCTATACAGGTATTTTACCTTTTGGTTAATTGTGGGGTGGGATGCAATGGGCTTGCAATTGCAACCAAATTTAGAGAATACATACATATATCAACCTTAACATAATTCTTACCAGTATATCTTTTATCGACAAATAACCATGCTCAAGCCTTTATTTAAAACAGTGCAGCCAGTTTCTTTTCTCACCAAAGGTTGCAGCAGATTGAAATATAAATTCCTTCCTTTAGATGTGGTTTGTTTGGGACTATGTGTGTCCCATCTTTTTGGGATTCCTAAAAAAAATGTTTTATCACACTGCTGATTTTAAAATGAAACCTCTCATTAAAGAAACCTCTCATTAAAGACCTCTCATGGCCCCTCTGAAAGAGCAGCTATATCTGGATTAAATGGTCCCAAACTGCCACTAGTCTGTTGGGAATATGTATTAAATTAATCCAGTTTGACTTTATTTTATTCATTGGTTTATTTCAGGGACATTGCACACTAAACAGTCAAACTGTAAGTGAGCCAGAGTTAGCCTAAGAGGCTAGTTTACATCCGTTGTCCCCTGCCAGAACGCAACCTAAAAGTACAGAAATAAAATGCATGTATAAACAAAGATTAAAAAACAACATAGTCGACTCAGAAAATACAGTAACACATGCTCAAGCCTTTATTTAAAACAAAGGCTGACAGTACTGTAAGCTTAGGTTACTCCTTAAACTGAGGAAATACTGAGATAATAAAAAAAACTCAGCCAGAGGATGTGGTGCTACTCTGCAATGTCATGATAACAATCATAGAGGACAAATATAGTCTAGCTTCAGCCGCATACAAATATTAGTTTCTCACATTTAGTACTACTAAATTAGCATTATTAGCATCATTACATAAGTGGCATAGGACTCAATATTGCTGGATAAGTTAAGTATAAAAGAAGAGACAAGAGCTTTTTTCAAACATTTCTCAAATGTAGCTGCTCGCGAAAATAACTTGACATTTTGTTAGAATAATGTCAGACTAGCCAACTTTTGTTCATAATAAGGAAGGCACAGGCCACACCTGCCTCAGCTGACACACCTGACTTCCATCACCTAATTATCTGAATCCTATAAATAGGCGTCTCTGACACGTGGTCCTTTTTACACATTGCCTCACTACTTAGTGTGTTTGACACCTCAACTGGCATGTGTTTGAGACAAAATATGGCAAGAGATATTTTTCTAACTCTAGGAACAAAGCAGGTGCTCTGGTGTTAACAAAGGCTTTTTAGTGTTTTAAAAGAGAAGAGGCAGCTTTCTCTTCATTTTTGTGGGCAATCGATTAGAGTCGACATATTTACTGTCTGTTGAAACTGCAGACTACAAAACTTTGTTTTCTTTCTGGAATGTCTAAAAATATAATTAATTATACACATCCTCCAAATTCATCATCATAATAATTTCAGTGCATCCCAACACATAGGGAAATACAACATTTTACTTTACTGCTGAATTAAAAGCTGCAATGACTGGCTTTGGGAAATGAGAAACCTGGGTAAAAGAAAGACAATATGTTTACTCAATCTTTATTGTACAATTTGTCCTGCTTTATAAAATTGTATCTGTCACACTCCATTACACAAAATGATCATTGGATTGCAATGCCAGTACAAGAGGCAATATGGGAGGAGAGCAGTTCAGACAAAGCTGTTGTAAAGATACTCGTAGAAGTCATAGGTTTACTTTGATTTGATTAAACTTGACATAAAAATGAAGGGAGTGTTTGGGCAAAAATAACTTATTTAACTTTATTATGCATATATATTTTAAAGCTAGCAATGCAAAGATCAAGACTAGATAAAAAGCATGGTTGCATAATGTGCATGTTATGCTGTTTGACTATTGACAAAACAGTATCAAACAGATCAAATAGAACCCTGAAAAAGTACGATGCAAAATCACTGTTTTAGAGAGATGTGCCGAAGCGATCATCATTGCTTAACCCAGCCTGCAGAACAACTGAGCACTCTGCAAAAAGGACAGTGTACTACACACACAGTAAGAAGTAAGCTAGACATGTTCAAGTAATGAATTAAAGATGGGGCCAGGTTTTAAAAAGGAAAAAAATAAAGAAAAAAGTTTGTGGTTACCTGGAGATTATAAATAATCCATTTGTTAATGGATTTATTCGAGCACAGAAGATTTTTTCTGCATTTATTCTTTCAGACACTTGCTACAGCCGAGCCAAAGAAGGCGATTGATAACTACTGTTTGATTTCCCAGCTGCAGATTTATTCCATTTGGACTTGTTGTTGCTGTTCTAGTTATCAGTACTGTCCTTGCAGGGTATATTGTTTTTAAATATGTATTTTGTGTACTGTGAAAACACAAATAAATCCCATTTATTTGATTATACCAAATGTTTCTATCATGTGATGTTACCAAAAGCTGAAAATAAATCTGCACTTAACTGAAAGAAGAAAATGCTTTTGGAAGCGTGTACTTGTATCAGAACTTGGTTTGGGTTGAAAAAGGTTAGCGGGAGCCACATTTTTTTTTTCCTGAGCCTGTTACACGTTGCTTAATGGCATGAACGTATCACCCCTTCACATTTAAAAACTAACCTTCCTAATAGATAATCTAATGGCGCTTTTCCATTGCGTGGTATCAGCTCAACTCGCCTTGACTCAACTCGCATTTTTGGTGTTTCCAAAAACAAACAAAAACATGCAAAAACATGGTACCTGGTCTCTGGTAGCGGCTGCTTTTCTGGTATCGCCTCGCTCGAGGTTCCAAGCGAGCTGAGCCAATGCTAAAAGGTGACGTCGGCAGACTGCCGGCCGCTGATTGGCCAGAAACTACCAGCTTCATTCTGTTGTATATTCTCCCAAACTCTCCGGGATTCTTCAAGTGTATGTTGTCTCACCGCGTGCAGCCTTCTCTGGCTCTTTCATTTGATTTGCATCACATATCCAAAAAACCTAATGAAATGTCCATATATTCGCTAAGCTCATCCAGTTGTGTTGGTTGTTGGGAATGTTACTTTAAACACACTGTACATGACACGAGAGGAGACATGTTGGGCAGCTAGCAGCTGTAGGCTATGGCCCATGGACCTATTAAAAAAAGCCTAGTTAACCAGCATGGACAGAATTGATAGCGACCAGCCTCGGACTGCACTGATTACCTCAATAAATTATTCAGGCTGAGACACGGCTAGTGTTTGAAAATACGTATCCTGAAACAAGCACTAAACAGTCAACTTTAAGATGCTAGTGTTTACATGCATAGGGATGTACGTGACGCATCCCTACAGCCGACTGAGTGGCAGAGTCCACACATCGGGACACCAACCCTCCCTTTTAATGGCCCGTACCAATATTCTTCTACTTCTTTTAGCAAACAGATACAAGGGGGGTATATTCTTAAACATTTTCTATCCGTATTTTTGGCGTTTGGTCCAGTTAATAGTACAACAACTGCTCGTTATTCCTGCTTTGCTACTTGGCTCCGGAGTCGGACCCTTTGTATGGCGACCCCGCCCACATTCAGGAGGTACTATTTGCAGTGGAAAACGAACCGTGTTGCTACCGAACCGAGTTGAGCTGAGTCGAGTTGAGTCGAGTAGAGCTACATGTGCGGTGGAAAAGCGCCATAAGTGCACAAGACTACGCCCGACATAGCAACTTTCTCTAGCCACACTTTCCACATCACAAAACGATTTTACACATTGTGTTGTTGTAACACCGTCACACCTTATACCTCACTCCTAGTGTGTTGTACATGTCTCATTTGCATCCGTGTACATATGCTTCAAGCACTGATAAGTGGGCAGAATGACAACTCTGCACGGAAGGCACCTGAGTTGGTGTTTTGAGCGCAATTATAATCACCTCTCGCATGGTGCTTTTCACTCTGCATATAATATGTTTTGCAGTATTCAAATCACACCCCTCTATCCATATTTATAGCCGTCCGTGAGAGAGCCGGGCCTGCGTGCTAAAGGTTCTCTCCCCTCGTGTGTAATTATTCAGTCCCAGTGGCTGTAATACATCAGTAATGCTGTTTATGGCTCAAGGTCAGAGCCCAGTGTCCGGCTGAGCCGACTCAGTGATGGATTACTGTTTTCCAGAGCCTTGAACTCTGCAGGACAGTGACAGATTTCAGCAAATCAAGAAAAAGACCCTTTCTCCGGGTCCTTATTGACACTTGGGAGGCATCTGAAGAATAAATACTCTCCGACCTTTTCCTGCGTGTGTTGCAGTCATGTGATGACCCTCATCATGTGTCCCTGTAATCTCCTCGTTGTTAAAAGGAAAACTTTGCCCTCCCTGCCTCAGTGTCCAATCAGTGTCCCTCATCTTCCTGCTCCTTTGCTTCATCGAATGGGTTGTTGCCGCCGTCAACACATCTGTCGGTCCAAAGCACTTATGTATTTTTCATGCATTCTTCTTCAATGATTTAAATGTAAATATTAATCGTTTTACAGTAATTTTACATTTTCAGCACATTTCTGGCTCTAATCCTTGATCTCCTTACTATAGATACTTTACACAGAGAATGGCAGCTGTTTTTGCTCTGATAAAACCATCGTATCTGCCTGACAGTACAAAGTAAGGAACCAGATGGCAAAGAAAGTTCAATAATTTTGCAGTTCAAGAAATTAATTTTAATCAAATGTCCAACTGACTATTGGGTTGTGAATATTTGATATTTGTCAGGTGGAAGCAAGTTAAACTGAATGAAAATGTATAGAGAAAAGTCTTAAAAATGTGGTGTGTCTATCATTACGATACTCTCAATTAGTTACTTCAACAACCACCATCCCACTCACTTTTCCAGACATGGTATTGCCTGATTTTCATTCTTTTTTCTTTTTTTGGGATTCTTCAATCTCCAGGGTTTTTACTACGCACATTTCAGAACTCTGCAGGGTTTCCATAACATCAAGACAGCTCGATATGGACATAAAAGTGCTGTGGGTTGGTGGGCTTTCACAGAGGCTTTTCTCTGTCAGCGAAACAGGTTGGTTTTAAAACAAGACAGAAAAGTTTTATTTGATTTGATTGAAATTTATTTCGAACATGTAAAAGAAAACAGAAATTATGTTACAGAAAATATTGATGTTGCACAAAATAGAAAGCATACTTAGATACATGAATGACAAACACTTGATAATTGTAACAACATGTTCGAAAAGGAGTGGGAAGAAGTTAACACTTAATCCCACCCCTTCTCCGTAACTCATTTTAATTAAGCTTCCTTAATCATAATAATTATTATCATTAACAGTCTTACCAGGTAAACGTGAAAAAATTAGAGGTATCATACCTTCCACTATAATGATACAACTTCCTAATACATTTTCATTTCATTTAACTTTTATTTATCCTCGAGAGACCAATTGAGGGGTGACCCTCATTTTCAATGACGTCGAGTTCAAACAAATTCAAAGGAAAAACAACAATACATTAACAATATTCAACGCAAATACATCAAATACACAACAACAGGTGAAGAGAAAAACAATTGAAACATTTACACAGTGGTGAAATTAAGTGGTAGCAATTAAAATTAAATGGGTGAGAGTACAATATAGCCTAATTAAAACAGTTACAGGTAGAGTTTGGCAGATTTAAAATAGTTTGTTTAAATTGGTTAAAGGATATGAAGTTATTTAGTTTAATTTGTTGCTGTAAGTTGTTCCAGGAGTCAGGGGCACTGAAGCTAAAAGCTGTCTTTCCTAGCTCAGACCGGGCTTGTGGGACATAAAGCATAAGCATGTCAGTGGAGCGGGTCTGATAAAGCCCATCTGAGATTTGCAGCAATTCAGTTAAATAACGAGGAAGCTTCCCGGGGGAATACGAGGGAATAATATTGCGCTTGGCTGAAAGGTGAAAGTAAAATCTGCTGAGCAACGTTTGGCTGTTTACTCTCATTCATCTTAGGCAGAGACTGGTGTTTTTTTTTATTAAGGATGAAAAGTTATTAAATTACTTTTCCTCTATTGGAAAGAAATAGGCAACTGTTTGAATTTGAAATGTCTTCAGGAAACAGGAGGATAAAAGATAAACATAAACAATCAGCTCTGTTGGTTCAGTCAGCAAATCAACACATTTTCAGATCCTCTGCTATTTGTCTGGAATGATGAAAAAAAGCAAAAATCCCATAAAGGAGTTTTTTTTCAGTTTCACACTGAACAGATATTACTTCCTCCACTGGAGAGGTAATGTTTTCGGTCCCAATTGTCCCTATTTGTCCTTGTTTGTTGGTAGGCAGTGTATCTCAAAAGTGTGAACCGATTTTCAATTAGATTTGTTGTTCAGCTGTGGGTCAAGAAATGTGTGATTTTATGTGACAAGTTGGTGTCAGGTGACTGCCAGGAAACAGAGCACACATAATGATTTGAAAGAAAAAAATAATTATGGCTTCATGTTTGCTGTGATGAATCCTCTTCTTCTGTTGAAGGGGATTTTCACACTTAACGAAATGAATGGCATGGCTACTTCTTTATAATACCTTTCATACTGTTCATGCTGATGTGTGTGTGAAAGGAAAAACTGGACAAATTCTTAAGTGCACAATTTCCATTCGGTTTCTGAGGCTTTTTGTCAATACTGTACAACACAACATAAATAATGGATCTGTTCTGTGATTATGTTCCCTCATTGTGTGGGTAGAGTAGTGTATGAATCACTACACTACATGCAGCAATCAGTGTGATACCAACGCTCCAACAGCTGTTCAGTCATCAGTGTTTGAAGTGTTGAGGTGTGTCTGACTCTCTGGAACTCACTCAGCATTCAGTCCTTCACGGCGTCATGCTCCCCACGGGCCGCCGACTAAGAGCTTCCTACTTTGTCAAATCCACCGACGCTGTCTGCATACCATGGCCCACTCCTATGGTCTCATGGGTAATCTTCCATCTATTGACTCCACGCAAACAGAATTTTCATGCTCTGACTTTTGATTTGTGAGCCTCAGCGTCCCAAACTGTGTGTCTTCTCTTGTCTGTGACACAACTTCCTCTACAACATGAGTCAAAATATCTCCAATCAAAGTATATGATGACTGCTAATATTGTAACTTTATCAACAACAGTGTTTCAAGCCTCAGGCATTGTGGGAATGTTCTGGGAAGGAATACATCAATACAACTGCTGAATAAATGATAAATAGCAGCTCTTATTGTTACCTGTTCCTTCTTGAAGGACGGCATAATTTTTCCATTACAGAACAAAATACACCCCTTATTTTCTGCATCTACAAAACTTCAGAGCTCCAGTGGCTGTAGCGCATTAAGAGGTTTATTGACAAAGCAAAAGTCAATTTGGTTCACAAATACATGCTATTCAAATTGAAATCCTTTGAGACGGCACACATTGACACTATATCATACTACTACAGCCAAATTGATTTCCTTGCTAATATAAGGGGTTGGAGGTATGGAGCATGCAACTCTTCATTTAACAGATCACTGCTCCTTCTTGAAGTATTTTTGCAATATCTCAAACTTATCCGCTTTCAAAAAGTTCCAATTTGTCCATAACCATTGTATTATTTAAGTGGTATTCGTGGTCAGAGCTAACAAATGCATTTCCTTTGCTTTGCCTGTGACTGTTCCAGAATAATAGCCTCCCTGTGTTTTGCCAGTTGCATACCATGAAGCAGCAGCATCAGCAGTATTAAGTTGTATAATATAATATATTACATTTTTAATATTTGTTTATATTTTTTCAATAGGAGTGCAAACAGTATAAATATTAAAGCTGATATAACATTATAAAACAGTAACAGTGGAATACAAGCTGGGAATTGCAAGGCAGTGCGGAAATGAAGGACTACTAACAATGAATAGATATATATATATATAAAAGGAAGGAATGTCAATACATTTAATATCTTAAGCTGGAAATATGCTATCTAAATAAAATTAACTAGGGTTTGATTTAGTAAAAATCTTGCACATTATAACTTTGAATGATTGTAATACATTTTTATAGTGCTGACCTCTGAGGAGAGTGGAAGAGACAGAGAGTGTAAAATGGAGTAAGTTTTCATAGTTGCTGTGTCGCACCATCTACACTTTATTGTTAAATTATTACATTTATTCAATCAGCTCTTTCCAATATCCAGAGCATGTCCCCGCCAGCTGCAGGAGCAGGGACTGTGTCACTTTGCTGCTCCGACTGCAAATGAGTCGGAGCAGCCTGACATGAATTAGCCAAGTATTTTTGAGCATTCAGTCAGAAAGCTGCAATTAGCGACAGTTAAAAGCAGGTATGAGCAGAAATAAGCACAGCTGCCTGAGTCAATGGCAATTAACTTGAGAACACTAAATTGGAGTTTCAAAAACCCAGAGGAAATATGGCTGAAGAGTCACGGCTGTTATATTTGATAGTTTCTACAAAAGTTCCAGTGAGAGCCAATTAGTTCTTTTAACAAGCGGGTAGTGGAGTTGGCTGTGTTAGAGATGGTGTAAAGCCTTTGTGACTAAAATTGAACTGTTAGAACTGATGCATCCATTTGATCAGGGGATCTGGCAGATGAGGCTTCAATAAGCAGCTAAATGAACTGTAAGCAGGTGCACATCTACGCGTCGATCCGTCCACTGGCTCATGAAGCTGGTCCTGAAATGACTAGTGTGGGGATTTGAAAGAGAAAGTGACTGATTTGCAACAAAATCTAGGTTTGTCATTGCCATCCACCACTCTACATACTGTATTTAGCTAAGAAGCCTTATGCCCATCTAGTGTCCCTGACTTGAATGAGGAGGTTTCAGAAAGGGTATCCCCACACACTGAATATGAAAACAAACAAGTGTGTTTTTATCCAAGATATCAGATAGGTACTGTCACAAAATATCACACCAGTCCATCCCATATTTTAAAGAGTAATTTTTGTGTGTCAACCCCTGAGGATGAATTGTAAAAACTTTAATGATTCCTTGGTGAACTCTGCATCTATTGCCCAGATGTCCTTACATAATTCCTGCCCTCCCCTCAGCTGAAGAAGCCGCTGGTCTCTTCACCATATATGCTTTTTGACCTTATCTCTATTATGCATTTTTGGCAGTGTATGTATTGGATCCTGTCAGTATCTTATTGTGTTGACATGTTGCTTTTATTTTGAGAGGAGGAGCAGGGAGCGAGTGGTTTAACTGCAAAAACAAGAAAAATAAAGATTTCTGCTTGTTGTGTCACAGCCGCCTTCATCCTCCTCTGTCTCCTCACTTTGTTTATCATGAGGCTCCTGTCACTGCTTTTGATGCCGGACTTTGTTTTTTCCTCCCATCTTAGTGTGACACATTCTGCTACCATTTAGATGTTAGTCAGGCTTCTCATTTTACTGGCAAAGCAACTATGTCACACATTTTGTTCAGTCTGCAAAATAACCCCCAATCCCCTCTACATGGGCTGTAAAGAGCCATGCGTGTGGATCTCACGCCTCGGCGTGATACCGGGTTGGTTGGTGCTATTCCTCCGTTCATTTAGACGGGCGGGAGGTGCGCATGTAACTCACACGCCCTGGTCAGGCAAGGCGTGTAATAGACCCGCCGGTCCATGCGTGTGGATCTCACGCCTCGGCGTGATACCGGGTTGCGTGAGGAGACACTAACGTTCTTGCTTCGTTGCATTTCTTTTTAATGTACATTTTGCTCCAACTGTTTTTAGCAGTGGTGAACTAAACACAGACAGGTGTGATAGGCTAATTGAAAATAAATCACTGTAAGTGATATAAATTGATCTCTGGTTTTCTGTGTCATTCACTGATTTCTGGTTTCCATCTCCTTATTTTTGGAGACCTCAACCAGTTAAAAAAGTACCATCTCATACACACTGACAGGTGCCCCGAGGAACTTTCAGTTTGTGTTCATTCTTGCAGCTCCTTTAGACGAAAGCGGTAGTGTTTTTATAATGCCAGCTCTAGTTCCTGGATGAGCAAGGTGTACCTGTGAAAAAGGCCTTATGAAAAGCTATATAAAAATAGCATTCTTTGCACGGATGGTCTTGTTTGCTGTTACATGTAATTTATTGTAATCTGAGGAAAAATTAGACTGTTTCAGAAATATTTAAAAGTTCCTCGTAGCACCTTTAATGAAAGTCCATGATGTACTATATTTCCATAGAATCAAGGTTGCGGCTGTTGCTAAAGGAGCAATAGTTTTATTTTCCAAGACAATTTTTGGATTAAACTTATGTGCTAATTATTAACTTGAAGCTCAATAGTCAGCTATCATCCTGCAGGCAGAAGAATGACTGAAAGAAGTGTTAAGAAGAGACACGGAGCTGCCAGACAGTTGGGATGGACAGATGAGAAGACATGGGGTCATATCCCTCCGACATGCCACACGACTAAATCAGAACAAGGTTCTTAAAAATGTTGCATATTTTGACCCAAAGTCCAATAGGCATCATATAGTTAATGAGGAACTCGGGTTGTCACGTTGTAGAAAACCTGCATATATTTCTGGCACCTTTTTTGAAAGTGGCGTCTACGTTCTTCTTTTTTATGATTTCAAAGGGAGCGGTGACAAAAAGGACATAGAAAGACAATAGAGGTGAAATAAGAGAGGTTGGTTCTTCTTTTTGCTTTGGTCTACCTTGACAACTCTGATCTCTCTCTCTCTCTCTCTCTCTCTCTCTCTCTCTCTCTCTCTCTCTCTCTCTCTCTCTCTCTCTCTCTCTCTCTCTCTCTCAACGCCTGACTGCCTCTTTCTTTCATGATCAATACATTCTCTTTGTTTCCATTGCACAACATAGAGAATCCCTTTTGGCAATTCAGCCTGATTTTCTTTTGAAATTACCTGCCGAGCGCCATGTGTGTGTGTCTTTCTTATGTTGTTTCCTAATCCTGTCCGATCATTAAGCACTTTCCCTCCTTCTAGATTTGCGGTTGCTTTTACTTTTGCATGAAATAATTTGAGGAAAACTATGCAAAAAAATAATAAAATTGCGGCTTGACTATAACAAACTGCAATGTCCTGGGCCCTAGAGCAGCACATATTACACATAGTATGGACAAACAAAAATAATCACAGAAGTTAACAAAATATAACTTGTGTTTTTAAAGCATCAGCAGTGATCTTAGAGTTTGACACGTAAGCTCAGTGTGTTGCAGTGTCATCATTGGTTCAAGTCACATATGAATTGGAAATGTCTTGCAATCATCCTGTAAATGCAGCAAAGGACTTATTCACTTGAATTGTTCTACTTAGTTCGTAAACAACATAAAAGCCACAAAATGGTGAAAAAATATGTTTAAATACCATCAACCATATGGTCTCATGTCATTTTAACAGATGATCACTGGATGTGATATTCAAAGAAAACAAATGCTCCATAGCTCCATTTTAACTGCACTGTGATGTTGAAAAGCATGTGTGGTGCCTGGAAAACTTGCCTTATGTTTGTAAGGGTTTGGGGTTTGTTGAAGGAGTTTTGAATTATTTTGTCAAAGTGGATGCCCCCGAGTGGAGTCTCAAAGCTCTCCAACACAGTCTCCCAGCATGTGAAGGGTATAGAGTTCAGGTGCAGTGATGCAATGCTGCTTACCAGAGGCCCACTCTGATGAAATTCATTTTTTTTTTATTAAGAATGCATGAACATTTATAAATCTAATCAGTCAAAACTCCTGAGCTCCCTGAATAAATGTGTCTTTATTCTTATTATCCAAATGTAGTTTGCAGTTACTCCTTTCAGACACAGGGTGGCACAGTTTGATCATTTATTCTAAAACCTCCTTATTGTTCTGTAAATCAGGCATGTGTTGAAGGAATTACAGACCTCAGAGTGCATTCAGCACTGATCGTCATGAATAGTTATATAATAATTGTATCTGTGGTTGGTTCAAAACAAAAAAAAATTGTGTGTTTAAGGCAGCCATGGAAAGGTTAAAGCATTAAAAAAGGTAGAGTAATTTAACAGTGATCCTCAGACTCAGTTAGATTTTGAAATTGCCTTATATAAAAGGTTTTCTACACATGCATGCTCCTAGAGCTATTTTACATTTGTTTTAAAAAAAACACTTCAACCTGGTAGTAGGAGCAGGATGTTAGTGAACAAACCCATCTACTTTATGATATCATGGTGAAAGTGTCAGACAGCCTGACATTTAATCTTTTCATCTGCAGGGTTGCTGCTTTGTACTGAGCCTGACCTCTCGCCTCCTCGACTAGATCATCGCAATGAACCTTTCCATACCATTCAGAGCCATGGAGCTGTCAATTTCAATATAATACAGATATAAAAGTGTTCTTGCTGATGTCATTTATCTCCACACACACTCCACAGTGCTCTCCTTATCTCAGAGCAATGTCCGTCCCTTCTTCTCCTGATGCTGCCGAGCTGTTCATTCTGGTAAATGGTAAATGGTAAATGGTCTTGACTTATATAGCGCTTTTCTAGCCGATTTTCTCAGCCCCAAAGCGCTTTACATATCTTACCACATTCACCCATTCATACACACACTCATACACCGATGGCAGTGGTGACTGGTGACTCGGGGGAAGGAAAAAAATATGAATGCTGTTTAAATTGAAATGTTCCCACAAAGCAGTGAAATACATCACCAGCCTTCTCTAACAATGAGAGGAGCAGGAACTTTTGATGACATGATTCAGACGGAGACAGATTATACTTACGTGTTTCTGTTGGGTGTTAATCTTCTTTTTTTGTCAGCCAAATGCAAAAACAAACTGTTTCATCAGGAAACAATGAAGCTGATAAATTCAGATGAAGCAAACAGATTCACGAGGGCCATTTATTATTTGGTTCAATCTTTATTTAGAATGCTGGTAAAAAAAAAAAAAACATTTGTTATGTTAATCTGTCCACGCCCAGAAAATGTAGTGAGTGTATATCATGATACATTCATGTTTTGTAAAATGCACAGAAAACATACGAAATTTTAAGACAAACAGAAGGCAAGTTATTTTCTACTTTTCATGAAGAGTGAAGCACAAAAACATTATTGTACAGTATCTCACAAAATCTCTCCATTTGACCTGAGCCGCCGGGGGTCGATGGTGGAGATGGTTTAGTCCGGGAGTGGCTCAGAAGTTTGGGCAGCACGTCTCTGCTTTATTATCAGACACTGATTGGTTTTGCTGCCTGAGGTGAGGTGATGGGTACGATGAGGCTTCCAAAGGCCAGAAGCTGGAGGTGATTGACAGGTGGCAAGCAGGAGACAGTGCAGGCGGGCAGAAAGCTAAACAATGCTTTAGAATGTACAGAGTTAACAATATGGCTGCCTACAAGCAGCCACTTAACAGCGTCCATAAGAGTAATAATCTTCCCCCTATGCTGTGTGCTGCTGCTCTAGGGAAATTCCAGTGTCAAAGCCGGGAATCCCCTGTTTACCCTATGCTCTTTTATTTATATCTTTGTGAGCACCACATTCTTAGACACGTTTGCAAAGTGGTACAAGACTTAATCGAAAAGTATGACAATGTTCACTTTATGACATTAGTTAAAAATACTCGTAATTTATTTAAAAAAAAACAGTATTATAATGTTGGCCAGTGTGTGTTTGCAGTGAAAAGGCTCTCTGTAGGTATGACATGAAGTGAAACTACTTCTACAAAGTTTCAATGAACAAAAAACATTAACCTCATCTACAGACAACATATCTATCTAAGTGAAGGTTAATTTAGTGATAACCAATTAATGAAGGCTATGAACCCCATGATAATAAATCAAAAGTGACATCACTGGTGCTGCTATTATTTAGCTGTACTGTGACACATTTGTGTTTACCTCTGCAGGAGATGTGTGAGTATACCCAAACTGTTCACGTGACATGGACTTATTATTTTATAAGTCATCATTTCAAAAATAAAGAAGCAGAATGCCTAAGTTGTTGATAAAGAAAAACATGAAGCTTTGCTGTCATCTGGTGGTAGCTAAAATTGTTGTTGTGTGTGTGTGTGTGTGTGTGTGTGTGTGTGTGTATCAAAATATTCCCCTCCCTGCAATTTACTTTGTCATAGTATGCAGTCTGATTTGTACCTTAATACAGACGCAGTTATGTTGCTCTAATGTTAACACACCCACTGCTGTTGTTCACATTTCTATTTGGAGAACATGAGAAGGCAAATAGAAGAGCAGACCTCTCATTTCAACTTAAGGAAACGTTTAATGTATGTGATATACACTCACCGGCCACTTTATTAGGTACACCTGTTCAATGGCTTATAAAAACAAAAAGCTAATCAGCCAATCACATGGCAGCAATGTAATGCATTTAGAGCTAAACAATGCACTCACTAAAGCTCTGTCAAGAGGCAGAGGGGAGCTCAAAGAAAAGGCAGGAGAAGAACAAGATTTTTTTTTTATATATTTTATAATAAAGTAAAAGCTTGAAATACTTGTATTAGGCTACATACACACAATCAATTTCGCTGCGAGACAGTGAATGTCGTTATGTTTACAGGAACCTGCATATGGTACCTGCACTGCGGTGCTTCAATCCCAAACACATCCTGCCCATATATCAGTGTCCTTGGGCAGCAGGAGCATGGACCTAACATTGCTCCTAATGATTAGGCATGAGACTCTGAATGAGAGTCAAATTGTTTAACTCTTTCGATAAAAGTGCAATATAAATGCTACCTATTTACTTTTTAAGAGATTCACAAATATCCCAACAGATTGACTACGGAAACAACATATACCTTGCTACATGACATACAATTCCTAACCCATCTGTGTAAAACCATGTGAAATTGTTTGATGACACATACAATACAAAATACCCCAAATCTTGACTGCTAAGGCCCTTTTTGCTGTCTTTCTTTTTGATTTGCACAAACCGTCGTCTATCACACTTTAACGCAGTCACTCTGGGAGAGAAGAGGCTCCGAGCTGCTTTGCTTTAGAGGTGAGCAGATGTGGCAGGCGATGGCTTCCCTCACCATCTCAATGGACAGCTCAATCTGTTTCTTCACTGGCTTGGAGGAGGGACATATCTGCGGGCTGCGGGACTCTGGAGATGTGTCTGACCGTGAGTGGAGCACGTCAGGCTCTAAGTCTGAGTTTGGTTCACTCTGGCCCTCCGTGGCTTCCCTCTCTATTGGGCAGATTGGTAGAAACTGGGGCCGGTGGCTTGTGGTCTCTGTGTTTGCTCTGTGCCTTGGGCCGTACACTGAGCTGGGCATGGGCCTGGCCTTGAAGATTCGTCGTTCCTCTTTGGGGCCCTGGTTCCCCAGCTCTGCCAGGATCTTGGCCTCCTTCTTCCTCCTCTCTCTCTCCAGGAAATGGAAAGGCTGCGGCGAGGCAGCGCTAGAAGCTCCATTACCTTTGGCGTTATGGTCATTGTTGCTGCTGCTACTTCTGCTTTGGTTGGATTGCAGACAGGAGCGGCGGCTGATCATTTCATAGAGCGGCAGGTGTATGTGTGCCGGTGCTGGCGACGCCCGGAACTTTTTCTGGCATTCTTGAAGCTCTTCCAGCTCCTGTCTCAGCAAGGTGTTCTCCAGCTGGATCTCGGAGCGCGTACGCACATGGTGCCTCTTCCTCTCCTCCTCTCGCTGCATCATCTTAAAGGGTTTGGGCACAGTGACCTTGGAGCTTGACCTAAACCTGATCCCAGTTTGGCGGGACACTCCTCCTGGCTGTTTCGCACAGGAGGCTTTGGCCTGGAACCAAAACTGTTGCTGCTGGGTCGTTCTTTTTTCAGGGATTTGGAGGATGTATCTGTGAGAAAACAAAGGAAAGTGGAATGTTATATGAGGGCTTCTACTACAAGAAAAACAAAGTTTAACAAGATGTCCATTACTACTTCACCAACCTCCTAAAGGTTTGGCCCTCGTCGTGAGTACTTCTTGGATTGTCCAGCTCCAGGTCCCCCATGCTGTCTTCTCCACAGAGCTCTGATTGGTCAGAACCGCTCGATGTGTCATGGAAGTCCAGTTCCTCCTGGGAGTTGATCCTCTGGAGTTTCCTGGCAGGACCGCTACTTCGGGGTGCAAAGATTACACAGGATCAGGAGAGAAGGAGACGCTAATTACACATATGTACTCATAGCGAGGGACAATGACACATTCTAACCTTTTAATTGTAATATATTACACAAAGTGGCATCTGATCTACATTTGTTCAGCATGAAAAGTACGACAAAAATACTGTTGTACAGGTCCAATGTGCATCTTAAATGTGGTTTATAGGTATATGTTCGATCACTTATTTCAGACACACATGTCCATATCAGTGTATAATATAGAAAATAAATAAATAAACAAGACAACATTTACTGTATACTTTCTGATGATGCTGATATAGATCAACAGTATTGCCCTTTTGGTATTTAAAACTATACATTACATTGAATGCTTTAAATGGAGGACTAGCCCTCTAAACAAACTAATCAAATGGCTGCCTGGGAGGATGTAGAACTATTTATACGACAGCACCACCCTGTGGATTAATATAGCAATAAAGATCAGAATCGTTGTGGTCTTTCCCTGGTAAACATCTCCAATCTCCAAATTTAAGCTCACAACATATTCATCCTAACACATATCATACCTGATGGACATTCTGGCCTCTCTATTCCCTCCTAGTCCCAAACCCCCATCATGGTCTTGGTCCCCGTGCCACTCTCTGCCCTGGCTGATGTACATCCTCTCCAGGTCGGCCATGTTCCTTAGGTGAGCGCTCTTCAGCTCCTCCAGCCTCTGGTAGTATTCCCTGTTGGTGAAGTGAACATGCTGCTCCCTCTGCAGGCCGTAGATCTCCAGCGACAGAGTCCTGAAAACTCTTCTGCCTCCTTTCTCTTCCTCGCTGCTGCCCTCTGACTCCACCTCATAGTCCTGAAAGTAATCATAATAAACATAATAAATAAAAACACAAATTTTATATTCGGTTAGAAGCCTTGCAATCATCTTGGGATGCTAAAAATGCCTCATATTGTTGCTTTTTTTACTTTGTTTAACATTTTATAGTCTTTGTTTCAGAAAATAAATAATTAGTTGGAAGTCATGTTTTGTTGTTTTTTGCAACACCAGGCTCAGAATGCACTGCATGCATCGCTTTGATTTCAACCACTTTGGTTGCTTTTGAATTCCAAAGATCTTGGTGAAACTGTGAGGTAACATAATTAACTATTAACTTATATGTAAAATACAACCGTCAATGCTTAGTGTGGTGTGTGTGTGTGGATAATAAATATCTCTTTGTTTGCCTGTCAACCATTCACCATGTCAAAAAGATTATTTGAAAAGTTATTTCATAAAACAGTTTGGATTTGATTAAATATATTGTAGCTTATTTATAAACGTCAATTCTCTTACATTGTTTGCATTAAACTAATTAGCCCTAAATAACGATAAAGACTCATCCTCATCTAGTTTTGCTTGCTTGGATTCATAGTTACAAGCCATCACGTGCATTCACTTTTAAAATGTATTTGTTACTTGAGTCTTCTAGGTATTTTCCATGAGGGATAGTACAGGCTTTATATCATTTGCAGGCAGTTTATGGTGTTAATTAGTATGGTAAATCTTAAGGAATCTTGCATCTTCAAATCCTCACCTCACTGATACAGTCCTCGTCCCTGACAAAGTTATGATCTGTTTCCTCTCCATACAGAGCCATCAGTTCCTTGCTCTCCAGTGGGGGTGGTCGGTACATTATAGCTGCTGCGGGCTTCTTCCTTATTCTCCCAATAAATACAACAAACACAGACAGAAACAACAAAAAATAAACAGAGCTTCTGTGAGCTTCTTCTGTCACCTCTGTCTGCAAACTGACATGCTGAGCAAATAGCCCTGGCTAAATCAGAGCAGCACACCAGCAAAGATTAGCACGCGCCTTACTGACCGAGTGCTTTATCCTCTTATGAGGCGGAGTCATGAATTCAAAGTAGCCAAGAGTGTTGTTGTCCAGATGGTCCATATGGTCCAGTGGATTTTTTACTTGAAGACAGGATCCAATCTCAGATAGATCTGATTTACAGATTAACTATCTTATTTAGAGGCACGAGTGCTGATAAACAGCACCCTGCACCTGTTGCAGTTTGTCTGCAGGAGCAAAGGTGAAGAAGTGAACAATAGTTGTACTGTGGTAAGTGGTCATTTATTATTAAATATTGAATAATAGTAAAGGTTGCGCACATACACTCACAAATTCGAAGAGGACGATTGGGTAGTTGTGTAGTTGGGATTAAATATATAATTTTAAATCGTAAATAAACCTGTGTGTTCTCCTTCCATTTGTATTTTATAATATGTGTCGGAGATGAGGACAACACACTCATTCAGGCAGAGTGATGAGATGTGTTGCAACATGTACAACTACTAGTTTCCATCTGCAGCACCTGTGTAATTAAAATGATATTTGATGTACAAAGACTCCCGTATTCTTGTTCCATTTTTCATATTTTCAGCTCTGCACGATAAAGAAGCACCCTTCCCACTCCAACTCCAACCCTGCCTTCATCTATTAACAGTGTTACAATTTCTGGCATTGTAACAGAGCAGACCATGCATATACTGTATATCAATGAACCCTTGCCTCAGTTCAGCGGCGAGGTTTTGGGGATTTGACAGATGAAGGGGCGGAGAGGGAGGACTCATGGCCGATGCTAACTGTGGTAATCTCTTTACTTAGCTTTCTCATCACTGTCACCACAATCTCCACCGTCTGCTACAAGACCTTTCCCCATCTGTCTCCTGTCTTCCTCTATTTCATCTGCCGTCTATCTACCTAAGAGCCTGAGAAAGCAATTAGACAGATCTGAAAAAGAAGAAAGAGTAGAAGGAGAGACAGGGTGATATTTAAAGGAGAAGTGAGTGATATTTTTTGTTAATGTATGAGTTGAATCACTATATTCACACAGCAATCACTTAAACAGTAGGCACAGTTCATAACACAGGTCTCCCAGTCATTCAGCTTTGCAGTAATTGCCAGTTAAAATTTGGAGTATCCCGCTCGTTTTATCCAATCAGGAGACAGAGCTCTATAAAGATGCAGTTCTCTGTGCCCGTGAACAATGAATCGTTGCTCTCTATCGTGGCACTATCTAATGAAGACGGCTGTGTGTTCATGTGGTGATGACGTAGGGACGAGGGAGGGGACTGCTAACTGCAGTAACTGACAGGAAGTTAGCTAAAAGGAACAAATCACTTACTTCTCCTTTAAGCATCATTGACGGAAAATATCAAAACATGATGACAATAGTTTAGGGCAGTGGCAACCAACCTTTTTTTATGCTAATGATCCCATGAAATGAAGTTACATGTCCCTATGACCACAGATCACAGGTTAACCTTAGCATGTATTTTTGCAGCCCAAAAGAAGGAAAGTATGTTGTAATTAAAAGGTAAATAAATTCAAATAAGAAACCAAAACAAATAACACTTTTGTGTCTATTTAAAAATTGTGTCCATTATATTTTATCATTGGATCCCATAAAGGACCTGACCCCCGAGCTGGGAACCACTGCTTTTGTCGAAATCCACTAGAATTATTTTTGTATTGGCTGGTTCGTATTGGCTTGTTTCTTCAATGTGGATATGTTGAAGGCCTTTCTTCCTCTATAAAATATTTCTATTACGACTCTATTTCCAGGTTAATATAATGATTAACTTTATGTTAAGTATGAAATTCAGATAGCTACTGTTGTTTTATCCCGAGGAAGGGGACAATTGTCAAAACTCAAAAAGCAGATCATGAAAATAGTACTTTTTTTGCCTAATATTTATGGAATATCAGTGATATAAAGAATAAAGAATGCAATTGTTAATATTTAAGTCCCTTTAGGGATATGTGCATCTCCCTATTCTTCTGTTTTCAAAATATTTAACAGCATCAAGGCCATGTGATCAAAAAGACAACACAGCAGTTCATGCAATACAATATCTTTCCACACGGGGAGGCTGTTGCACCTTTTGTGAATCAAGAAGACACTTTCTGTTTTTCTACTTACAGTGATGTGCTCAAACCTCCTTCAATTTCCAGTGTAATATTACTGTATTCACCTGCATCAAACATTAGTTTTTAAATTATTAATGTAATTCTGAGCAATGAGCATTCAGGATATTCTAAAGTTGTGGTTTTGTCATTTTACAGGTTTTTTCTCAAGTATTTTGATTTTGAATTTGGTATTAGAGTTCACAGAAGCTTGTCTCTGCAGCCTCCCAGGTACAGACTCCTCTTTGTGTGTGTGTGTGTGTGTGTGTGTGTGTGTGTGTGTGTGTGTGTGTGTGTGTGTGTGTGTGTGTGTGTGTGTGTGTGTGTGTGTGTGTGTGTGTGTGTGTGTGTGTGTGTGTGTGTGTGTGTGTGTGTGTGTGTGTGTGTGTGTGTGTGTGTGTGTGTGTGTGTGTGTGTGTGTGTGTGTGTGTGTGCATGGCAACCGTATGTATGCAAGCATCCGTGCATGTATGGGAGCATGCATGTGTGAGCCTGTGTGTAGTGTAGTGTAGAGTAGACAAATATACCTGTTGTGGATTACTGGTAACATAAAGCATAACAGCCTATCCTGTTGTGCATTGGAGCAAATAAAGAAATCTACAATGCTAATGGGTGCGTGTAAATAAAATATTTTCTCCTTTTTCCTCAGAAATACCATATGAACTGCTCTCTACTGTGAATTTCCCAGAAATTTGACATTGTTGGACATTTAGTATTTTCTATATGTCCGCTGTATGTGTGTGGGTCCAGTTTGTGTGTGTGTATCCAGTGCTCCACAGTGTGTTGGCGTGGGATGAATAGGGGCAGTGTTCAGACAGAGTGGGCCTGAGTAAACAGTCATCACAAGCTTGGCCATCCGCCGCCAACACAGTGAAACGCGGCTGCACAAAACCACAGTTCTCCTCTGCTTTTTGAGGAGACAAATGGTGGTTAACATAACCACCAAATGTCTGAAATGTTTGTGATTTTCCATTCAGAAACATACAATGCATACCCCCCAAAGATGTATGCAGGTGGTAGAGTTTAAACTGTTTTGGCTCAGGGGCACTGAAGTGCAAATGCACTAACTAACCTCTATAGGTATTAATAGGTATCAGGGTTTGTAACCAATGAGAGAAGGAAGAGCCAGGGGTTGATAAGTTGTGTGTCGATCGAAGACACGTGGGCAGTGCAGTGGGCAGGATCCAGATGAGAGGCAAGGCCGGATTGACACACACACTCACACACACACACACACACACACACACACACACACACACACACACACACACACACACACACACACAGACAGGCAGGCAAACCAAGACATGTCTGACCATAAGTGTTTCCTTAGATGCCTTGGTTGTTGTTGTTGACATGATGTAGGTCTTTTAACAGAAATGGCATAATTTTTGTAGAAAACAGCAAAAAAGGATGAAAAGAAACGTGTTGCGATCAAAATAACACTTCATACATATAATAATCACATTGTATTCTCTTTTTTAAAATATCTTTTGATTTACCATCTGTGAAATACAAACTCCTGCCAGGACCCTTACAGATAAATTGCCTTTTCAAAGAAGAAGAAATACCAGCATTTTTCCAAGAAGAGGCCTGTGTTTATAGGAGGAAATCCCCCCTTGCATCACTTCATCTCACTTTACGTCACAAACACGCATGGTACAAAAACCACAAGCACAGTGAAAGTGATTGCACAGAAAGGATATTGGTGCACACTCTCATTTACCTGCACTCAAAACCAATGTGTTTGCAGATGTTTAGCCTTCCACAGGAACAAACAGTGGCGTGGACTCAGAGAGATTCAGGACTGTAGTGGCTCTTTCGTCCTCCTACGACCCCCCACTTGACAGAGACACTTTGCAACCTGTTTATTTTCGAGCTGGATACTCCACCCTATAGTCAACAAGCCCTGTTCATTAAGTTCCTCAGGCCACTTCTGTTACACAGACTGGGCTTTGAATTGGGAGGATGATTGAGCCTAAATATAAGACTTAGACAAACATGGCTACCTACCACCCTTCAGACTGACGTAATAGGAATCTATGATAAAATATATATTTGCATGTGGAAAAATTAGTGCTTTAAAGGTACTGTAAACAAAATGGTTCTTTTAGCTAACTTCCTGTCAGTGACTGCCGTTAGCAGTCCCCTCCCTCGTCCCTACGTCACAGCATTAATGCACTGCGGTCTTCAAGCAGCGAGTTATCTAGCATCATCTCAGACCAGTAATTTTTTGGCATTTTTATGCTTTATTGATAGTGTAGAGACATAGTTGAAATGGAGCAGAGAGGGGAGTGACATGCAGAGAACGACCGCGGGCTGCTGCTGGCCGAGGCCCATACGCCTTACCAACTGAGCTAAAGGCGCCCCCTTCTTTTTTAACCTACTTAGACAGGTTGACACTATTCCCAAACCTCAACATCTGACGATTAGTGCAACCACACACAAACAGTCTAAAACCCCCCAAAAAATATAGATAGTCTGTGCGGTTTTCTCACTGTTTTAACTTGAGTTAAATTCAGCAAGAAGCAGCTTCTTCGTGTAGGTTTATTTGAAGTGATTACTTTTTTTTAAATCTCACTCTTAAAACTATCTTAATATCTCACTAATGTGAAGGGGAAATATTGTATTACTTTTGAAAGGAAGACGTACCACCATGTCTGAAAAGACCAGGATGTAATGATATGTCAGCAAGGTCGGGAAAAGACAGAGGGAACAAAGTGGTCAAAAAAAATTAAAATCGGTGTGCTCTTTGGTACAAAGCACATTTGTGTTTCTTGTAATTGTATATATTTTTTTTTAAACACTCAATGTATAAAAGAGTTTAGTCTAATAAGTCCAGTTATTGTTTCTGCAAGCAACACACTCACTCACACACACACACACACACACACACACACACACAGACACACACATACACACACATAACTGGATATACCCATACATGTGTCCTATATTACAAATGTTATTGGAAATGCTTTATTTCATTGCAGTTCATGTGCAGCATGTTCTGCTTCATATACTGTTCATGAATATAAGCTGTGGTCACATTAGTGCAGCCAAACTTACAGTTTTTTCACCACAATGCTCCCAAAAGCACACAGGAAGACTGGCTTAATCAAAAAATTATCTCTTGTTTATTGTTTCATAATATAAACATGAAGCTCTCCCTTTTTAGTTTGTATCGTACACTGTTAATAAAACTCCACATGTTTATTTAAATGTGCAGATTAAAACCTGTGCACAGAGAGAGTGGTAATTTAGTAAATGAGATCTTGTGCTTGCTTTTATAGAAAAATGAAAAGAATGGGGAAAATGTGCCTCAGTTTAAGTAATTAGAAAACAGTTAAATGTTTCATCTGTACAGTTTTAGTACTACAAATTATATTTTAAAGACATAACTTTCACAAAATTGTGACAAATAATGTCATAAACGTGAAATACGAAATACAATGGATTATCTGTGATTAATCGCCATTAAAGTCCATATACATGTGTTTCTTGCTACAAGTGGATTTTGGTAATTGCAGGCAAAAACAGAAAGTATTTTATCATACCTGGTTTATTAAATTTGAGCTATATGTGTTCACTTACACCAACAGTTTTAAGTGTCTGTCTCTTTAATTAGTTTGAGACAGCAGCTAAACAAAGGCTTCTGTCAATGTGGTACAGAAAGAGAGAGAGGGAGAGAGGCTCTTCTATCACTGCGGTTGGCCCCTTAAGTGAGCAGAAGGAGACCGTAGTTCCTTTTCCCTTTTAAAGGCATAGCAGTAACTCGTTCCAACATGAGGGGGTTCAGATGCAAACATATGAGGCTGCAGTACTCATGCCTTCTCCTCTCCATATTTCATGTCTGCTCTGCACAGCTTTTGTTTACATATCATGGATTTTGCATCACGATGCCTCCACAGAGAGCAGCCAAAGTTCAAAAGTGCACCGCGTTAATACTTTGCCAAACAAAACCATAGTCCCTATTTTCAGACAGATTCAGGAACAAGTGCCCTGCTGTTATGATGAAACTTTGTATTTGTGAGCTGTTTTTTAAAGATGTACATTTTCATTGAGAAACCAGTTGACCTGTGCTGAGACTTGCTGACATTGAAGGCAAATTAGAAAGTAACTGACTTACAGATTGGTTTTGGTATTTTGGTTTCAGCTCTTGACTAAGGAAAATAACAATTTTTTTTCTCATAAATACGTGTTAATTAGTGGTTACGGCATTCTTTTTAAGACCAGAATAATGAATATCCTGCCCTCCGGTTTCACTTCAAGATGCAGAGTATAATCGACAAAATGAAGCCAAAAATGCCAATACAGTGTAGTATATCATGAGTGGATCCAAAGATTTAAAAAGAAAGAACCACTTACCAGCACTTCAATATGCCAAAATATTGAACTATTTTCCTTTCAAGGTGTCCTGATACAGCACCCAATCAGTAATTTACATTTTTCTGTGACCATGGTGTACATTGTCTAACATCTATACAAAAGTATATTTTCAAAAATAAATACAATTGAACCCTAGCTTATTTGAATTAATTCTAAAACAGGCCTTTCAGCTATCCTAAATGTACAGGATTAGTTATGGATTTTGAATGGGGGCCCTCAAATCGAATAATTGTGCTGTCTCTTAAGTGCACCAATACTAAGCTAAAGGCTCTATGTTCCGGTAACAATGAAAGGTATCACCAATGTTAGTAGTCATTTATCATGTACATATACTGTGTGTGATGTCAGTGCGGATACTGTGAGCGAGAAGTTATCCCCTGTAACCGAATTCCTGTGATATTCGTCTGTAGATACACGCTCTAATCAGACGAACCCACAAACATGTTGATAAGGTCTGAGAGGGAGGAGAGAGAGAGAGAGAGAAAAAGAGAGAAAGAATTTGGTTCGACTGCAGGGGAAGTGGCCCATTAGAGGCAGTGGTTTGATTCCAAATTGTTTGTGCACAAATGTTTGGGAATGGGCATTTTGTGTATCTGGGTTGAGAATGTTAATGTTTTCCTTATAAGGGCATACACGTGTCCTCGGTGTGTATACAGTTTTTGGTTATTGTTTTTTTTTCATGCAGCTCTGTTTTGTTTGCGGCCCTTGACAAAAGAACCTTGATGCTGTTCCAGTGGCCTTTCACGCTGTGGTCAGGTCGCACTTCTCTCATCTCTTCCCCCTAATCTTTCAAACACAATCTAACCGCTCTGTTCCCGCTCTGATTAGACAGCCTGGCTCCTTGCCGCGTGTCTCTGGCCGAGCCACAAAGTCTGGGCTGACGCGCGTCCAAACTGGATACTTATTTATCTGTTACATACAGTAGCCTACGCCTGCGGTGCCTGGCTTGAGTCAACTTGTGTTTACTGTAAATGTCATTAGATGTATTAGATTAGTTGCACTGTTGCTGCTACAACGTTTTCCTGTTTGCCTTGTTCTTTTAAGTAGATTCACTCTAAATCATGTTATTCTCATTAAAAGACCAGATCACTCAAATAACTGAAAACCAGAATTTCACACTTACAGCTACTGGCATTTAGCGATAAAGAAAGTGTTGGTTCAACCAGTCCTCCAACCAGAGAACAAGAGAAATATGTTATGTTATCTTTATCAGCAGGACAGCATAATTTTTTCTTTTTCCAAAACCTTTACAAATAAATCTGCTTTATGAGACTATAGTCCCGTATACGAGTAACTTACAAATGTTTATGAAACAGTCAAATTCTTCCTCTCTTAATCCCTGCCAACTCAGACAAAGTAGGCAGGCAGACCAGAACGATACGTAATCAAAGTTCACTTTGTTTCACCATCGTCATATCACCATTATTAATGTAATCGTCACATACAAATACATTACCTCATTGCGATGCATCCTGCGTTCTCTCTTTCCCTCACTTCCAACATAATTGCACTTGCTAGTGAAGAGCTTTATGACAACAGGGGCTGGTTTCATTAAAACACTACCGCTTTTGTCCAAAGGGGTCACTTGAATCAACAAAGTCTGAGTGTTCCTCGTTGTCACAAAATAAATAATAAGTAAACGCATAAATAAAATCTTTCCAGGTCAATCTGGATAATTCACAGACATGACTGCTTGCACAGTTTTCAATGGGACTATTTCCTTTGTTAAAAACAATTCAAGAGGCAAACAGAAGTAAGAACAAACAGAGGTGGGGTGGGCGTACAAGTTAAATAGTTGGATAATCTTAGCAGAAGCCTTTAGTATTTTTATCAATGGATTATTCTTCTGCCCTGTATTCAACAGTAACAGCTGCCTTAACTTGTGTCAAGAGGAAACACTGATTGAGTGTGTTGAGAAAAAAAGCACAGAGGCATCAAAGCAGAAGTGAGTCATTGTCAGGAAAACCAAACCACAGAAAAAGGAACTGAGCAAAAGAGCATAGCTCAAGTCCACACTCTCACGAGGGTACTGTCACCTCAATTCTGTTTGAATTGAAGAGCTGAATGAAAACGCAACTTAAAAATGGTGTAACTTCTTTGCATCACTTCTTGTGAGTTTTTCCCTGCGCTTTCCTTTCCTGAGAAACAGAATCAGAAAGGTTTCACAAAAGCTGTTAAAGTTCATTCTCTTCTCATTGAAGACAGTGTAAAAGGGTCTCCACAGGGGGATTTTTTTCTAACACCAATCTTCACAGACTGGTGATTCATCAGTGCCAGTAACCTGCCGCGGTTGTTATGACACCTGTGCTGAGAAGCTGAAACACAGCTGGTTTTATGCCTCATTGGTTTTGCATCAGCATTTGTATCCATCATAGGAAGCCAGTTTCAGGAAACACAAGGGTAAATAAAAACTATTTAAAAACGTGTGATACTGTTTATTCATATGGACAGACATACATAGCCTAGGATCCAATGACAGACACAAACCACATGACCTACATGTCAAAGCTGCAGTTTAGTTCATTCATGTTTAAAGTTCTGCAATTAAAACCTCTTTACTTACTTAGGCCTATAGTTTTTTTTCACACTGCTTTGTCCCTTTCATTGTTCATTCCTCACATAATGTGTTTTATGTGTAAAGCTTTCAAACAGTAAAATATCTGAGGTTTGAGGGATATACTGTACATAGAGTAACAGTCTACAGCCATACTAGCGGCTAACATACCGACAATGACAATTCTAGCATGCTAGTGCTAAGCAGGTTTACCATGTTTGTTTCAGTTCAGTGCGTTAGCCTGCTAACATTTTCTTGTTAGCACTAAACACAAATGTCATTATTACACCCAACAGTAGCTTTAACTCAAAACCACAAATGTGAACCTTACACTGGATCCAGAGAAGAAGTTGGGGATCACCAAAATCACTATGACAAATTTACTGGGAACCATTAATGTCTATGCCAATTTTCCAACCCTGTCTATTTAATGTTGAGCTATGTCATTGAAGTGCAAGTTTTGATCTGCTGATGGCACTTGAGGAAAAGTGACGGGGATCTCGCTTAATGCTGACATCTGCGTGATTAAATTGTCAACCTGCTGGTAATTCCAGAAGAAAGATCAGGGGGTCTTAATGTTATTAATGGTATATAGGAAGGATTTGCCTATTACTGATTGCAGTAGGGAGGGAAAAGTCAGTCAGAACATCTAAAACATCCTAATTTAAATATAATTTAAAAAATGGGTCAACCTTTAACAATACACCTAAAAAAAGATGTTCACTGTGTTCCGAATCTTTCATCATCATCACGCAAGACACACACATATGAGACAACGCCATAGCTGCTGCAATATGAAAACAATTACAGAACTTTGTCTCTGAGCTTATTGTTTTCTCTCTATTTGCTGGCAAAAAATGTCCAAAAGAAAAATACAGACACACAGACGCAGAGACACGGAGCGAGTGTTGGGTCTCTGGCAGTTGCACCTGCTCACGTGTCTGAGGAGCAAGGGGCAGCTCTGATTTGCTTTGCTATTCCCATGTGAGTATATCACAGACAACAGCAGGAACAAAGACACACATGGCACAAGCCATTACAAATAAAAAACATCAATACAAGTTAGTATTATAAGTATGTTTATGCAAAAACCCTAAGTGTTTTAATGTGCAACACAGAAGACATTTTGAGATAAATCATAATATGTAAGTATATAAAATATGTACAGGATAAATACAATAAATTGGAATATCATTTTAAAAGTCATTCAAATTCAACCTAATTATAGTGAAACTTTAAGTTATCATTGTTCATTATCTAAAAAGAATGCGTATCTCAAAGTGGAAGTTTTCGCTATGACATTTTGAGTCACATTGTCACTTTTCAATATGTCTCTTTCTATTTCCCTTTGTCACATCATAACAGTTGTATTTAGTTTCTGTTAGTTATCCTCTGTTACATTCCTGTCTAGTGTGTTTATTTATAGCAGCAGTTTTTTTTCCAGGATGACATGTTCTAACTTAAGCTAAAAGGAGATAACAGAACTTAAACCCAAATATATAAGGGGCAGTGACATGATATAATACGTTATATAATTAATTTACTATAAAGTACTACAAAGCATCCAACATGCAGTAGGGAGGGAAAAGTCAGTCAGAACATCTAACACATCCTAATTTAAATATAATTAAAAAAATGGGTCAACCTTTAACAATACACTTAATGGACCAAAATCTGCTACACCACTAATATTCTCCCATTTGTTATGATCTTAACTGCTGATGTTTCTCATTCACACTCCTCCAGTCTTTCTCTGGATTCAACATGTAAGCTGTATGGGCACCTGTCCACCTGTTTGCCCAGCAGGATACAGTCACCTCACCCTCCATGACCTCCGTGTCAGCAAACCAGTGAAGATGTATTACCGTCAAGAGCAGGCAGCATTAGCAATCCAGCGGTTTACTACACAGCATTATGACAGGCAATAAAGAAAACTGGGCTTCTCTCTTTTATTACCAATGTTCCCCACCGCCAGCATTCTCTTGAAAATGCACCATTATGCTCGGGGTGGTTTCACATCCCATTTCTGATATGTTTCAGACAGGTATACTGTGGTTGCCAAAGGTCACCAAGAGGGCATGCTGCTTTGCATTTTTATTATTATGTGTTTTATTTTCGGCATGTAATAATTTTGCCTTTGAATTCTGTTCCTCTGTGATTTTTTTTATTGCACGTCTGTTCGTCCTGGGAGGATTTGTTTCCATTTGATTTATTTTTGGTCATCTGTTTATTAGTTGCTCTTCTCCTTTTTAAAAAAGACACTCTTCTCTGCTAACTTAATACTCCTGTCCTTCACGTTTTACTGTGTCTCTTTCCCTAAGTGTCTCCTTTTGACACCACATCTGTGTCATCCACATAGTATTACCATCCGCCTTAAAGCAGCTATTCCCAACCCCCGGTCCCAGGACCCATGCTTGCCTTGAAATATTTCCAGAATAATTACTTTTTTAAAGAAATAAAAATTCTGAGCCATTTATAGAAGATATTGCTCGTCATCCATTCGTCTAATATATTTTTAAATTATTTTTCAGGGGTGCCAGGATACAATTTAGGGGTGCTAAAATGGATGAGGATGATTATTTTGATAATAAAAATATACACTCATTGTTTGGCAATAATGTCTCAATCACATTTAAAGAAAAAAAAATATCGGGTTCCCTCATGTCTGTTGCAGACTGCCCCAGCTCAGAGGATGTTGAAATTACAACATCCTTTGAAGAATTACGACTGTTGGAAGCCAAAGGAAGAAGTAGTTGGGCGTTGTTTTCAGGGTCACTGTCTCCTTCCTAATTCCAACTGACTGTCAACGTTGGTTTCTTTCAACCATTACACAGTGTTCCTTAACCTTAACCAAGTATGATATTATTTTCCAATGGCGACAGCTATTCCTGGCTTTGAGTTCTTTTGAAAAACCACAATCTTGCTCTTGCCTAACCCTGGAAATGTTTCTGCCTCAACCCAACCACAGTCACACCGTGTCAGATCATAAAAGGATTGTGTTATCTCAGTGATTTGTTAAGGGTTTGTGAGGAATGTCAAGGTTTGTTCCACCCCTCTGCCACTTCTACAGCCCCCTGCTTTCAGTATCCATACCTGTGCCCACAGTTCATGGAAAAAGCTAGATAGCTTTAATGTATTTCCATTCCGATCCTTTAATATACCTGAGTTGTAGAGTATGTACATGTACATGTGTGTAGTTGAGATAAGAGTAATTCAGCTGTGATTTGGGGGCCTTTAACAGTCTTAAACAGTATTTGGAATTTCCCTTAGGTGATGAACACAGAATCTGTCTTGTAGTAAGTCACCTATCCCTCTATCTATCTTAAGAAAAACATAAATGTCAATTGGGCCAAACGGTTTGTCTAATCCTTTTGTTCAAACCTGTATTTGATGATTTATAAACAGAACTACTGTACGTTTCCATAACAGTTTAAAGTACACAATAGATGCAGTGTAATATAATGCGACCACTGTGCATGAGCTGCTTTGCGTCAAGTTACCTTCACTGTTTGCTTTGAGTTGTCAGGCAAACACACGCTCATTCACGCTTCAGCTGAAACAGTAAAACGATTCTCTTTGTGTGTCTGAGTCTGACTGATAGGTTTGCTAGACAAATGACGATTGCAAAGCTCAACTAAACGGCTCTGGATGATTTGTATTGTATGTTTGAGTTCAAAATAAACAGAGAGAGAAAATAGGCAGATCTCTACATGTTTGTGTTCTTTATGTTTAATGCTATAGGCTCATACCATGAGGACCAAATGTTCTCAAAAGGAGAGAGAGATTAGGTGAACAAAAGTAGAAAAGTCAAGAATATGGACACACAACACACAAAAAAAAGATGTGCAAGAAAATGTGCGCTAATGTAATTTCACATGGCTCAGAACCAACTTGTGTACTGTTGATATTTAGTTATACAAAATGTTCAAATCCGTATGTAAAGACTAATTATATTACTTCTTCTGATTTATTTTGAGGAACTTGTAAATCAAATCATTTGTAGTGGTTGACACATCCATCATGCAGCATTTAGAACATATGGCTGCTGTAATGTAGTGACACACACTCTTCCGTCCAGACGACACCGTTGTTCACACCCGGAATGTTATGTGGCACTGGTTACACACACAGGATGTATGGCTGCATAGAGCACAAGTAAAAAAAAAGATGTTCACTGTGTTCCGAATCTTTCATCATCATCATCACGCAAGACACACACATATGAGACAACGCCATAGCTGCTGCAATATGAAAACAATTACAGAACTTTGTCTCTGAGCTTATTGTTTTCTCTCTATTTGCTGGCAAAAAATGTCCAAAAGAAAAATACAGACACACAGACGCAGAGACACGGAGCGAGTGTTGGGTCTCTGGCAGTTGCACCTGCTCTCGTGTCTGAGGAGCAAGGGGCAGCTCTGATTTGCTTTGCTATTCCCATGTGAGTATATCACAGACAACAGCAGGAACAAAGACACACATGGCACAAGCCATTACAAATAAAAAACATCAATACAAGTTAGTATTATAAGTATTTTTATGCAAAACCCCTAAGTGTTTTAATGTGCAACACAGAAGACATTTTGAGATAAATCATAATATGTAAGTATATAAAATATGTACAGGATAAATACAATAAATTGGAATATAATTTTAAAAGTCATTCAAATTCAACCTAATTATAGTGAAACTTTAAGTTATCATTGTTCATTATCTAAAAAGAATGCGTATCTCAAAGTGGAAGTTTTCCCTATGACATTTTGAGTCACATTGTCACTTTTCAATATGTCTCTTTCTATTTCCCTTAGTCACATCATAACAGTTGTATTTAGTTTCTGTTAGCTATCCTCTGTTACATTCCTGTCTAGTGTGTTTATTTATAGCAGCAGTTTTTTTTCCAGGATGACATGTTCTAACTTAAGCTAAAAGAAGATAACAGAACTTAAACCCAAATATATAAGGGGCAGTGACATGATATAATACGTTATATAATTAATTTACTATAAAGTACTACAAAGCATCCAACATGCAGAAGAAGAAGGGGAAATATAAACACTGAGATCTACATCTGTAAATAACTTCGCTACTTTTCAATACTTCACCAGCATGTAGAATGTGTCAAGTTTATATATGATAAGTGAATAATACTACCACACAAACTGTGATACACCGTTTAAAAACAACACATTTCTAAGGCCTTCAGTGGATTTCAAAATATGAAGATTGTCCGTCTCCATTTCCCTCGCTCTATATTTCTCCAAATGACATTCCTCAAACATATGCGATAACCATGGTGGGACGTGGATCATGGGTAATTGCATAGCTATTAAGGAGAGTGGGAAGGCCGCAGAGCCAAACAGTGACGTTCAGCATAGTGGTTTGGTAAACACCTCCTCCATTAAGAGGAATTTTAATGAAAAAACAGCGTGTGGAGATGTTTGTCACTGTAATGGATTGGATATGTTTATAGATAAGACGTACATATTGATTTATGGTTCATATTGTTATAGCTGTTATAAAAAATGTAATTAAAAATTTCTCTTTTTATCTTAAAAGGTGTAACATTGTCCTGGGTATATCTTAGTTTTTTTAATGATGCCAGTGTTGCCATGTGTCTACAGGTGAGTCAGAGCAGAGTAGGCACACCAGCTGCAACCGGTTCCATAATCACGACCTCTATAAATACCCAGCCTTGCCACTTACATGCTGCCAGATCAAAGGGCTTCCTCAGCCAGTCGTCACTTCAAACCACCGTTGTTGCAAATTGTACGTGCTGTCTGTTTACCCTCCTCACCTGGCCCTGCTTATGCTCTTCTTGAAGTCCTGTCTGCTCTGCTCCGCTCCTCAGTTCAGGCTTTAGTGCTCTGCCATACAACTATTTCACCTTTTGCCATGCCTCCCTCTCTGTGTCCGCACCTGGGTTCACTGGTTATGTATCCATGTGTTGTTGATATAGATTGTTTTAAGACTGTGCACTGATATGTTGTTGGAAATGTGCATAGCCAGATTAACTTGATTAATCTGCTAGGGCCTGATTCACCCCCAACCAACTTTGTTGCTTTAATAAAGAAGTCAGTCAATAATAGATGTAGGCCTACCGTGATCTGATTTCATGTTACACAAAGAGTGATTAGTTTTCCACACAACAGTAAGGGATCAAAAGATTGGTAAGAGAAGGAGGCACGCAGGTTGTCACATGCAGCCCTTCTTTTTACAGCTCACTGTGGCTGTTCCTACCTTTTTCTATGCTTTCTGCAAAACATAAAAATGATCTGCTTATTAAAACCATTTAAAAAAGGACCATTGCCTGTTTTTCCAGATGTATTGTTGGTCAGTGCAAACTATTTACATTACAATCACAATGAAGCCATGTTGTGTTGCCAGTTGATCACTTTTATTATTAATAATAATAATAATAATAATAATAATAATAATAATAATAATAATAATAATAATAATAATAATAATAATAATAATTATTATTATTATTATTATTATTATTATTATTATTATTATTATTATTATAATTATAATAATAAGTATAATAAGTATAATTATAATAATAATACATCTTCTTTATGTGCACCTTTCAGGCCACTCAAGGACACATTAGTAGATGTACAAAATATAAAAGATAAAAAGTGATGCAAACAATTATACAAAGCCAGCATAAACACAAAACAATCAAAACAACAACAAACTAATAGAAGAACGATGAAAATACTAAAATACACTAGTACACTGAGTAAAACATTTAAAGAGGTGGGTTTCAAGACTGCATTTGAATCTTGGGAGAAAATCGGTGTCACGGATGACTTGTGGGAGAGAGTTCCAGAGACTGGGGCTGCACTCACACACTTGACCTAGTTTTAAGGAACTTATCATCTAGGTGAATATTGTGCTGTAGTAGTGCATGTTCTCAAATAAAGGCATGATTAATCAAATTGCCACAATCCCATTGACAGAGTTTTTTTTTATGGTTTTGTGGGCGTTATTTGCAAGATAATGAGCTCGACTTCAACACAACTCAACAGTGCTACAGCACAACTAAGATAAAGTATGACTAATGTCTGTCTGCCCAGTGACCAGAAAACCGAACAGAAACGCTTAGGTTAACCCTTCAAGGAATGATTAAATCTCTATGGAAACTGTTCCCTGTACCAGCATAAAGAACTGTCATCAGTGCAAAAAATGCAAACGCTCACCTTTTACCTGGTAAAAATACACACACACACACACACACACACACACACACACACACACACACACACACACACACACACACACACACACACACATTTTCCTATTCAAATCAAGGACATGTGTGTGCTCTAAATTGGCACACTTGACTGGAAGAAGCAGAAAAAAGCTCAAGGTAATTTGCATCGGCTATGCATAATAATGTTGTCCTCTATATAATAAACCTGGTTTAAATAGATTTTGCAAATAGATTATTGTGTTTATTGAACCTCATTGAGGTAAACTGATGGACTCTCTAGTGTGAGATAAGTTGTAACATTAAAGATCAAATTCATTTTCAGGAGCAAATATTTGACTTAATTCTTTGCAAATATCACAGTTTCATCTGGACTTGTATAGTTGCATTGTGGCATCACAGCAGGCTAAAACTACCTTTAAAAGGACGAGTCACTGCTGTCCATTGAACAGTGACGTATTGTTTGGTCTCTTCTAATCTCTCCATACATCTCCGTAACGTGAGAACCGGCATCATTTCCAGGATCAGATTCACAGGGATCCAATGGAAGCCAGGACTGAACAGGATCTGAGAGGATGAGTCGCTGTTGACTAGAATTCGAATGAGGGTGTTTGTTGTTCTTTTGGTTTGTTTGTTTTTGTCACATATATAGTTAACTTATTAGAAGTTGCCTCATTATTGAAACATACGTGACAGAGAGAGAAACATGAGGTGGGTCAAAGTGCATGTGCTGCATTAAGCAAAAGTCATTTTAAAATACGTTATAGACAGTTTTCATGTTGTGGCTGCTTTGATGAAGCCAGTCTAATACACTGCTCCTTAATGGTTCCTATTTTCCTTCCCATGTATTTCATCACATGACTGGAAAACAGAACAAAATTGTGTAATGTGTAATGCAAAGTCACGTGAATGTGTGAAATAAATCTTAATTGGACTTAGACAGTACAGTATGTTCAGCATGTTGCTGTGTTTGGCTCCACTGATGTGAACACATCACCCAAATCAACTACCAGTTAATCAGGATGTTTTGGCAAAGTAAACAATGTGGAAGGTGCCTTTTGGGTGCAAGGAGTAAATGTATACCTGATGCTCATTCAGATGAACAAACAGCAAGCTAAAGAATGGCTGTGCACAGTCAGTGTTTCTCCGAAAATAGTCCTCCATCGATTTAGCACTGTCAGACTCACTTAGTATTTTTTTGAACATCAGATCAATTCAGAACCAGAGACGTTCCTATTGTCTTTTTGCTTTTATGCTTCTTCACAATTCCTCAATCCGTCTGAATGAAAATAAAAACTGACTTGACTTTCATTTCTGCCTTTTCTTCTCTGTACCCCGCATGACAAAATCCGTTGAGCAAAGAGGATGTGTGCATCAATCTGGAGGAAGACAGACACACACACAAGCACATGCAGCACTTTAAAAAAGGGTCATGAGTATTTCCACACATCAGGCCATCTGATCATGTCCCGTGACCCTGTGGGTCAAATGTTAATGATACAATTAAGTAAGAGGTGCATGTACAATCGCCAAACAGAGGGAAACAAACATCACCACGAGATGTCTGGGAAGAGTTTATGTATCAAATATGACTGATGTGATAGCTGCTCTGTGCTTTAACAGGGAAGGAAGAACATCCTGTGCAGACCTAGTTTTGTAACTATCTAGAGTAGCTACTAACATAGGTAATGATTAACAATTGAATGGGAACATGCTTTTTTGGCCTTGAGCAATAATCTCCTCAATGTCATGCAAACACGGTGCAATTTAGCATCATGTTTATTAAGATAACAGCTTTTTATGTTACTGAACTCCTACTTGTTGCAGGTACATACCCTGTCATGCGTCTGAAATTCTACCTGAGTTAAATATCATTAAGTATAATCAGTATCAAAAGAAGACATACTCAGATAAATGGCTAATCTCTGTGTTAAACAACATAGCCTTTAAGGTACCAAACAAAACACCTGTGAGTATGTGTGGCCTTTAATCATTTGACAATGTAACATGTTCAATATGTAGATCATCTGTTTTGTATGTAAAATCAATGTTACTATGTTGTTGTGTAACTGTAGCAGTTAAATAAATCTATTGATGTAAAAGAAAATTCCAATACTTCCCTTGGAAATGCAATGTTTCTAAGTCATCCTTGTACTCGGTTACTTTTTTAACATTGGTTTTGAATATAATATCTATCAGTGGAATATGAAGTTGTTATTCATTTCCAGCTCATTTGCTTTTATTGGGAAGCTGATCGCATAAAAACGCCCATAGTACACCCACACACTTATCAGCCTGATGGATCACTTGTCGAAAGACTTGTCATAGCAGGGAAAGCACAAGTCTGTGATGTCTCTATGCTATTCTAGTGTCACAGTCAGCCATGGCAGTGTGACAGTGACACAGCCCAGAAACTCAAGCCGCAAAATACAATTCGGCAATCATTGATTTATTTATTTACACATGTGCTGCCTTTTCCCACAGTAATGTTGGAAATGTCCTCCATGAGAAAGGCCTGTAGCTCCACGCAACTTTAACCAACACTGAGTTAATGTTGTATTATCAGCCAGTAGATAGTAGTTTATGTATACATTTTCTTTTCTAAATGAGTGGTCCGATCAGTGATATGTTTTATTAGCCGCCTATGGTCACACAGCCTTCTGATCCGCCCCGCAACAATGGGAGCAGAGAGAGTTTGTCTTTCAGCAACGGGTGGGCTGGTGGACGGACACCCAGGACCCAAAGTCACAGGACCCAAGGACATCTCTGCCAGGATCTGGGCAAAGAGCTACAAAGCTGCTATTGTTGCTCCAAGAGGAAACCTCGAGCAGACAAATGACAAAGAATTTTTCAACCCTCCTCCCCCTCCTTCCTCCCCCCCCCCTTATATCCAACTGGAGTGAATGTACGAGAAGAAACAAGGGTTGGATTTTTAGGGGTTAAGCATGTTTATCATCCTGTTGACTGAAGTAGTTTGTTTTTTTCTTCTGCAAAATTGTTTCTCACTGAATGTAAGAGTATATAACATCAGAATAATCTGGTGGCACATCCTCAGTTGTCTATAGGTACATTTTCACCAGAAATAGTAAATGTTATCAGGCATTGGTATTGTTTCTTCATATGAAGATATAATGTATTTTCCAGTAAGTTTTTTATTGTGTTTAGATGTTAATAACTGTAAACTCCCCCCCGGTTGATACTAGATGACCTCATTATTCTTGGTTGACAGCTACAGGCCTATCTGTCAATTTTATCAGCCTTCTGCTTTAACCACAAAGTGCTCTGGTGAATATTGCGTGCTTGTGCATGACCATCTAAAATGGAACATGTCCTTGAAGCATTAGCATTAGAATAGCTGATATGGTATGGCTGCCCGCCTAAAGGTTTTTTGCACAGCATAATGTAAAGTATTTTCCCATGACTCCGACCTGTTGCATGAAACAATTGAGCCACTTTTCCCTTCAGACCTATACTGAGCTTTCTTTGTGTGTTTCGTGTAAAGGTAGCAGGTTGTATCTTAAATATGTGTGAGAGAGCCTGTTTATCTGCATATCTGTGACTGCACCAATGTGATGGTTGATGAGTAGCCTGACCCAGAAGGAGAATGTCTCCGCTGCTCAGAGACGTCTCAGGAATTTCCCACCATAAACTTGGATGCCACCCAACTGCTTGTTTTACAGCCGTTTGTTGTGGTCGTGATGACTTCTGTTGGCATGTTGTGCGATGCCTGATGGCTTCTTGTGTTTAGAGGTCAACCCAGCCACATGTCTATGATTCCCACAGTGTTTTATAATGACAAATGTATCAAATGGCAATAAGGAAAGCAGTCGTTCATAGTGATGAGTCTAAAGATGATTATCACCTGGATTTGCAGATCCTCTCGACAATACAGAGCCTTATATAGAGATTCAGCTCATTGTTTAGCTGCCGTTACTTTTTTGGTTTGCACTCACCGCTGTAATAGTGCTGTTTTCAGATGCAGCAGGAAGATGTTTTCAGCAAAGAAGCTCTAGATAACCCACTGTACGCTGTGTGCTTAGCATCAAATAGCAGACAGATACAGTAAGTGACTAGCTGCTGGTGACATAGTGGACCAGATGCTAGACTACGCATCTAAAAAACCTGATATATCTTTAAGGAGTTGGTAGAGACCAATAAAAGAGCTAAAAGACGGAGAATATTGGACATACAATAATCCATTGTACAGGAACATAACCCCAAATGAATGACATTATTTCTTTGTAACTTTAATGTATTCATATGACAAGGTATGACATTTCCTATAGTTACTTGATTACTTATCTACTATTGAGCACTGTGGTTTCAAGCGTTTTTATTTCAAGTGTGTGTTTGTGAAGCATCTCTGCTGTCATATTTGAGGTAAGGACCCTGCTCACAAAGCTCACCACCATTCTCAGCCTAAAATAGCATTTCATGCTCGTAAGAGCTTCCTTTCTCACCTCTTGGTTTTCGCCTCGGTAGGTGCAAAAGTTTACTCATGATATAAGCCGTCATTCTCAGCATTTGTGTTGCAGAAGTCACAAGCCAGGAAAGAACTCATCTGTCTCTTGTATCTGCATGTTTGGTGTTGGCCCTGAAGAAAAACTGTCATTGCGCTGAGGTTTAACATTTTACATTGTTAGTGCATGTTGTCACAATAAACATTTATTTATTTTGTAAACAAAGGGTCTCAATACACTACAGTATATCTGGATGAGAGCAGTCACACAATTACACATTTGAATCCTTTTCTAGGCATTCTAATGAGTATAACCTCTGCATCAGTATTATATGATTTATCTGTACCAATTTCAATGGATGATGAAATTACAGCACATGTGTTTGCACCAATAAATGATCAATGGAGAGATGTTTGAATGATGGTGTTGCCTCAAAGTCCGGTGGTCTAAGTCAGTTGCTTAATGCCTTGTTCAAAGGCACCTTAGCAGTGCACAGAATGTGAACCGGCACCTCTCCAGGTACCGGTCCACTGTCTGTACCGGTCTGGTCCTCCTCTGCATCAAACAGCAAATTGTGCACTTACTGACAAAGCTTCTGCCGCACACTTGCCCGTGCTCGTAAATACATTTTTATGATCTCCATCTGCAGTTAGTGCAAGTTTTTTTTCTCTTTATTTTATTGAAGTTATTATCCTATTAGACACTTCTGCAGTACAGGTACACACATGTCTTGTTGAAGAAAGGGCCAATGACAGTTAAGGTTAATCTTTATGTTCCATAAATTGTTGACGATTTGTATTTGAAAGTGAGTCTGTTTATTCTTTGATAAGATGATAAGGTGCATCTTAATATGTGTGCCCCTGGAAGTTAAAACATGCATTGAGTTTAGACTTGGCTCAGTTACCCTGGAGGTAGTCTCTCAAAGCCAGACCCCATTACAGCAAGCAGTATGGAGGCTGTAACCATCTAAAAGAGAGAAGCAACTCTTACATCACACACACACACACACACACACACACACACACACACACACACACACACACACACACACACACACACACACACTTAAGCAACAGACTGAGCTGTGAAAGCCTTATAAAAGTGACAATACAAAGTAATACGAATGTTTATGCAAAACGAAAAAGAAAAGTCTGCTTTCTCACACTGACAGCATGAATCAAATTGAAGAACATTAATTTTTCTACAAAAGTCATGTTTAAATATTTGTTCATGAAATCATTATTTTCTGCGGATTTGTGATAATACGAAAAATCACAACATCTTAAAATTACCATTTTTTTCCAATTGTGATAATATATCTTTTTTTTTTCTTTGGGGCAATGCTGGTCCATCTGAGTGCCTAAACGTTCTCATTGGTGCTACTAAATAAAAGTTTATTTAGCTAATCAGCACTTCTGCTCACATAATGTGTTCCATGTTGGATCCAGTGTCAGCACAGCTAAAGGATGCTCCGTGTGATTCATTACTGAGATGTGAGCAAACTTGAACTTTAAAAACCCAGAAGTTTCATTGAACCGTTTTCTTGCTTGAATCAGTTGCTTTACCAACAGCTTGTTGTGTGCAGCAAACCGTTATATTCTTCGATCTCTTGTACCTAATTAGGCAAGTTTGGCAAGGCAAGGCAAGTTTATTTATATAGCACAATTCAGACACAAGGCCACTCAAAGTGCTTTACAGGGGCAAGATTATAATACATAAAACACATTATAAAACATTTAAACGCGAACAAAAGAAGCAAACAAAACAAAAAATTGCAGGTTAAAATGGAGACACATTATAAAACATTTAAAAGCTAATAAAAGAAGCAAATAAAATAAAAATTGCAGGTTAAAATGGAAACAAAAAAGTCTTCAGACTCGATTTAAAAGAACTGAGAGTTGTAGCAGACCTCAAGTTTTCTGGGAGTTTGTTCCAGATTTTTGGTGCATAATAACTAAAAGCTGCTTCTCCTTGTTTAGTCCTAACTCTAGGGACTGTAAGTAGACCTGTCCCAGACGACCTAAGGGCTCTGGACGGTTCATAACGTATCAGCATATCAGTAATGTATTTTGGCCCTAAACCATTTAGTGCTTTATAAACCAACATCAGTATTTTGAAATCAATTCTTTGAGTGACAGGAAGCCAGTGTAAAGACCTCAGAGCTGGGGTAATGTGATCCACTTTTTTGGTCCTAGTGAGGACTCGAGCAGCAGCGTTCTGAATTAGCTGAAGCTGTCTGATAGATTTTTTTGGAAGGCCAGCAAGGACACTGTTACAGTAGTCAAGTCTACTAAAGATAAATGCATGGATAAGTTTTTCTAAATCTCGCTGAGACATAAGCCCTTTAATTCTTGATATGTTCTTTAGGTGGTAGTAGGCTGATTTATTAATTGATTTAATGTGTTTCTTGAAATTCAAGTCAGAGTCTACGATTACACCAAGATTTCTGGCTTGGGGTGTGGTTTCTAACATAACGGATGTAAGCTGTGCGCTGACTTTTAATTGTTCATCTTTGGCACCAAAGACAATTACTTCAGTTTTGTCGTTGTTTAATTGAAGGAAATTTTGGCACATCCAATCATTGATTTGTTCAATGCACTTACTCAGTGCCTGTATCGGACTGTAGTCTCCTGGTGATATGGTTATGTAAATTTGTGTGTCGTCTGCATAATTATGGTAGCATAATTTGTTCTTATTCATAATCTGAGCTAGTGGGAGCATGTAGATGTTAAACAGAAGAGGCCCAAGAATGGAACCTTGGGGGACTCCGCATTCAATATTTGTCCGCTCAGATGTGAAATTGCCTATTGACACATAGTAGTCTCTATCCTTTAAGTAGGATTCATTAGCACCAGAGTGTGTTAGTCCGACTTTGATTAAACCTGATACACGGGCAGCTGGGTGGCAGCAGTGGCAGAGGTGCCAGCATGTGCTCAGAGTGATTTCAAATACAGCAAACAACGTCTCATTGAACCACCTGAGACTCTGGGACGTTGAGGAGACACCTGAGTCCTGGCTGTCTGTTGGCTCCTTCACACCTACTGCCCCGCGGTCATCCTATCCTGTCTAGTTAATGTTGTTTACACCCTGCCCTCTTTTCTGATGACACAATGATGGTGGAGGGCTCTAATGCACAAGAAGCAATAAGCCCAACCCACAGTAGGGTGTGGACCATATCCATGTTTTTTTTTCAAGGGCATGGCAGTAATCTTTGCAAAAGAAATAGGCAATTACCTCTTGGGGAATTATTACATTCAGGAGAACTGTTGGTAACTAGAATAATGTTTCTATTGTGGGGAATGTTTCTATGTTATTTGATGTGATGGTAAACCATTTATCAATATAACCCCTCCGCCCCAACATCCCTTTGTACAGTTGATTCTAGAAGAACAAAATGTTAAAAAAAAAATATATATATATATATATATATATATATCATGTGGGACACACACATACATTTCCTTGCTCCTGTAGGCTTAGTTATTTTTATTTTAGTGCTTCAATAGGCATTAGAAAATAATCCTGCAATTATTTAATAATACACAAAGAGACAAAAATCAACAATGCGCAAGTCTGTCTCACAATACTTTCTGACATCACTATCATTTGGTACTGAACAAATGGTTATTGCTCACCACATACATCTTTAAAACCAGATCATAATTGAAAGGCTCAGCTGGACAATATAGTTTTTATAAAATATGAGGAAATCATACCTTTATTAGGGACTATTTTCAACTGCCGATTAATACACATTTGCTGCACCAGTGTATTCATTGTTGTGAAGGAAAAACACCCAGAGCAACAGTGTTTTGCCTGACTACACAGTAAACTAGTTGGGTAACATTGTTTCGTGGGATTTGTTTAGGTTGAAATAAAAACAAATCAAATAGCATTTTACAATAAAAATGTCAGCAGGAGGACAAACGTAGGGGAAGATACCTGGAGGAACCTGTGAGGCAAAATAGCAACAGACTGCATTTTCGTGGCTAAGCGGTACTGGTTCATTTCAAGAATATCTGTTAACTCTCACCTTCTCCTTAACACAATAACTGTTATACTAAAAGATGTTTCCTTTAAACTGTTTTCCCATGTCATCTAGCAGGTTCAATCCCGTGTCCATGAACATTATAAACATACGTGAACCTCAAGATTATTATTTATGAGCACAGGCTGGGTATCTATTGTTTCCATTGGGGCGACCAACAGACCCTATAGTCTGTTACATAGAAAGATGTAGAGCCTCTAGTCCTTCACACAGCAGACCCCTTTTGTCTTGGTTTGGGTCATTAATAGACTACAGCCTGGGGACTGGTCCCCTGCTGTTTGGATATCCCACACCCATCACACACACCCAAGAACACATGCACGCACACACGTTTAACTGCCATCTGGGTGCCTCTGCAAGTTTTCAAAAAACACAAAAAAAACAGATGCAAGCTAAAGCAGACCTTCTTTTCTAACCAGGAAATGAATACGATTACTACTGATTTTGGGAAATTATAATGGATGAAGCCGTAACCAGAGCATCTATCAAGCTTAATTTTTTAGAATTTTAATGTTTAAATGAACAGGCCTTGAAGTATCAGTTCATCTAAATGTTGAAGCGTGTCACTTTCTTACTGGGATATGACAGGTGTAACTGGTCTTTCGACATTTACAGACTGGTGACAGTCCCTGTGTTTGCTACTGGTAACTAAGCAAACACAAGACAATGTACTTGTCAGCTTGATCCCTCTATGACTAACAGTCTCACACTAGATGACTGGAAGGGTACACCATTAACTGCCTTTTAGCTATTAGCTCAATAGTTAATGCACAGACATTAAAGTGGTATTGATCTTGTGGTCTAACTTGGCAGGAAAAGTGAATTAAGTGTATTTCCCTTTAAAGGAAGCTAATGTTTGGATAACAATTTACGAGATTTGGCGCCAGTCTCTTCAGGGGAACGATGTAATGATGCACTAGACTATATCCATAAAATGTGTCTTCATTTACCTGAAATGACTGACTTTGGCTGCATCAAACATTGCTTCTGTGGTTTTCGGGCACTCATGTTTTTGAAGAAATTGTTTGACATTGTAAGAAATGCCCCTATCACTTTTTTTGTCCAGAATGAGACGCAGAAGATTGATTTTACTCTTATGTATGTAGCTGGACCCAGCAGTAGGTTAGCTTAGCTTATCATAGCATTAAGATTAGACTGCAGTGTAGGACATCTGAAGATACAAAATACCAAGTCATAATGTGTTTTTTTAATCTGCACAGAACCTTAAAATGTTAATTTGACATTTGGAGATCCCCACTTGATTTAATCAGACTTCTTAAGCCAGGAATCAGTTAAAGTATTGCATTTCCTCAATTGTAAGGGCACCATAGAGGACTCTTTATCATGTCTTATCTACCATGGAGGAATACAGGACAGGGCCACGACACATTGTATTTTGTTTTATCATGTGACTTTGATTTAACATAACTACTACAACTCTGTGATAAAAACCAACAGGGAAACATGTAGTGCAGTCTATATGTGTTTATTCCATTTTAAGTGCACTCATTAGTGCTGGCCATGCTGAATTGGTGTTTTGCTGAAGTGGTTAGCATCAAACCCCTTCTCAAACAAGTGAAAATGATATGCAATTCATTCTACATACTTAATAGAATTTGAGAAACTGAAATATTTCTTGGCCGCTTTTCTGGATTTTCCTGAGCTCCTGTGACAGTGTTAGGGGGTGACACCAGTTTGTAAACACTGCCGTAATGAGAAATACAGAGAGAGTTCTGTTGAGTTTATAGGCTTAATCAACTTTGTGTGAACTTTCTGACACCCCTGTCCAGGAGTGTCAGTGCACCAAGTTAGCTTTCAAGTGTGCCTCATTGGGCCACGTTAACCCTGCTATTGGCTACATATAGGCTAGCCTACCAGCACAGATTATTTGAAACAATATGTGTCAGGTAATTCAAGAGCTGACATCATTCAAAGAACCCACTGTAAAGTCCTGTTATTGAGGAAGCTACTTTAGTCATCTAGCTTTTGATAAGGTAAATGCGATAAGGAAAGCACATTGAAACAATATAACATTTCAATGTTGTGAGTGAGTGCGAGCATGCGTAAGTGCGTGCGTGTGTGAGAGCGAGACAGCCTCGCCCCGCCCAGCGCGGCGCAGCGTCACTGCTGTTGAAAGGAGTCGGTCCTTGTTGGTCTCCGCTCTCCAGTCTTCGTCGTAGGCAGGTTTAAAAGCAGTAGAGAGACGACGACAACAAGACGAATGGATTTATTAACTTCTCTGTGGTTCCTGGAGTTACTTTTTTTTCTGTGCTGAAAAGGAAGGCTGACAAACAAGTGAGTTAACCCCCACCTCAGCCACGGAGGAGTTTTCCCTGTCTGGACTTTAGAAAAGAGTAAACCAGCCAACTACGTACCGCGAGCGACAATCTAACCACTCACAGATGTTGAGAAGGATTCAGTAGCGAATGTGCGTTAAGGGAGCAGACACATGTCGCTTCATTGTGTTTGCTTTGGTGCTTTTATTAGGAAAAGAGAATAAGTAACCTCGAGCACAAAACTCCTACGGTGGGAAAAAAAACACGATATAGGCTAGATTAGAGCAGTAAACTCACATTAAAGTTATAGCGTTTTAAAGTGTCGCGATGTTTGCTTAAATGAGAAGTAGCAATTGGTTAGAATAAATTCATCGGTAAAAAGTCTACATTTCTAGAACCACATTCACTGCATCCCACCTTCTTGAATGTTAAGATGTAGGCTTTTTATCTGTTTTTGTTTATCATTTTAATTCAATGTTATCGGACAAATAGTTACATAGCCTACATATTTTCGATAGAAAGTAAATATATAACCACCTGATGAATCAGTTTTGAGATAATCATTTGCACCTAAGTTAATCACACCAGTGTCGAGTGTCCGACTCAAACACAACATAAAATGTGTCAGAAAAAAAACAGACACACCTTAATCTAATATTTGAGGACGTAAGAGAGAGAATACATTCAAAGAAGGCTAGTGCTTTCGTCACCATTTCTGCCCTTTTTTCTACCTACATCTTTTGACCTGAATAAACGTGTGCATTTAACCATATTTGCTCTCTAAGATAAAAAAAAAAAAAAAGTTATCACATGAGTAACATTTTCCAGAGTTGCTTGTTCTGTAGCCCGGCTATGTTTAGACAGAAGAGTCCAAACCGCAGTTAGGAGACTGTTTCTGTCTCCCATGGGTAATAAAAATGGGGATAAAATTATGACCATGTTTACTTTTAAACTTGTGCAAACCCCCTTTCTAAAGATGTTTGTCCTGTTTCTTTCAATCTGGCAGGTATTGTTGCAATTCCTTTCTGTTATGCTCACCAGGTTGTAGCCATGACAATGCCTTCATTATGTTCCTGCGACTCTCTGATGCTAGTCCTTGCCATGCATGCTTGGAAGCTTTTAAACAGGTAGTGCTATACAAAACAGTATGTCTATCATTTTAATCGGATAAAGGAAGTTAAAATGACTGGTTGGCGTGAATTTGTGATTTGACTGGAAGAATATAATTTTAGGGAATGGCTTTTGGTTTTAGAGATCTTGTGTTTTGCTTGTTTGCATTATCTGGCTTCTATGGTAGAGGGAGAAATGTGTGAGAGTTATCAGAGATTTCATGATCCTAGAGCGCATGTGATAGCAACCATTTTTAAATGCAGAAAACCGTAGTTTGCATAGGTTAAACGTTCCGACCAACCAAGTCTCTTTGGACATCTCTCAGCAGCTTTGCCATTCAGACACACAGCCCAGCACTCCACATAAATAGCCGAATCATTTATCCACACCATATGCAGAGTGCTTGCTTTTAGACACATGCTGATGGTCTTCTGCAGCCCAGCAAACAGGCACCAGCTCTAGTCTCCCACTCAAGGACACGGTGACCGTCACTGGATGTGCACTCACCTGTTGATTAAATCAAACCGCTGACCTCCTTTAACACACAGCGCACATGTTCTCCCCCCCCCCCACACTCATGTATTCCCCTCTACCAATAAGTGCCACCTGATGATTCAATACAATGTCAGCCGTTCCGGATAGTGGCTGACTAAACTGAATGTGGAGAGGCACAGGGATGAGCAATTATGATCATTGCCATAAAGCACCAGGTTTCATCCAGGAACATTCATGTCAAGGGCAGGTTGACTATTTATCCATTGGATGACTTCGCAGAATATCAAAAAAAAATTAGCTGTTTTAAATGCAGCCTGTTGTTGTTTTTTGTTCAAGCTAAAGGGCTAAATCCTAGAGAGTTTCTAGTGCAGTTAAAATAAGCTTATAGGGGACGATACGTGCCCTTCACCGTCTTCCTTCCTCTCATTTCAAGGTCAGTAATTTTTTCCAAATGAGAAACAGGGAGATACCCAGGGGGTGCTGCTAATTATGGGGACATCTCATTAGGTCTGTACTATAACCACACTGTCCTGTTTAGAGATACTGTCACACAGTCCCGCATAGTACTACTTGCATTAAATACAGCGTTTTCACTAGTGACACACCTCAAACCCAGACCACTTTACAGACTGAATGTATCTACCTGGCTGTTAGCCTGAGCTCTTTATCACCTCCAACTAAGCTGGCCTCACAAATCTGCAAACAAAATTGGTATTGTCTGTACATTTACGATGCAGAACATCATAAACCTTTCTATAAGCAAATGGGAAAACTACAATAAAATGATAAGCATCCCCTTGTTATCCATTGGTAACACTATAGTCAATCAGCTTTAGTGTTTCTATTTGTATTGGCTGTTTACTTTTGATTAATTTGGAAGGAATTTTTAATGGGATGTCTCGACTTACATTTGAAACTAATGTTAAAAAAGACTTCCTAACTCAATCCATTAAAGCTCCCATATTATACACTTTTCGGTACTATTATACACCATATTATATGGTCTTAGTGGTCCCTAATATGTTTTTCTTTAATTGTTTGCTGAAAAAAACTTTCAGATAATTTATTGTACTATGCTGATGTTCAGCTAATCTCACAATGGCCTATTTTTAAAAAAGAGCTGCAGCTCCCCTCGTAAATATACAATCTTTGAGCTGCCCCTGTCCGGAAGCGAAGCCAGATACGCCTCGCCCTCTGTCTGTCAGGGCCGTGGACCAATAAGAAATAGGGGTGTGGAATGCAAAGTGGAAGCTTCTGGCTTTACAGTTTGTGAGGTCAGAAAAGGGGAAAATTCTGACTGGAGTATATTGGGGGGGAGGGGTGGGGGTTTCAGAAAGGGGGAGAGTGAGAACAGGAGAGATTGTTATTTTTTTTAATATTTTGGCAGTCTCTAGGCACACCGTGGACCCATGGATATGTTAGAATACATTTAAAAAGTGCATTTAGCATAAAATGTGACCTTTTAACTTCTCTCTTTTGGCAAAAGTGTTGTGAGGGTACAGAGATCAGGTAGCCTGGCTCCGCCCGCCCGCCTACTTCCGGCCAAATTTTATTTTCCCTTCAGTAGTCAGTCTGGGTGTACAGCCCATTTCCCAGTTTTGTCGGAGATTCGACAGCCGGTCCAATCAGCGAACAGAGCGAGTGGCTGAGAACGATGACGTCGAAGTCGCGCTCCAGTTTCAGTTGCCAGAAGCCGGCTCATGACACACGTGACGACCAAACGTTATGCGATTGGTTGGCTAATCCAGAGTGGCACTGGGCAGATCCAATAGTTTTAAACTTTAACAGACACCCGCCTCCATGAGTGAACGTTTGCCAATTACAGCACTGCCAGACCTTCTGTACAAATGAAATGAAGTACGATGGTCTGGTAGCACCAGGCTAGAGATCAGGAGTGATAGCTCTGATTGATTTCACTCAATGAACTGATCTTCAAACCCACTCCATCAGTTCTCTGATGAGAAAGTTTCTTTAAACGCAGAGGCAAAGTGAAAGCCACTAGAGGTACTTTAGTTTGACTTACCTTTCCAAGTTACTTAAAAGCATAAAAGACAGGAACCAGATTTGAAGTGGAAGGTTTGTTTATTTATTTTTTTTATTAATATTTTATTTTATTTATTTTTTAATCCTCAATAATGCCTATAAGGAGTTAAAACCAAGAAGTCCAAATGTGTATTTTCCATAAATCAGAGGCGGTGGCTGTTATTGGAGTGCCTGGCTGCCACTGTTTTCCGAGATCCATTTAAAAACGGCTTAGTGGGATATTCTTTAATATAGTCCATTATGTTACAGACATTTTGCAGACTGCAGTAGCTCTTCCTCGCTATGGAAAATACATCAGTGGGGTTAACCTCTTTTATAGGCATTAATGGAAAAAGGAAATCATTAAAAACAGTATTGCCTATAATGGAAAAACACACATATTCTTAATGTTAGTGGTTTGTTGCACGTATATTATGCAGCAAACATAAGTCTCAAACAGTTTTAACTGTGTGTGCAGGCAGTATTACACCAGTGACGCATATTGGTTATATTGGCTCCACACTATAAGGTGTAAGTGGTTGCTCTAAATTCAGGTTTAACCTGCATGAGAGGAACTAGGACTCTGTGACTCAGTGTTGTTCCATGGCAGTAGGTTAGTTTGGTGAGTAGTACGAACATTTGATGTGGGAGAATAGACTTTGGAGGTGTTGGGCATAGTTCTCAGAATGAACACAGAATGAATGACCATGTTTAATATAATGAAGACATTTAATCTCAAATGAATAATGGACATACTATCTCCTGTTGTAGTGTAGTTTTCAGAATGAGTCACAGCTGGAACCTGTCCACTGCTTTAATGGATTAATGCGAATTATTATTATTATTATTATTATTATTATTATTATTATTATTATTATTATTATTATTATTATTATTTTTTGCATTTATAGTTTTGTCTGAGAAAATCATGAAACATCTCAATCACAACCCTACCAGAGCCCAATGTGGTCTCTTTAAATGTCTCATTTTGTCTGACCAGAAGCACAAAACCCAGCAGTTGAGTTTACTTTTATACACGCTGTCTGTTCTCCAGATTCTTCACCATGCACCCAGTCTCACCAGCAGCGTTGATTAGTTTATCGACTGAAAATTAAGTTGCAGCCATTTTGATAAAGGATTAATTTTCATTTTTAAAGCACAATTCCCAACTTCCTCACTATTCTTGCGTTCTCTGTGAATATTTTCTGGTTTTCTATGCTAACCAAATAAATATTTTTGGACTGTTGATCAGTGAAAACAAAACATTTGAGTATGTCAGCTTGGGCTATGGGAAGTTGTGATGGACACATTCAGGTAAATGGGCAGCTCCAGGTTATGTGTTGTTAAAATCCCCCTAGTTAAAACCTGCTAAGCCAAAACAAAAGTGTGTGTGTGTGTGCACCTGTGGTTGTGCGTCTTCTTTCCATTAACAGTTTGACACATATTCCAAAGTTGGGTTAATATGGCAGCCTTCAGTGCTTGGGCAACAGGATTTGTCTGTTTGGAGTTATGCAACATGTGAGCTGCCGCTTCTACACACATACAAACCCACAGGAAAACAACAGTATGTCACAGTGGAAGTATAGTTAATCATTTCTCAAGCACAGTACCTCACTGAAACTGAAAGTAGATTAATAACGCAACAAATATGCAACTTAAGTATATATTTTTATTTTTATTTTAACAACAAAAAAAGTCTCATACACACAACTTTTACTTTTACTTCCGATACTTGGTTACATTTTAATACCTGACATACTTTTGCTAATCAAGTAATGTTTATGTAATGTGTGATTATGTGTGACTTTGACCTTTCCCAGAGTATTTTTACTCTTACTCAAGTATAGCATGATGGAAGTACAGCACTGGTTCTTGCTGCTTTGGCCATTAACTAAGTAGCACGTTTCTTCAATGTTTTTGAAGTTGAAACCTTGTTTGCACCATTGTCTGCGCCTTTCCTCTCTCTCTGCCCCATACTGCTTTCCTGCCCTCAGTCCCTAAGGAAGTGTAACATACATATCTGTTTGTAGTTCATAAAACTGATGTAATGCCATATATTAGTTCTCAGATTTTTGCACAAGAAAATTAATTAACTTGTTTCCAAATGGCTCCTCTTTTAATATTGTAAAGTTATCAGGCTACAGTTTATCAAGTGTGAGTTATGGGATGGATAGTAGCTGCCCCACATGGACAAATGTGTTCACATGTGGGCATTGCCACTTATTTTTTCTCACTACAGATAGATCTTTAATAGCATCTTTCAGCTCTTTTTTTTCTAATGCCTGGCCTGTCACTTCACTAATTTGGTTCCTTCTCTCATCAAATCCCGTCTCCAGCCTAAAAAGCTTCTGATTTCAACTCAAAAAGCTCTAATATGCCCAGTGTGTGCTACCTGCACATCACCAAACAGACCACTGACAAAGTTATCGACTAGCTGATGAATATAATTGAGTAGTGGAATGCCCAAATATTTTCCTCTGGAGCTGCTGGGCGACCCTAAAAAGTGACTCCTAGAAAAGAGTATATCTTGGTCTTGCATTCGCCAGGTGGTCAACCATTCCTTTGGCTGTTTCATAATGCCTTGGATTGTAATCCAGACTATTCTACACTCTAATCTCATTTTGGAAACTTTGGCAGGGCAAAGTACATGATTCATGTTGCATTCTAAGATATGTACGCAATGTCTCATCAGGTCTCGCTGTGAGTCATATGGTAGGATTTGGCATGTTTGTGTAATCCATGGACTCCAGTGTGACACACACACTCACACATTAAGGTTTAGATTACATTGAGTGTGAGTAGACGAGTCACGCTATAGAGAGAGGTGACCTTTGGCGTGCCGGGGTCTGAGTGACAAGTATTTGTTGATAATTAGAAATGCCATTCTATTCTAAGAGTGTGTGTGTGTGTGTGTGTGTGTGGCAAGATTATTGTCAATGAATGTAAGTTTTTCTCTATTCCACCACCATTTAATAAACATCGCTTTTGCTTTTAAGACCTGATGTTTGTTAACAAGATTACCAGATCTCTGAATATTGAAAGAAAAAGACAATTCAGCAAGCCGGGCCCGGGTTGTTTTGGCAACACCATCTTCGGGCCTTCAGGGGGGGATCCAGCTTCAAACCAGCATGTTGAAATGTATCTCTTTAAGTTGTAACAGTCCAAGTAGTGAAGTCCTGTATGACTTGTGAGTGTGTATTGCGTCGCCTGCATGCTATGTTGCCTTTGCGCTGCTATTAGTAGAGCAGTGCACACGCTAATGGATGGGTGTGTGTCTTTTTTTGTTTGCTTCTCAACTTAGCAATGGTGGCGTATAGGTTACGGATTGTATCTTTCATTTGTGTAGGGGTGCTACATTACATTTGCATATTTCTTGGCCGATCCCGGTTGCCGATTTTGTAAAGAGTGTAACCTGCCGATTTCTATTCAGAAGAAAAAAACAGACCAGTATTCATTATCTGGCACTATAAATTATTTTTAATATACTTGTTTTGTGTGTGTATTATTTTGCCAATTAAATAACATGGCAGACCACCAGAATCACTTTTAGAAGCAAAAGTCAAGCCCGAATGTCTGTGACTTACTGTAATAACTGGAGTGGGACCTTAAGCCCTTTTTGAAATACTGTTGTCGATATTTGGTCCGCAGACTCCAGCTCTCTCGGTTTCAGCCCTCAGGCTATTTATGGCGATCTCTCTTCGCACTATGTCGCCATTAGGCCCACATTCCCTCATGCCATAACATCCTGGTGTATTCCTCTGTCTCCGGGTCAAGTAGCGCTCAGAAATATCTCTCTGGTAGTTATTATCTTTATAAGTTCAGCATGGATTTATGTGTGCAACAGATTATAATAGAATATAATTATAAGGGACGAGGAAATGTTTATGTTAAGTTCTCGATTCATACACAAGTGAGATTTTTTTCACATAATTCATAAAGATGTAAAATGAGTCAATTAAAAAGGTGAAACGGAGATGAATAGAAATTGCTTGTAGACGTAACATACTCTTCAAAGTAAAGTGTTGGGGAACCAGAATAGTAAAACATCTCATGTATTTCTGGACCGGCAGTAACCTTTGATGATGATGAAGATATGAATGTTTATACTAAGATTCCTCTGTGTATGTTCATCGGCCATTTGGAGGAAATATTTAAGCTGAGTCTGACAGTATTTCAAGCAAATGCATTTTTAGCCAGGAGTGTGCCTTTTCTTGCGATTTGCCCTGGCCTGCCCTGCACAACTGAAGCCTTTCATTTGAAATGTCAGCTGTTCTTTCATTTTTATTGGTGCTTCCCCTGATTGATTCAGATAACTTGCATGAACGCCCTCTGTTCGTTTTGAGATGATCCTTGCCCTTATGTGCCTTATTGGTGGAGGCTTGACAGCCGTAATGCCTCCTCCTTATCTGCTATCACACACACTAACGGCACTATATTAGACTGTATTGACCTCTTTCAGACTAGTTACTTATTGAAACTTTGTATTGTGTGCAAACCCCCAACACTAAACTTAGACAATACACTTGCACACTACTATAGGCTCTTTGCACACAGTATGAGGTGAACAACATGACCATATTAGACCGTGAATGATCCACAATCCGCCATTAGATTGTTTCGTTTGTAATGTGATTCAGTGCACATTCTATTTTTTGCAGTTAGTACATGAACGTTTTTTTTTTCTAAACCCAATTACATTATTTGCTTCTCCATTCCATGCCACCCCTAGAGACACACAGATAAACCAGTCACAGCAAAAATAATAATAATAATAATAATAATAATAATAATAATAACAACAACAACAACAACAAATATAATAGATTAAACTTATATAGCGCTTTTCAAGAACTCAAAGTTGCGTTACAAGCAAAGACATAGGCCTATGCACACATTGATGAGGAGGGGGCGACTAAGAGTATAGGCAAAGGAGAAGAGATGGGTCTTGAGGCAAGAATGAAAGATGGCAAGGGATTCTGGGTTGCGGATCTGATCTCTACAGGGAGGAGTTCCAGAGCCTACGAGCTGCCCTGGAAAAGGCTCTGTCCCTAAAACTGTGGAGGTTGAACCAAATACATACGTGACTGTAAGAGGCACTTCCTGGTTTCTTTCCAGTGTGTATTTCATTCTAAAATTAGACAACGTGTAAAAATAAAAATAAAAAGACATAGGGCAACATAACGTGGTAAATTAACAAGCCCCAACCAGCACACAGAAGTGTTTAGTGACGTTGTTAAGTTTATATTTTGACCTGCTCCCCATTGACTACCAGTATTTGAGCCAAGCTAATCTGGATGAGCGACCTTTGCCCATTTCTATATCAAAAATGCAACAACATTGACGGTACAGTTTCTGTGCCTTTTCTTGAGCCGGAGAGTGAGAAGAAAAGCTAAAAAAAAAGAAAAATCCCTATTCCTTTAACCTGTCACTATGTAATGGTCACACGGTTTCTAATTTTCCTCAGGCCTAGTTTGATATTTGATCAGCTGACATGCATGGATCGGGCCAATATCAGCCTAGCTTTGGGCTTCATGGAGACGCTTGCTTGTGTTTGGATGTGTGTTTCTTATTTTGCTCAAATGGGTACGTTGCAAATAAAGGAATAAGGATGTAAGTAGAGATGATTTAATCCTGCGCACTGTTGAAAATTCAAATCTTTTAAAAGTAATAAGATATTAAAGGTCACTAAGTCAAACTACCTTTTAAAGGTGCACTATGCTGTTTTAGTGGAGAGGGATTTGTATGTATTCACAGAGCCTGCAGTTAGTTTACAAAACATATCTACTCTACATGTACTTCATACTATTGAATAATTCTATCATCATAAATCAAAACTAAAGTATTTTGAGGAACCTGGAACCAAACGTAAGACTAGAATATGTTTGTAAACCAAACTGTTTGCCCTGCTGCCTCTGCAAACAACAACAGTGAAACGGTACGTTTTCAGGAAGCTTTCTAACTTCAAACAGTGTTCCAGGGATCACATTTACCTGTAAGGAAAGTTTTATTATTCTGTTATGGGAATATACCTTAGAAAATGTCCACTTCTCTGACACACCCAAAGTAATTTTCTTTTATGATGGAAGAAGAACAAACTGAAAGTACACAGGTCATATTTAGATTAGTGAGTCGGTGTGCATACAGAAACTACATCCACATAGCTCCATCATTGATTAACTATTCTGCATTGTTCCCATAACATTTCCGAGTGTAGATAATCCCTGAGTTAATAGTAAAGGCTGTTTAAATATTCACACAGCGCAGTGAAAGGTAAGACCCCTTTACCTACTGACCCCTTATATCTAACCAGCATACGTGGTTTAATGATTAGCAAAAAATCTAGTTGTCTATAAATGGAGATTTTTACTTCAGTGTCCTTTGCAAAAGCTAAAGATGATAGGTGTAATATATTTTATATTAAATTGAAATTCTAAATGATTACTCGGTCGGATACAAGTTGTACAGTTATTTGGTTGCTTCTTTTGTGTTGATTTCAGGTCCTGTTTGTATCACAAATGTCCTGCTTGTGTTATTAATCATTGCCGTTTTACGATGTTATGGCAGCAGCCAGCGTGACAAATAAACAAAATGGATATTTATTCTTGATTTGCAGTCCGGTTTCATAAACATGCTTTAGTTGGAAGTTTGCCGGCATGGTTTGTGTTACCTGCATTGTTTGAAACTTGGCTTAAACCCTGTTTACACTCAGTATTCAAATTAATCTTGCATCACAAATGAGCTGCTCAGAAAAATAGTTTGCTTTCCCGCCAACTCTTAACAAGGTGGCCAAGTCTGTGCTTGAGTTGAGGCACCAATATGTATCTACAGTACTCTTGTCAAGCAGTGTGGATTAGAGGGATTGTCTTTATTTTCTGTTTTCGCCACCACCACACGTTAAATTAAATGTTAGAAAACGAGAAATGTATTTTGTTTTTGATGTACAAACTAATCCAGCCTGGAAATGGATGCACTCTAGATACTGTTGATATGGATACCAGATACAAGGTCTGAATAGAGTTATCAGCTCTTTGCACGCTTCCAAGTAATAGGAGAGTTGTTCTGGACAGGCTTCACAGAGAGAACAACAGAGAACGGTGAAAGTGACCACTCACCTCCCTGTTGGATGTGGAGCACAGCAAATGTGCATGCAGTGGCATGCCTGTAGGAGTGGGACAAGCTTAAACAGAAATAACTACTGTCATTATATCACTCTGAAGAATAATTAGAGCTGCATCTGTTACTTGATTTATGATTTTTATAATTCCTTTTTTTCATTTTTGTATATTTATTGTTGCATCTCCAGTGATAAATCTTGTGCACATCTGACATATGTTAAAGCTTTGCTTTGTGCAGGTTGTTATCTAACATGTGTGTATCTTTAGTTTTGTGTCTGTGTTTGTAATTTGTCCTCGAGAAGGCTGGGATTTGGGGGAAATAAAAAACATATTTATATAATTCACTCTGTCACTTAATTAAATAAAAATAAATAACTGAGAAGCGTTAGTCACATAAGCAAGTAGAAATGTCTGTAAACTAATGAGATTCCCTTAAAAACAATCATTACTAGCCTCTGGTATCTGAAATGGGAAGGACAAATGTAATGTTGTCTAGATCTTCTGCTAAATGCTGCTATTCCTAACTTATTTTCACTAGTTAGGCAGACAAAAAATGGTCTGCATTATAAATTATGTATAAGGTGAATGTCTGCTTCCTGTCTGGGTGTCTTTATTCCACCTGTGCAGTGTGTGTGTGTGTGATCAGCTGACAGTCCAGACACTTACATGTAACTAAGTAACCTAGCTCCTGTCATGTTCCTGTAATCATGAAGAGGAGAAACCTGGTTTCCCCAGCCAGAACCTTTTTTGGGGAAAACTGATTTATTTGCCATTTCTGCAAATATTGCTGACCCCCCTGCCATTTAAGAGGATATATTAATTTTGTTTAATGAAATGTGACAAAATGTCTTTATGAATTCTATTTAAATCAGTAAATTCCCCAAACATGTGTTTTTACATCTGGTGAGGTGACGTTTCCCAAACCCCAAATAAATGCAGTTAATTGTGATGTATTAAAAAAGAGGACATAACATCCTCTCATTTGAAGAGCTGAAACCGCCAAAAGGTTTGGTATTTTGTTTTAAAAAAGGACTAAAACTATTGCTCCCTTATCAAAATAGATTTCTCTTGACTGGGTAATCCTGTACACTCTTAGCGATGCACAGCTACGCCTATTTACAGAGCTACAGCTAAACTGTGGTAGTAAGCTATTGCGATGGGTGAGCCCCACCCCCACCGCCTGAACATATTGGGTTATGTCAAAATAAAGACAATTACCTTTTGAACATCATGTACTTTGGCGCTGCTTTCTTTGCCCTTTGTTAAAGGTGCATTATGTAACTTTGGGTGTGTCAGGGAAGTGAACATTTTCTAAGGTATATTCTCATAACTGAATAAACAAACTTTAATCCTCAAGGAAAACTCTGATCTCTGGAAGTTAGAAAGCTTCCTGAAAAGTCACTGTTGTCATTTACAGCAGCAGGGCCCACAGTTTTACAACCATATTCGACTCTCACGTTTGGTTCCATGTTCCTTGAAATAATTTAGTTTTGATTCATGATGATGGAATTATTCAATACTAAGAGTACATGTAAAGAAAATACGTTTTGTAAACTAACTGCAGGCTCTGTGTACTGTAAACAAATCCCCCTCCACTGAAACTGCATTGTGCACTTTAACATTGGTAAGCTTTAAGGAAAGGGTTCAGCCGCACGTGTTCAATGACAGAAACTGGTATTTGGAGCTCCTCGTGTCGTTGATATTTGTCTAGCAGTTTTGTCTTAGCTCCTCACAGCTGTTGACAAACCTGTTGTTTCGTGTATATTTCAGGTTCCACCCTCCTACACTCCCTTCCTGATCCACTCCCCCTATTGGCTGCTGTTCCCCACATGGCAGAGCTAAGTATGGGGTAAGAGAAACTGAGAGGAGACACCCAGACAACACGAGCTGAGGAGGCCCCTCAAACCTGCACAGGTAATAATGCCTTGTTTCCACCGAGTAGAGCGGGTCGGGTCGGAGCGCCTCAGAGCGGGACAGCTCACTTTTAAGAATCTCGGTGGTGTTTCCACCGCCGACCCTACCCTTACTGGTAGGGCGGGGTTTAGGCTGGACTGCGATAGCCGCCGCCAGAATGTGGGTCAAACTATCGGGCTGTGGAACAACTGTGGTCAAGCCAGCGGTCTCTCGTTTTTGCTTGGTCAAACCAGTCGTTTCTTTATTTATTCCCCCGTGTTGTTGTGAGCACAGAGACGGCTCGGTGCAACTGATAGACAGTGAGCGAACAGCGCTGGCTGTGGCAGCTACGTGACATCATAGCAGTGGGACACAGTGTAGCCAAATAATTCATTTAATGATGAGGAAAAACACCACACAATAAACAGTGCCGCGCTCACATTTTCGCCAAAACACAAGACTCTCTTCCCTCTAGCCGAGGTGACTACACACGGCGGAAATGATTATTTCGACCAACTGTGGTTAAGCCAGCGGTCTCTCGTTTTTGCTTGGTCAAACCAGCCGCTTCTTTATTTATTCCCCCCGTGTTGTTGTGAGCGTGTAGGCTATTTACTACTATCTATGGCGTAAACACACAGAGACGGCTCAGTGCAACTCATAGAAACAGTGAGCAAACAGTGCTGGCTGCGGCAGCTACGTGACTAGCAGTGGGACACAGTGTAACCAACTGATACATTTATTGACGAGGAAAAACACCACACAATAAACAGTGCTGTGCTCACATTTTCGCCAAAACACAAGACTCTCTTCACTCTTGCCGAGATGACTACACATGGCGGAAATTATTCTTTCGACCAATCAAATGACAGCAGTGTGTAGCTCCGCCTTTTCGGCACCCTTTCAGGCGGCTAGTACCCCTACGGAGGAGTACTGAGATTAGGAGCGGCTCAGAGCGGTTAGGTGCGCTTAAACCGTACCCTACCCAACTTTTGGCAAATTAAAAGCCAAACTACCCGGACCGAACCGCTCCGACCCGCTCTACTCGGTGGAAACGAGGCATAAGATCACTGTGCACCCACACATTTGAAAAATGCAGCATAAGATTAGGTGACACATTCGTGTTGAAGTGAAACATGCATACATAGAGGTCCATTTAAAACCACCCTTTAAGACTGCAAAGATTAGTGGAGGTGTTCATTTGTCCAAACCAAAAGGTTTGGAACGTATTTAGACTGGGTGACGCACACATTGAGACCCAACCCTTTTTAAACTGGCTCCTGCTCCATTGTTTTCTGCCGTCTCACACCCAACCCCCCTGCCTTACCTCCCTGAACCTTTTATCAAGTGGAAAACCACAATAGTCAAACACAGCCTGGCATTGTTCAGTAGATTAGTGCCAGATGCAATCAGTGTGCCCGTAACCTGTTTTCTGTACTAATCAATGAAACTGGAAAAACAGCATCAAAGTCCATCTGGCATGCTGTTGTTGCCAGGATATAACATTGGCCTTTTTAATTGTAAAATGTTTTCATCTCGTTTTAGGAACCTAACGGGTTCAGATACTGCTGCTTGACCGGTTTATCCATTATTGACTACAGTTTGCTGTTTTGATCATATGTAAAATTTTAACTTAAAAATATCATCTCCAGTTTAACTTCCTGAATAACATAACTACATACATACCACAACATAATTGTACATTTTTCTTTGTTGGTCTCTGAGTTGATGATTAGTTTTTTCCCTCAATACGAGCTATTATTTCCCATCATTCAAGTATCACAGAAGGCCTGCATGAGGAGGACGTGGAAATTGTAATTGGATTTGGTAAAAACTAATCCACTTTTGATAGAGGATGTTCATGCTTCTTCATTCCTAACATATTTGTTTAATATTTGAGTCTTGAAGTCTATGATGTGGTAAGTAGTTTAGGTTTCTACCAAGCTTGTTATTTCAGCAAGTTTGAAACAAGCTCAAAGCTGTGCTATATCAAGCAGTTAAATACAGTGGAGGAAATAAGTATTTGATCCCCCACTGATTTTGTAAGTTTGCCCACTTACAATGAAATGAGCAGTCTATAATTGTAATGATAGGTTTATTTTAACAGTGCTAGACAGAATATCAAAAAGAAAATCCAGAAAATCACGTAAAAAAAAAAAATTAATTATTTTGCATTTCATTGAGGGAAATAAGTATTTGATCCCCTATCAAAATATTGCTTAGTACTTGGTGGAGAAACCCTTGTTGGCAAGTACAGAGGTCAGACGTTTCTTGTAGTTGATGACCAGGTTTGCGCACATCTCAGGAGGAATTTTGGACCACTCCTCTTTGCAGATCCTCTCCAAATCTTTGAGGTTTTGAGGCTGTCGCTTGGCAACTCGAAGCTTCAGTTCCCTCCACAGATTTTCGATGGGATTTAGGTCTGGAGACTGGCTAGGCCACTCCATGACCTTAATGTGCTTCTTCTTGAGCCACTCCTTTGTATGTTTTGGGTCATTGTCATGCTGGAAGACCCATCCAGGACCCATTTTTAGTGACCTGGCTGAGGGAAGGAGGTTGTCAGCCAGGATTTCACGGTACATGGCCCCATCCATCTTTCCCTCGATGCGGTGAAGTCGACCTGTCCCCTTAGCACAGAAACACCCCCAAAGAATAATGCTTCAACCTCCATGCTTGACGGTGGGGATGGTGTTCTTGGGGTTATACTCAGCATTCCTCTTCCTCCAAACACAGCGTGTTGAATTAATACCAAATAGCTCAATCTTTGTTTCATCTGACCACATCACCTTCTCCCAAGCATTCTCTGAGTCGTTCAGGTGTTCATTGGCACACTTCAAATGTGCCTTCTCGAGCAGGGGGACCTTACGGGCGCTGCAGGATCTTAAGCCATTACGGCGCAGTGTGTTACCAATGGTTTTCTTGGTGACTGTGGTCCCAGCTGCCTTGAGATCATTAACAAGCTCCTGCCTTGTAGTTCTGGGCTGATCCCTCACCGTTCTCTTTATCATTGAGACCCCACGAGGTGAGATCTTGCATGGAGCCCCAGACCGAGGGAGATTGATGGTCATTTTGTGCTTCTTCCATTTTCTAATAATCGCACCAACAGTTGTCTCCTTCTCACCCAGCTTCTCGCCAATGGTCTTGTAGCCCATTCCGGCCTTGTGCAGGTCTACAATCTTGTCCCTGATGTCCTTAGACAGCTCTTTGGTCTTGCCCATGATTGAGAGGTTGTAGTCTGATTTATTCTGTGGACAGGTGTCTTTTATAGAGTTAACGACAGGTGTCTTTTATACAGGTAACGAGTTGAGATCAGGAGAACTTTCTTAAAGTGAAAGGACTGTTCTGTGGAGGCCAGCATCCTTTATTGTTGGTAGGGGATCAAATACTTATTTCCCTCAATGAAATGCAAAATAATTTATATCTTCTTTTTTATGTGATTTTCTGGATTTTCTTTTTGATATTCTGTCTATCACTGTTAAAATAAACCTACCATTAAAGTTATAGACCGCTCATTTCATTGTAAGTGGGCAAACTTACAAAATCAGTGGCGGATCAAATACTTATTTCCTCCACTGTATATAGTCTGTCACTTCTGTTGCCCCCATGAAGAATTCTGAGTAATAACAACAACAGTGTCATCTACATGAGGTTAGCCTTCGGTGGACGCACATGGATTTTATACCTTCTGCTTTACGTCCAGGTTTTTTTCTTAGCAGTATAATCCACGACTGAAACATTTCTTGGGACTTTTCTGAGCTCCTGCGCCAGTGTCAGGGGTGACACCGGTTCGTAAACGCTGCCATACTGAGAGTTTTGTGGCGCTGATGGGCTTCATCAACTTCTTCGCTCTTCATCTTAATCTCTTAGATGCAACGTTGGGCATTGTCTTGTGCAAATTTTGCAATAACCACAAATGTAAACCACATACAGCAGCACAAAAAAAACCCAACAGGATACGCAGGTAGTTGTAAATTTAGCCTTGCATGACTGATGGTAAATGAGACACCCGGAAGCTCTGGTCTTGTCAACATGTTGCTTGGCTTCCTTCTTTAGAATCCCTCTCCCCTCCCTTACCCCGCCCACTCATTTCCCAGAAGTCTCCTTGTTTGTATGGCGATGCAGAGGATGGGAAAGCCTAATTATCCATGAAAGAAAGAGAAAAAGGAGGGGGGTCAGAAGAGGAAGAGCTCTGTCAGTGCTTGTCCTTGTTAATAATGTAACACTGTTATACCTATAAGGATTGTGTATCAGCATCCTGTGGGGATGTGACTAAGCGTTCTTTCTTTTCATATGAATATAAGCAAAATTCTAAAGAAAAGATGAAGGAACCAAGGAGGGAGCACAGAAGAAGGCATAGAGGTGGTGAGGGGAAACGGGGGGAAACTAGGGATAGGGAGTAGAAAGGAGAGCAAACAGGGGCGCAGCAGTGCACAGTTGTTGCTAGGAGGCCGAGAGAGCAACACGATACAGAGGCAGGAAGGAAACATAGAGGAAAAATAAATCAACTGAAGCACGAGTCACTCATCCATGATAACTTGTCAGGTAGAGTTTGCACACCTTTTTACATGGTTAAAGTTACCAATTTAGTGTTAATCATATTTATAACGAGTACCAGAGAGCAAATAAAAAATATATATATAATAATAAGTATGTGCCCTGTCATGCTCTACTGCGCTTTCCTGTCTTTATGTCTGTACCTCCTTGTCTTAAGTCTGTACTCCTCATGATACGAATCATGATATGAATCACAGTCGAGGAGTTCCAATGTCAAGCAGTTATCCACTCAACTGGTCCACCTCCACAATGATTTGACAATTTAATCGAATTGTGGATTAAATAAATAATTGCCATCTTTTCTAATTCTAGATCAATTGTTTTGTAATTTTCCTACCAAAAATGCCAAATATTTTAAGATTGTATTTCCGGCTGTCAAATGTGAGGATTTGTTACTTGTTTAAAGGATAATAAATGTAAAATATTTTGGTTGGGCATTGTTGGTTGTATAAAAAGAGAAACTTTAGGACGATTGCATTTGGAATGTGAAAGTAGTGATAGGTACAATTTCCACTAACTTTTTTAGAAGAAAATAATCTGCAGATTAATCGATAATGAAAATACTAATTGATTTCAGCTACGACACCAGACTGAAATATCTCATGATTGCTGTGACATTTAGTACAGATATTCAAGCTCCTCTATAGGATGATGTTAGCATGCTAACATTTGCTAAACAAACAATGGTAAACATGGCAAACATACCTACTTTAGTTTGTTAGTATTGCCATTGTAAGCATTTAGCATTCAGTATTGTTCTGAATTAGCACAACACCAGTTTTTAGAGCTCAACCCTCCAGCCTACGTTCAGTTTGGGAGAAATAGCTGCTTGCATATTGACATTTATTATATATTTTTAATCATCATCCATTCATCATTTTGTTTGATTGGTTTCAAAGTGCTTTGTGTATAGAATGCATAGTCGGAATTTTGAAGCATTAAATATAAAATGTTAAAATAGGCCAGGCAAAGTAACCCATTTTTGGGCCAAAAAACAGACAAATTGTAAAATAATTTTTTTCAGCTCAGATCATTTCTATGAGGTGTCCAGAACAACATACTAAAAGTCCTAAGAAATCCTTGTTGAGGAAATATGTTTAATTCTCATCAATCCGAGATGTGTGCCAATAAGGCGAAACACCAATAAATCCTAGGGCTATTTTTTTCCCTTAGTCCTATCAAAATGAAACTTTACACAATGAAAGTATCCATGAAAATAAAAAAAAATTGTATTACAAGTTTCTTTGAAAATGGATTTTAATATGCAAATGAGCTATACACTAATCGTACATGCCCAAAATAAACCCAAATAGGCTTAATTTTTTCCTTTACTCCTACCACAATAAAACTTTACATAGTAAAAGTATACTTGAAAAGTCACTTTTTTTGTATTACAAGTTTCTTTTTAAATGAATTTGAATATGCACATCAGCTCCACACTTATTGAATATCCAATCATCCTACTGCCAATGGGTGATGGCAATGCTGCTTTTAGACTGGCCTCAAACCTGAAAAACTGCCTGGCTTACCTGCCAGGGGTGCCTCTCATGAATTAGATTTGTCTCTTCAAATGCCACTGCACGCAATTTGATAGCACTACAACCAATCAGAGCAATGAACAATGTGCCGTATTAAGCCCCGTTCATTTAGCGAACAGCGGGATTAACTGTTAAATTTAACTTTTGCCGTGGTCGTCTGCAAAACAGAATATTCCTCTTACTTGCTAATGAAAGATTGAGTGCCGTCTTCCAAATTGTAAAGGGTCGAGGCCAAAGCCGTCTCAAACTCAAACAACATATCCGCAGCTATCTTTGATGTTTACTATCACGGCTTCGACGGCGCACTGTCGTCATCCGTTTACGTCCGCCCCAGAGCACCATACATAGGGCTCTGGCCCGCCCATATCAGATAGAACCAATTGAAATGTAGCTCAGGATTTCTTGACATATTTAATGAGCTTCAATGGAGAGTGCCCAGACCAACAGGCGCAGCACATTTAACTTGCCAGCGCCTAGTGGCAGGTCTGGATTTCCAGGCTAGTGCCATTCCCTTTCCTATGCCAAATAGACGAGACGTAGAATCACAGCCTGAAATGGCATGGAGAAAGAAGAGATTGTCACACACCTTGGGACCAAGTAACTCCTTTGTCTACTTTATGCACCATATCCGTCTTGTTTTTGTTGCTTTCTTTGGTTCTTGTGCCATAAACGGCTCCTGTGCATTCAGATCAGCATGATGCAACAAGAGTTCTGACAAGTCTGTGTCATCACCTACTGAGACTGTGTCTTTTGTTCTGGCAGAGGCAATGGCAGTTTGGACAATGAGCACATCTGCATCGTGCTTTGCATGGTTTGTGATATTCCATTTTTATCTTTGAAAATTGATTTTAATATGCAAATTAGCTATACTCTAATCAAATATAGGCTACCCAAAATATATTCGCATAGGCTTAAATTTTTCTTTTAAAGATCCAAGTGACTGCTGCAGATATTGCTGCAGTTGGTCGCATACACATTCAGTACTTTATGATTCCTCCTATACGTGAGCCTATTGTGTATCAGCCACTGGCTCTGTTGCCAGCATATAACAAAACATCACAGCTGGATGTTTTGTGGAAGACAACCCTCCTCCTTCACTCTCAAAGGCCATCATGGTCTGGTATGATGCAGATCCTGCATCTTCTAGATGAACACCCTGGGAGAGCTTCAGTAACATTCCTTCCAATGATTGATCTTGATCCCAGTGATTAATCCTGCATATACTCAACATTGAGGTTTGTGGCAACTCAAGCTCTGCAGTATGATGTGACCCCTGTTCTGACGTTCGACCAACCCCTTCTGGAAAGCCTTGACCATTATAAGTTAACTTCTAATACAAATGTTTTACTTTTCATGTAGACTTTCATTGTGTAAAGTTTTAATGTGGTAGGAGTAAAGGTTCAAATTAAGCCTATGCGGATATAATTTGGGTAGCCTATATTTGATTAGTGTATAGCTCATTTGCATATTAAAATTCATTTTCAAAGAAACTTGTAAGATAAAAAATGGTGTATCACAAACCATGCAAAGCACGATGCAGATGTGCTCATTGTCCAAACTGTCATTGCCTCTGCCAGAACAAAAGACACAGTCTCAGTAGGTGATGACACAGACTTGCTAGTACTCTTGTTTCATCATGCTGATCTTAATGCACACAAGCTGTTTATGGCACAAGAACCAAATAAATTAATTGATAGCTGTCCCCAGACAAATGTGCAACATCACATCTCTCTTCCTGAGATCCTCTGAGATTGTCTTTCCCTTTTGGCAAGTCTGATCTGTATGGGTTCACTTTGGTGGGCCTACACTGACCTGGTTTGATCTCTGTTTTATCTAGTGCCACCCAATTTCTTTATTACATTGGTCCATTTCATCACAAATTTGGCCCACCTGATTACCAATGCAGCTCAGGTTTCACAAACTTTTTCACATACAAAAGTTGGCAAATCATTTTTTAAAATCTGTTTTAACAATTGATTTCTGGAAAAGAAAAATGTTTAATTGATAAACAAAAATCTGTTATTTCATATAAAAAATACTGGTATTGATAAATAAAATTCATAAAGGCTCAAGGGGTTCACATACTTTCAAGCAGCACTGTATGGTGCATAAAGTAGACAAAGGAGTTACTTGGTCCCAAGGTGTGTGACAATCTCCTCTATCCATGCCATTTCAGTCTCGTCTATTTGGCATAGGAAAGGGAATGGCACTGAAAAAAGTAAAAAATTACACTAGCTAAGGGAGGGGTTAATCTAATTCATGAGAGGCACCTGTTATACCCCTGGCAGGTAAGCCAGGCAGTTTTTCAGGTTAGAGGCCAGTCTAAAAACAGCATCGCCATCACCCATTGGCAGTAGGATGATTGGATATTCAATAAGTGTGGAGCTCATGTGCATATTCAAATGCATTTAAAAAGCAACTTGTAATACAAAAAAAGTGACTTTTCTAGTATACTTTTACTATGTAAAGTTTTATTGTGGTAGGAGTAAAGGAAAAAATTAAGCCTATTTGGGTTTATTTTGGGCGTGTACGATTAGTGTATAGCTAATTTGCATATTACAATTAATTTTCAAAGAAACTTGCAATACAAAAAATGTTAATTATCATGGATACTTTCATTGTGTAAAGTTTCATTTTGATAGGACTAAAGGAAAAAAATAGCCCTATTGGGATTTATTGGTGTTTCGCCTTATTGGCACACATCTCGGATTGATGAGAATTAAACATATTTCCTCAACTAGGATTTCTTAGGACTTTTAGTATGTTGTTCTGGACACCTCATAGAAATTATCTGAGCTGAAAAAAATTATTTTACAATTTGTCTGTCGAAAAACGCTATTTTGCCTGGACTAAAAGGCCAAGTGGGGCGTCCTAGTAGCAGAGGAGTTCGGTGCCATGAGCAAATAGTCGCTGGTTTGGTTGTGGATCTTTCTTGCATGTGTTCCCTTTTTTCTCTGTCCCTTCCATCACCTCAAGTGTGGTCATAAAATGTGTTCTGATCAGTGGCGGCTCCTGACAATAATCTCAGGGGGGGCAATTGTTGCCATGATGGGTAAAATGACCCAAAATTAATCTAAATCAGATAGCTAATATGACAATGTCATATTGCATTTAACAGTTTGTTTTTCCTGTTCATCTGGCATAACCACTCTGGCAACATTAGACAAGCATTGTACTGTACAGTATTTTTGGACATTAAAGCGGATACGAGTAACATTTAAATATCTTTTAAACAACCTCATGTTTCCTCTGATAATCATAAATTACCTTTAACAGCAAACGAGACCATCAGTGCAAAGAAAGACGTTTTTATATAGTTTTTATTACTGCTTTTGGTCTGGTCGCACACCGAGTCCGATTTTCGGTTCGCTCGTGCAGGCTCTATGGTCACATATCCGTATTGGTTGCAGATTTCAGTGTGGCGCTGCAACGCGATTTGAGAAGCCTATCCCTCCAGGTGAGGGAAGGGGAGCGGGAGCCTTGTTTGAGACAGTTATTTGTCGTCATAAATGACTGATAACGGGGCTGAACCATCAAAGAAAAAAAAGAGAATGCAATGAAGAAAAGCGAAAAGGGAGAGTGAGTGATAGGCGGGCGGGAGGACGTTGCCAAGCAACGTGTATACAATTTCACGAGAGCGAAACTAGACTGCTAAATGAATGAGCGGTTGGTACTAACACAAAGTTTGCTTTGCTTCACCATCATCAGATAACCATTATCTGAAATAGTCATTATTTACATCAACAACACAAACACATTACCTCATCGTGATCCATAGTCTACTAACTGCCGTCTCTCATTCATTCGCTTTCTGTGAGGACACAGCTCCGTGAGAGAGAGAGTAGTTAGGTGACGCTGCTGAATCAACTCATTGCAAGCAGGTGTGTGTACTGACTGGCATTAGTTGATGCAGTGTCAAAACCACTCTCACGGAGCCGAAAAGAGTCCTCACACTTTCAACACACGAACATGCACTATATTGCGCCCTTCTCAGTCCACGCTCACGCGCCTGGCACGAGCATTTGCGACAGCGGGCGTCGTAAAAATACTACCGCTTTTGTCCAAAGGGGACGCCAACGTGCCATCTTACTCGTAGTGCCTTTAAGTTAGTTAATTTCTTGAATAAAATTATTTTAGCTCTAAAATGATTTAATTATCCGGCTGTGGCCATCACAGATAACTTGTCATCTACCAGTGTGCTCCTCAGATAGGCTTTCTTTAAAAGTTAAGAGACCTGCTCTACAATTAATCACAATAATCTGATTGACTTGACAGTTGTGTTCTGATTAAACAAAAATGGATGCTGGCATAGCATATGTGCAATCATCACATTGGTTTGCGTTACTACTGTCTACCTTTCTTTATATGTCCACGCTGTCTACAGCACCGTTACTTGGTAGGCGGGTTTATGCCGCGGACGGACAGCAGCTGTCAGAGTAAACAAACAGTCTATGGATCAGCTGTTGAACGGCGCAGGCTCGTCCATATGCAGATTGATGTTTAATATTTGTTTTTTCTTTTCTGAGAGATGACGCATAGGGGTGACACCCGAAGTTATCCATGCGGTGTCTGTGCTGCCATCAGGATGGATTAAAGCCATTATACAGTCCATATGCAGCGGTAGCAGGACATAGCGTTAGCTCCTTAGCATCCTGCTAGCCTCGTTAGCCGTTCAAACGAGCCCTGTGAAAATCCGCGTTTATACGATCCCCCAATCCATCTTGGTAGATACTTGCTTGATGGTTACATTTTACAGTCCTTTTAATGACATGATCAAGTAGCTGGCCAGCCTAGCCTGAGTTGATATTAGTTATGTTGGTCTTGAATATGACCGCTTTGGGTAGCAGATCGGACATGTGACTGTATCAGTCACTGTAATTGGTTCATTGTTTACTGTACGTATGACGGCGACACGTTGGGGCGAGCACCCCCGGAACCCATAGAGATTGCATTGGGAGGCCTGCAGTTTGAACAAAAAAAAGTTTTACATTGAAGTCTATGAGAGCGCACAGGGCGATTTTCAACCAGCCCGAAATCGCCCCAGAGTGACAGAGCACAGGCGCTGATTGTACAATGATATTCAGACTTAGATGCAGGTAAAAACTGTATTGAAATAATAAATTATGATTATAAATACAAAAAAAATATATATTTTTCATCATTATTATTATCCTTATTATATTTTTGTTTCTTGCTGGTATGGCTCAAGGAGGGCGTCGCCCAATCGCCCTCTATGGGCGAGCCGCCGCTGGTTCTGATCGTCTAGTAAAGTTCATGCCACAAGAATTTCATCAATAAGAGTTGATGTGGCTGCTTCGGAGGCCCATAAAGTAAGGCCCGAATACAGACATTTACAGTAAGCAAATAAAATAAAGTGAAACATGGCAAAGATAATGTTATCAGAGAGGTTTGCCAAAGCAGCAACCTGAGGCAGATCAATCCTCCCAAAAGGCTGCATGGTCTCTTTTAAATTAAAAGGTGACCCTGTGTCCTCCAATCAACATTTAATTGTCCTCTGCAATGATGTTGCTTCAATCAAGTAAATATCATCCAGACATAAAACGCATAGCAGTGTGCTGCAGTTGTAGTGCAAATGAGTAACAGAAGGCTCATCAGCATGTTTTCTGACCGTATAATCTTACAACATGACCGCAGGTGAGTTATTGGTTGATCGATGTCAATTATTTTATTGTATTATGTTTGGACTCCAGCCAGAGCTCCCAGTTTATGAATGCAGCTTACTGATTGTGATAGCCGCCTGTCTTGTCACTTCACGCATATGCTTTAACACACACACAACCAGATAACCTGTTGGCCTTTGATTTGTACTGTTTACAGAATGATTTTCTGCCTCAATGGTGTGACCCATTGGTGAAACAGTGAGAAAAAATAGGATTTAGTAGTGAGACAGCAGGTTGGTAATAGGTAACAGAAGATGTTTTGACATATCTGTTTAAAGGTGTACACCCTGTTGTGAAGCACCATCCTTCTAAAGAGTATTTGAAAGATACACTTGTTTATGTAATATCTGAGCGCCAACCACTGATATGATTGCAGAGCACATTGATGGACAGAGACAACTCTAATCTCACTAAATCGATTTGCAGCGGCTATACAAACCCAGGGTTCATTGCAAGGATGACTCATCATTACTCATTAGAGTGTTATGTTGGCACTGTCATTTCCTGGGATGCAGTCTCTCTGTTCATGTGATGCATGAGACATCTGAGGCAGAAAGCTTTGATGGTAAAATGAAAAAAGTTGTGGATTGGTGATTTCCAGAAATCTCCTCTGACCACATCCCCAGCAGCTTTTAAACTAAATGTGTTGGCATTCCCATGTGACCATGAGTCACAGTGGTCTTGTGGTTAAATATTGTATCCTTCTTTCTTCTTGACAAATAGAGAAGTAGTAAAACGACTTTGTCATTGTGCCACCCATAACTGGTCATAAAAACTAAGATTACAATCTCATTTCCCTGAAATAGAAAGCATGTGCTTATTACTTTGAAAAATCAATTTGCTTTTACCGTCCAGACTTTTCCATCCACACTGAGCAAGCTTTTAAAAGGCAAAGGTGCAAGAAAGATCTATGACAAACATATTTATTTTAACAGCTTTGAAGTTAATGTTATCCATCACTTCGACTAGCTCGGCTAGTGTACATTCATATAAAGTAATCTTATTTGTGTCTGTTTATAGACCTAATACATTTAAAGCTACATAATGATGAAGTGTCTGTTTGCCAATGCGGGAATCAGGTGCTTATAACTTCACACTTGCCTTTTTAAATGACAAGCAAAAAATAGAAGCTACACCAGAGTTATTGTTTAGCAAATATTTGTATGTTCCCTTTTTGAGTGGTAAATCTCTGAAGCGACTGGTCACTGAACTGATTGGTGGTGCTAGAAAGAAGAATCAGTCATCCTTTTCACTGCTTCACTTCTGACTTACTGCAGTTCCACATTACAATCAAAATTCATTTCCAAAGGACATATTCTGTGACTTCTTAAAATCAACCTAAATGTGCTTGAGGTTGGACATCTTTTATAAACTTGTTGCACTGTCCAATATTGTGAGGCTGTTCACTTGTGAGTTTGTTTTGTATTTATATTTTTGGCAACGATAAGCAACACTTAATTATAAGGTGCATATTGCACATTGTGTCGTTGTTCTTTAGTCTATAGTAAATATGACTCTGCAACTCCCCCTTCAGGATGGAGAGAGAGAGTGTTTAAAAAAAAACAGTAAACTCTGTGTAGTTGGATAGGGTCCCAATGTCCTGTGTATATGTCCTGACAGATAATGGGCAGACTTTGAATACAACATAATCAGCTTCTGTCTGGTAGATATCCCGTATAGTCCAGCAGAAATTCGATTAGACCTTCCAGTTTATCAGTTCACTCGGAACACTTGTCCTCCACAGCAGCATTCGATTACACTAAAATGTCTTTGTTTGTTTGTTTGTGTGTGTGTGTGTGCTCAGGTGGTGACGGGTGCACGTCACTGTCATGGCGCTGCTGCGGAGGAGGTTGAAGCTGGTGGTGACGGTGATGATGGTCAACCTTTTCATCTTCATCCTCATCTCCCGACAGAGCAGCCAAGACAAGAGTGGGCGTCACAAGGTCACGATCCCCTCCACATCCTTCTGGGCCAAAATGACTCCCAGCCCGGCTTTCTGGAACCGTCAGCAGCAGATTCTGGACCTCCATAACAATCCCATCCTGACCGCTAACTACAGTGCTGCAGACATGCCCGACTGGCTTAACGAAACCGTTTTGAACACTGACCAGTTTGATTGCAAGCCTAACTTAAAGGTCACCACTCGGGTGAAAGACTACAACTCTCTGCCGGACCGCTTCAAGGACTTCCTTATTTACATGCACTGTCGCTCCCACCCAATCACAGTGGACCAGCCCAATATCTGTAAGGAGCCCCCGTTCCTTCTCCTGGCTGTCAAATCCCTGTCACCGCACTTTGACCGCCGTCAGGCCATCCGCGAGTCGTGGGGACGGGCGGGCCTTATAGCCAATCACACCGTGGTTACTATCTTCCTCCTTGGCAACGCCACGGCCGGGGACCACCACCCTGATCTATCGGAGATGCTGCGCCACGAGAGCGCCCTCCACCGGGACATCATCCAGTGGGATTACCGGGACTCCTTCTTCAACTTAACCATCAAGGAAGTGTTGTTCCTGGAGTGGATCCAGACGCGCTGCTCCGGCGCTCGCTTCGTCTTCAAAGGCGACGACGACGTCTTTGTCAACACGTACCGCATCCTGGACTTCCTGGCGGGTCTCTCTGAGCCCAAAGCCAGGGACCTGTTTGTGGGTGACGTGATCACCAACGCCGGGCCGCACCGAGAGAAGAAGGTCAAATACTTCATCCCGGAGAGCATGTACACCGGGACGTACCCTCCGTATGCCGGGGGAGGCGGGTACCTTTACTCTGGGGACGTCGCTGCCCGTCTGCACAATGTGTCCCAACACGTGGCGCTCTATCCAATAGATGACGTATACACGGGCATGTGTCTAAGGAAGCTAGGGCTGGCCCCGGAGAAGCACAAAGGCTTCAGGACCTTTAACATTGAGGAGAAGTACAGGTCAAACCCCTGCGCATACAAGAGTTTAATGCTGGTTCATCCGAGGACCCCGCAGGAGATGATCCAGATCTGGGCCTGGCTCAGAAGCCCTGACCTGAACTGCCAGTGACCACTCTGCAAGCAGGTCATTTGAGACTGTCTTGAAACAGCCCGAGACAAGAAGACGTTTTTGAGCGTATTCCCAAAAGGTCAACGTGACTTATTTTGAACAGGCTCATTACTTAAATGTTGGCAGCTTTTAGATAAGTTATTATAATGGTCTCTCAGCTTCAGCTCGGAGTAATTGATGCATTGTACCTCTAAAGAAAGGGAGGAAAGATGCATTGTCGACCCTGCTTTTCGAAATGGCAACCATAGTATTTTTGACTTGATGTCAGACTTCCAGAGACGAGCTAACCCTGCTTTACTGTCCAATGAGCGTCGCCCAAAGTGGCCGTGTCTTTCCTTTGCGTGCAAATATTTGTATCACGTCTATTTATATGGCCTTTATAATGCTTTAACACTGGGTTACAGCTCCGTGATGGAGCGTCTCAATGCTGTATTATAGAAATAAGGTGACTAAGAACTGGGACCTGGGACTCTCTTTGTTGTTTTAAGGGAAAAACACACTGTCGGGTTCTTGACAGATGAATGAAACCATAATATTTTCAGCACTCTTGGGTGAGTTAATATTGACGACATAACATAACGTAAGAGTGAAGCTCTTAAATTACCATTTCTGTTCAAAAACCCATGGTGCCCGCATGCAGCAGTTTATTGCTGCTAGCTTTAAGAAAGCTTCCCTGTGAACACTTCCTGCTGTTTGTTGCTGGAGGCTTAGTTTGTGCTGCTATTCCTATCCACACTCCCTTAAGTATTTACCTACGGCTCCAACTCAAACGTTACCAGTTTCTCCACCAAAAAGACTTGGGTTAACACCTGTTTTGTTCACCGTTTTTGTTTTTAATGTAGAAAACATTTATTGGTACTTTTTCTCTACAATACACTGATTTAACTCTTCATGTGCTTTTTTATTTCAGAATTTTTTGAATTTATCTTTTACTGTAGGTGCATCATGTTATGTCAACTTCAAATCATTGTAGAGCTTTGAATTGGGTGTTTTGGTGGAGTGAAAACATACTTTGTTTTCAGGAAACGGGAGGAATACAAGTCAAGGTCTGTGCAGCTCAGCAGGTCTGGGCTTGGTTTTGAGATGGATGGGAAAAATCCAAATGCTGTTTAATTCTGCTTCAGGTTCTCACTTTACACAAAAAATCATATAAACCCTAAGTGCATTTTCTGAGATGTGTTATGTCAAGCTGCTAGAGTAGAGCTTCTGTCTGATTACTTGTCATAACTTGTCTGATGAATGCGGATGTGTTGAATCCTGATCAATGTTGCGTTGTTAGTCAAAAAAATGTTATACACGGGTATAAGATCAGGGTGGAAGTTCAGGTCTGCACTACCTTGGCTTCCATTACTTGACAAACCGGCTCTGCAATGTCCACTTCATATATTGAAGGCTATATTTCAGAATGTTAAACATGTATTTTTGAGGAAGTGTTTTTTAAATTGCCAGAAAGCAAAGACATTTTCACACATTTCGAACCCTCATCCTACCAACCTATTTTAATTACATACATGGACTACCGACTGGGGTCATTTTGGCAGAATTGGGCGATTTTGACTGATTATATGAAGTCATTGGGGGGGTGTTTGTCAAGAAAAAAATGGAAAGATCAAGTAAAGCAAGTGAGATATGACAAAGTTTACCGCCAGAGGTCAAAATGACCCAAGTCTGTAGGATGAGGGTTAAACATGTGGGACCTAGGACCATGTCTGATAAAAGCCATTGACTGTATATAAAAACTAAATTAAAAAAACAAACAGATAGCACACCGGTTGGAACTCAGTGCTCCCATGTCCTGAGTACAAGAGAACGCACTGCTGCAGTGCGGAAGTTTAAATCAGACACTCCGATAGTTTTACTGGGCAAAGCAGCAAATGCAGGCTCTTTTATCAGTGGGTCATATGCTCAATCACCATTGATTTAATTCGCAATTTAAAAGGTAGGAACTCAACAGACAATAAACCAGATGGTCATCTTACGGAGTGTAACTTTAAAATGTTGTAGTTTGGTCATTTATAAGCTACGGTAAATCACAACGCCGGATATATTCAGTCATTAGTTAGTGAAGGCTTAAAATGGGGCGTTTGAAAAGATCTTCATATTATTTGAATGTCGCTGCTTGGCTCACTACTATATGGCTTTAGCACAAATGCTGTTTCTTTTACTCACTTTACTCACAAATGTACTTTTTGTGACCCTGTTCCAGCAGTATAGTGAGTCACAGTCAGACACTTGAAACGTATGGAGAGTTTTCAGATGCACCTTGTGTGATATTACATTTGTCAGATAAGCAGAGGCTCTGATGGTAATGGTCCGAGGAGTGTGTTGCATGATTGTACAAGTTTACCCAGTTTAAGGGTTAATCCACTTTGATTCATATTAATTGATTACCGATTTTTCTTCAGTGTTCACACTCACTGGACCCAGTCCAAGTCAACACTGTAAAATAAGTAGCATGATTGTTGGCTTCAGTCACATGTGTAGATTGACCATGAACCAAGATGTTCCTACACCTTTGTAAGAGTTCCCCCTGCTGGTCAGGATGGCGTGCTACAGCTTCCAAGACACAGAGCTTTAATACAGACACACACTGGCAACTCCATAACCCAAAACTGTAGCGCAGGCCTTTGTTTATTTTTGTCACGTTTTAACCATCTGTTCAGTTTCTCGGTCTTTGACTCTTCAGATGCTCCACATCCTCACTTACAGTAACTTATCTCCATTTTTTTACTGTTGTAAAATGTGCACGCTTTCTTTGGTTCCTTTTTAGCCTACATACGTCTGTGAGATAGTTGGGGTTTACCACGAAGGAAAACACAGTTTAGACAATCACAGTGAGGTACTTTTAAAGGGTGAATGTGTAAGTTCTTACTGGACACTTATTGTAATCACCTTGATGTGGTAGAATCTGTCTAACTCCATGTAGGATAAAACAAACACTAACAAAAACGAGGCAACATAGGAGCCATGGAGCTTATTTCATCCCTCTGAAATATTTAAGTTGTGTGTTCTCTTCCTGTTCTTTGGGTTATATATCCTTCACATCTTCACTGTGATTTCCCAGCACTCGCATACAAATAATATGTTACATTATATCCTGCTGCACACAGTCTGTGGCTACTTGAAATGTTTACATGCTTAACCGAGGCATCATCACAAATGTGTATAATTATTACTTCTGTATGATGTTTGATTGGCTGATGAGCAACTTTTATGTTTTACTGTCCGCCGCCTCTGTCCTCTTGTCTGTCTTGTATGCCGGCATTTTATCTGTCACTTTGTTTCATTTAGCAAATTTTGCTTTACACTTCCTTTTGAAGGATTGTTTCTCCTCCTTTTTTCTTTTCTTTTTCTTTTAAGACAACTAAGCTATGTGTGCTGAAAGTCAGTGTTCTTCTGGTCTCAGTAGCCAGGGTTCTGTCATATTTTGAGCTGCAGTAGGTTCTGGTGTTTCTTTTCAAGGCAGGATTGTTATACACCCTGGTCAGTGCGAAAGGGAAAATCTTCCAGAAAAATTATGAACATGATTGGCAACCAGGGGGTAATGACACAATAAAATCCAGTTAGATCAAGAAGGAATGATGTGATAAATGGACAAGTGATTGGGGCAATTCTTCACTCAAGCTGTGCAGCAAACTGAGTGTTTTCATCACTATTGTTTCTCGTGCCTTTTATCAATCAGGATCTGGATCAAATATATGAAAAAGAAAAGGTTTCAAACTAATTCTGAGTAATTATTGGGATTAATCTCTACTTTTCTTAGTCATTATCTCACACTCAGAATGTTTTCTTGACTGCACTTGGCCTCATTAACCTCCTGTTAACATGCATTTCAGAAACCTGTCCTTACTGTGTTTTACAACGCCTGCACTAGTCGGAGATTACCAAATCTGTGCCTGATGTTTGTATGTACTGTACGTTTTAAATTATCCTGAAAACACGTTAAGCGTGATCGCTTTTTTTTAAATACAGAGAATGACTTGATTTCAATAAAGTTTGTTAAGCTGTTTTTGTATCTGTTCTATGCATTTTTATTGAAATAAATAAATTATGTGATGCAAGTATAAAATCAACTTGTTGTAGTTCATCTGTAATGTTGATCTCTAAACATGTTATTTCTGTGCTGAAATGCAGCTTCAAACCATCCGATCAACTGTTTTAAAAGTTAAAGCTGGTACAGTCGCAAAGAAAACCTTACCTTTTTTTGCATTACCTTTTTTGCCTCTACTTACATTTTTAGCCAGGCAATATGTATAATTATTTACTTTAGTATATTTGTTATCTCTGGTTTCCACTCAAAGGTTACAGCTAACTGGGGAGGTAGTGTTTTTTTAACTGCAGCACAAAGACAAGGTTAACAAAAGGTAATGCTAAAAGGACACACATGTATTTTGTATAATTCATTTGATATAACATTGGGTAAGTAAGAGCTGCAAAATCATATTCATATTGGCTTTGACACTGAAGGTTTCTCGACAGCAGAGGGCAGTAGTGTATAACCTGGCTGTCATCTGAGACGCATGCTGTTTACCCAATTCCATATGACAAACTAAGCCTGGGTAAGTTTTCAGACTGCAGAAAAGTGACCAAATACAGTAAGTAAAACAAACAGCATGCATATCAAATATGTTTGATTGTATATCTTGAACTGCTAAAACCGTGATAGATAGATAGATAAATCTTCATCTCTACATAATTTACTGAAAATGCTCTAAATGACAATATTTTAATTGTGAATTTGTTAGAAATGTTGTCAGTTGTTTATATTATAAAATTATGTTAATTTTACTCAAACATATGCCTATAAATAGTAAAACGAGACACTGAACATTTGCAGTGGTCTCTTATTTTTTTCCGGAGCTGTATATCTTATGTATGATATACAGCTCCGGGAAAAAAAATATTTCTGGAGCTGTATATCATATATATAATATATATATATATATATATGATATATATAATATATATATATACAGCTCCGGAACAAACAAACACTTTATTTTAAAAATATAACATAGCTGCAGAACTGGTAAGATCGGTCTATTCAGCTGCTCAACGAATTTGAGCTCACATTGGGCTGAAGGCCATTGTCGTAAAGTGTTCTTAGATCATCTTTGGTCTCCACAGGGAGCTTTTGTGCTAACGAGCAGCTTTGACGAGATGCAGTGCTATACTCAACATCTGTGCCGCAGAGCAGATACTGCAGTTTGACTGCTGGTTGGATCTCAGCCCCTTCACAAGATTTAGGCCCAATCCCAATGTCCCCCCTAAAGCCTCAAACCCTGAACCCTTACCAGCTTAAGCTGACGTCATCGGTAGTGCTTGCGTGCAAGAGGCTGAGAAGGCTAAAAAATTTACCTTTGTGATACAATTTCTATTAAAATTCAAAGGGGCTTTATTGTCATGGAAAACAAGAGTTCACATTAGCAAAGCAATTGCAAAGAAATAAATAAAATAGCCTAAATGAATTTTAGTTAAAAAAACGTCATTGTTGGCTTCCTACTTTTTACTTTTCCTATACCGTATGCCATTCTTTCCGACTGAGGCACTTTAAAGTTCGACTGCCTGATTTGAAAGTGCTGCAGACTCTTGCCTTAGCTAGTGGACAGCAGTTCATTGTCAAATAATCAAAAACTACGCAAACACACTAAGCAAACACAAGCAACATTTAAAATGAATTGTTTAAGAGGAGTGTAATTCATCATATGCATGTACATCTTATTTGTTTTTACGTCGGCTACGAAATCCTTGTTTAGTGGGTTGTTTTTTTGTTTGTTTTTTGTAAACGGTCATATCTCACCCTTTGTTATAGGATGCGACGAAACAGGAGCTTCCCCTGTATTTAAAGTCACAGTGCCATAGGCAAAGTCTGTAGAGATGCAGCCTTAAGGAAAGGGTGCATTAAGGCCACACAAAGAGCCCTCGTGGACTTGATGTTGTGACAGTGGGACAGCCTTAAACCCTCACTGACTTTGCAGCAGCCCACCTCAAAGTATGTGAGTCTGTAAGGGGGTACATTGGGATTGGGCCATTCCCTGCGTTCCAAACCGCAGACTTCTTCTTTTTACTGTACTTCATACTACAGCTTACCTTACAAAATATGTAGTATGCATACAAAATGCTACAATTGGGACATACTTTTGTCATAACATTGGGCCTTGAATTTTGGCCATTTTGCTTATATAGCTTTTGCATTGATGGTTGTTATTTCTTGGTGGCACATTTGATGGAGGATTGTGGGTCAGAACACCTTAACAGGTATTGTAATAATGTCGCAATATCGTGATAAGGCAAAACACATGGGCGCGTCTAACAGTCAACAACAACAAACTACTGATAGCCTACACATACAGAAATCAAAATGTTTATGCGCTTAAATAAGATGAGACTCTGCCAAAAAGTAAATAATATAATTATCAGCCACAAATGGGATGTGAGCAGAGAAAAACCCCTTTCCTCTCAGGGTGTTTAACCTCCACTTCCTCACAACAAGGGTATGAGGGAGAGATGGTTGTCATGACGACCATGTTCCGAAGGGAAAATACAGAGAGTGTTTGTGTGTGTGTGCTTTCACTGCATGCTATTATCCTACTGATAAGAATCGAATGTCCTTTTAAGGAAAAGAAAATTCAATAAAGACAAATGGTTTCTGGGTTTCAGTTCTGTTTTAACAGATCTTTTCTTTTTGTTGCCAGAAACCACTTAGTGAAACTATCGCAGCCATGAAGAACAAAAACAAATAAAAAATGGGAACTTCACTTCTGGAGAATTAAGCTAGTGCCAACTTGTATAACAATATAACTATAAATTCAAAATGAGCGGGCAAACATACAATGATCTGCTTGACTGCGATATAACTTTATAATGTGACTGCATGTTTGTTATGTCTGCGTGTACATCATCTCTTAAGCCTTAGCAGTGAAGCATCCATGTCCTTCACACACATTCAAAACCTGAATCTTCAAAGTGACTCTAGTGGCATTGTGGTATTTCTGTGTATTTCAAGGTCTCTACCGTTGATAAAACAGATTCCTTTTCCTTTTGGACAGTGCTCCTTGTATCCTGTTGGCAGGGAAATTATTCTCAGGAAGACTGCGACCTATGTAGCACCTCAGTTGGACTTTTGACACTTTTGATCAGCCCGTGCTTGTGTCACGTCCTCTCCTGGCATCCTGTTTCAGCTCAGAAATACATTCAGTTGCAGTAAAGCATAAAGAAACTGTCACTGTGCGTTCACATTTTTTAAAACATACAGTAGAGTGTAGATTGACTTTCACTGTTGCTGATGATTCTCAGATGGTCTTAATGTCTGTTGATGTCAGTCCTTTTTGTTTCTCCATACCCTTGGTGGAAACAGCGGGACTATAGGATGTTCCAAATGAGATCAGGGCTGGAAATACATACGCATATACAGAGAATACATTCACAGATGCTATGCCAGAAAAAGCTCTGATTGTCAGAATTAAGTAGCAGAAAGAGTAGATTGATTCCCCCACCGCTCTGTTACTAATTGCACCTGAAGCGTCTGGATGCACGACAAGCCGCCCGCCTGGTTCTTCCCTGCAGGATGAAACAAACAGGCATGTGTAGCTACTCACTGATCTGGATTAGACAAAAGCTTATTCATTCTGACCATTGGGCTTTTTTCCACTTCCTTCTACAGCAGAATAATCAACAACACATTTAGTTAGTACTTTTTACTGCTGTAAAAGCTCTAAATGGTAAATGGACTTGACTTATATTATAGCACTTTTAGCCGATTTTCTCAGCCCCAAAGCGCTTTACAATTCTTACCACATTCACCCATTCATACACACACTCAAACACTGATGGCAGCAGCTGCCATGCTCTGTTCAGTTGTTCACTTTTCTCTCTTCCTTTATCCTTGTTTTGTTTTAATTTGATTTACTCATCATTTTAAACTGTACTCTTACCAGGTCCTAAATCCAAAATATGCACCCAAAATTATAAACAAGGTTATTGATAGCGATCATAAGTTGCTTATTGTTGAGTTGCGTTATGATAACTGTGAGAATATATGTGTTCATGATCTTGCACTTTTTTTTCCTGTGAGTCAGAAAGTTGCAATGGTGATGATTGCAAATCTTCCTGTACAGAAATGTATATTAAAGTACATTCACTTAGGCCATCTTCAGTCTGGAAGGGAATAGATCAACTTTGCCAATGGTAATGATGAAGCTGAGCACATCCTGAATCAAGGATGACATCATAAGCGTGCTGCCAGGAAGCCGGGATGATAAACTGGAGCTTAAGTTCTCGGAAATTGATGGGCGCATGTGATTTTCTCTCTTTATCGTGCACACACACACACACGCACGCACACACACTGATGAGCTGCTCTGTACTCCAGGGCCCCCGGAGGCTTAATTTCTCATCTATCATCAAAATTAATGTAACCTCTCTGGGACTAAAGAAGCAGCACCTCTCTCATTGACGACCACACACACACACACACACACACACACACACACACACACACACACACACACACACACACACACACACACACACACACACACACACACACACACACACACACACACACACACACACACACACACACACACACACACACACACACACACACACACACACACACACACACACACACACACACACACACACACACACACACACACACACACACACACACACAAACGTGCAACCACAGCATACATTTGTAAAGTTTGTAGAAGCTTCCTGCATCAATTGGTTCCTGAAGATAAAAAGAAGGACCAATACACTTATTGGATAACGTACTTCAGGGTGAACGGTTCTGTGACTTTGTTGAAGGAGTCTGCATTGATCACACCTCAGACTTCTGGATCAGTCAAGTAGCACATAGAGGAAATAAAAGGAGTGGAAAAGCACCTTTTCATGCCTGACTTTGTGTAATTTGTGAGTCCAAACTAGTGTTGAAATTATATTACCGGTGAATACACTGTTACTGTTGCTCCAAATATTTCTCATCCTCTTTATATATACTTGCATTTACAGCAAGTCACATTAAGTAGCAAAGCTTAAAAGCACAAGTTAGACTTTATGGAAATATGTTTATTCCCTGAGCCTCATTACTGGATTCCTTCGACCAAAGAAATTGCAATTGTTTTTCTTTTTTCCAAACTGGAACGATCAAAGTGGGGGAAAAAGTGAGCGTAGAGATTTTTCGCTCGGTGACATGCAATCGAGTGAGTCATGGCTCTGATCAAAATCTCCATTTTCCGTCTAAATCGCCAAAATGTTGGAAATGCCTGTTTGTTGATGTTAAAATGCCGCCACAGGACAGGTGTTGGTTTAGCCAAGAGATGCTGTTGTAAGATAAGTTTCTGAGAAATCTGCCATCACCCCGATACAATTCATCTGTGTGGCTCACAGCATTGTAAAATAGCAAATCTCCAGAAGTAACCTTTCTTTCCATAATAAGTAATCCCTCTTAAATACTCACTGTGAAGAGTTTTCATTGGAAGTACAGTACTTTCTACCAAAGCAACTGTTCCTTTGAAAGTAGTCGACAGTGAGATCTGTTCAATTATTTAGTTCACGCTACAGAAAAAGTTTTGTTTATTCCTATATTTTGTTTATGTATGAAAACGGTCTGATTACAAGCATACAAAGCCTTGCAAACCAAAGTGACATGGACACAAAAATTAACAGTTTTGAATTTTCAAATGGCAGATATACTGGAAACAATGTGCTGTATGTACTTTGGCCTACATGATGCTAGAGAGACATGTTATACGGAACTGATGAACTGTGTGTAAATGTGCTGTGTCGCTCAGGTCTTTGCTCCATTTCTTCCTCTGCCCCTGTGTGATTGGCTGGTGAATCTGGGTACTTGCAGCCAATCACGGCCCATCTTGGGGTATAAAGGCTGAAGAACTACTCTTAAACCTCTTAGTCACTTGGGCTGCCTGCTTAAACCCAGAGTGTTTGCATATAGAGAGTTATTTTGTCAGGATTTAGCCCAAAGTTCCTTTGACTGTTATCTGGTTGAAGTCAGAAGTGTGGATCATTTTCAGTTAGATTTCGTACAACCATACAAATGAAGGAATAAAATAGCAATATAATAGTTACCTGTTCTAAAATAAGTGGAAAGAAAACTACTGTACTTAATTAATGATGCTGCTTATATCTGCTACCTGGCTCTGAACATCAACATGATGCACCTATTGTTCACAGGGAGATATAAGGGCAACTTACTGCAACACAGTATTGAAACAATGTGCTAAAGAAGGAGGTCGGTGTGATGGACGATCTACCTCCTGGTTTTTAATGATCATGTAGCTTTCAGCTCTTCCACTGGCTGTTTCCTCAGGAGAAAGTCTTGCACTAATTCACCACATCCTTTTGGAAGAGAAATGATGAGGGAAGGGAATAAAAAGGGGAAGCAAGAAAAAGAGGAAACGATACAGTCAAAGGAAATGTGGCATGAGAGAGATGGAGAAAGAAGGGCAGGCAGTGGAAGGAAAATATATATAGGGGAGAATGGGGGAATCTGAGGCATCGGGTAATGTGAGCCACCCCCTGTATCTAGGCAACGGAAAACATTTTTGGTCATGTGAGATATATGTTTTCAAGTCCCTCTCATTTCCCCATGGCCCTGAAAGAGAGGACCTCATGGTGATGTTGTAAGCATGTTTTTTTCACCAAAATAGGTATTTTGCATGTAAAAGTAAATTTTCTTGCTGTCAACTTAATCAACTGTTGTGCCAAATCAAATGTATTCACGTAGAAAAACTTCTATCATACGTGTTGATGAACTACCAACATATAAAAACCATGTGATGATATTAGCTAAAGATTAGCCTGAAATGCTAACAGAGGTAGTTTTTTCTCAAATTGTGGTGGTGGGGGAAAGTGAGCCAAATGCTGTCACACTTTCCCACACCATGAGGCACAAGTTAAGTTTAGTCTTCTTAAACATATTTTAATGTAATATTACATAACATATGTTTTATTTTAATGTCATACATATTGTAGAAAAGCCATCATGCCAAGGAAATACACCAGGAAGACGACCTGGGGCAACCACACGGAAAGAGTACCTTCTCATCTTTCCCTGTAACCTTCAGGGCTGGAATGTAGAGTAGGCCTAGTTGTAGAGTATGACAGGCTGATGTTATAATCCAGTTGGGTCTTCTCCTGTGTTCTGAGTCCCAGGCTGTTCTCGCTGGTTCTAATTTTCCTATGATTTGACCCCCAGACACAAGCTGGCTCTAAGGGTCCTGTGTTCTGACCCCCAGACTGTGTTCTAATCTAACTGGTTCTATCTTTCATTTGAATCTTATTAAAACTTTTTGAATTGTAATATGTTGTATTTGATTTTGTTCAGAGTTACTTTCAAGTGTTTAGAAAATTTGCTTTGCTTAATTGACCAAACCCCATCATTCTTTTACTAGTCCGACATTAGTTCTGGAATGTGTGGCTAGCTTTCAGGATTCTAACTGTTACAATATGTGTTGTTATGGTAGTTTCAGAGTGGAAAAAGTAAGTGAATCAGTTTACCCCCAACTGGTTCACTTTACCCCCTTGATTTTTATGGTCTGTCTCAGTTTACCCCACAGCTGCGGTAAAGTGAGCCACATGACAACTTTTTTTAAAACAATCATATTTTCACTGCCCTTTGTCGTGAAAAAATTCTGCTAATGCCCATTTCTAGGAAACATCCTGAATTAATGGGAAATGTGTAAATTTGAGTGATAAATCATTTTAGCTCGCTTAGAGGGGAGCAAATGTAAAAAGTGGCTCAGATTACCCCGTTCTCCCCTATATTTAAAGGATGTGGATAGAAGGATTAACAATCAGAAATAGTTGTCACAGGAAGACCTAAAGTGGAGGAAAAGTTAGTAAAACGTAAAGACTAATGGCAATGGCGGTCACAGCTTGGGTTTCGTTTTGGCCGGGAGGACTTGAAAGTCACGTGACATGTACGCTGTCCATTCGAAATGAACAGGGGGAACAAATGTAGGTAATTCACAATTTCAAGGCCTTTATTGTGAAACCTCTACATTTTGCGCTGTGGACCAACGTAGCTATTTTACATTTCACTCTGAGATTGGGTTGGATTTACCCCCACCACCTCCATCCGTCTCTGTCTTGTTTTGTGCCAGCGTGAACCCTCTCCTGCTCTTTATATCCCTCTCGTCTTACCTCTTATCGTGACTTCTCCTCCACTGAAGAGATTTTCCCTCAGACGATCTGACCTGCAGGGCTGTGAGGACTGTTTGTCTTGCCGATGCTCTCTCATCGCACAGCTCTGCCTATGTCAAACTGCCTTCTTCTCGCCATATCAAACCAAACAAACAAGGTAAAGTGAACTGTCTCTTAATCTCCTTCAGTAAATACAGATGTGCTTTTTCTACCCTGCCATCAGTGTCATGAAGGAGAGTGGTTTGCACAGAATCCCAAATGGAAATAACTGTATTCAACCTGAACCTTCGGCTGTTGTGTCTCTTCTCCTTCTTCTCATCCTTATTCCTAGGTTTAGGAATATATTTGACTAAAGCCTATCTGTAGTGTTTGATTTAAGTGTTACACACTTCAAACTGGCCCTCCGAGGCGCCTCTCAATCCTCCTTTTAACAGGAGAAATGTTTGTTAAATCTCACTGTGAGGAGAGTTTGGCGTGTTTGTCCAGATCTGTATCAGGTGTACAATGTGGCTGGTGCCGGCGGTGGTGATCCGGGCTGCAGCTGCTTGTGACAAGTCAACAGAAGATGCTGAGGTTAAAGGTCACATATTATGCTAAATGCACTTTTTAAATGTGTTCTAACATATCCATGGGTCCACGGTGTGCCTAGAGACTGCCAAAATATTTAAAAAATAACAATCTCTCCTGTTCTCACTCTCCCCCTTTCTGAAACCCCCACCCCTCCCCCCCAATATACTCCAGTCAGAATTTTCCCCTTTTCAGACCTCACAAACTGGAAAGCCAGAAGCTTCCACTGTGCAGCCCACACCCCTATTTCTTATTGGTCCACGGCCCTGACAGACAGAGGGCGAGGCGTATCTGGCTTCGCTTCCGGACAGGGGGCGGGGGCAGCTCAAAGATTGTATATTTACGAGGGGAGCTGCAGCTCTTTTTAAAAAATAGGCCATTGTGAAATTAGCTGAACATCAGCATAGTACAATAAATTATCTGAAAGTTTTTTTCAGCAGACAATTAAAGAAAAACGTATTAGGGACCACTAAGACCATATAATATGGTGTATAATAGTACCGAAAAGTGTATAATATGGGAGCTTTAAATCATACACACGGCTCTTCTTGGTGTCATGCCAACAATGACTCCTGCTCTATAGGAAAGCTCTCTGGAGTTGATTCATTTGGAAAACGGTGGCTGAGAATTACAGCTTGTGGAAAATAATATAAGCCAATTTGCTGTCGGCTATATTACCCTCTCTCTGTGATCACTTTAACTGTTACTTTATGCGATCACACAGCACCACTGTATTTACGTCCATTCTGTCATACAACTTCAGAAGCATAAAATACTGACGCCCTAAGCGCAGTAGCAGAACAGTTAAGGTTGGAAGCATTTATGAGACGCAATCAAAGCTCTATTTTATGCTCATTCGGTGTTCTAACGACATAAACATATCAGAATGCGCTTTGCCAAAAACTACTTGACACTGTTATTGTGGAGTATATCATTTTTCAGACTTGGGTTAGCTTTGTGTGGACCCATGCATCTCACTAGTAAAAAACACACCACAATAGTTTGATTTTAATGGTTCAATGAAATGAGGAAGTATGACCAACCTAGTTCATAGACTTTTCACATGTATGGTTCTAAACATCTAGAAATGCTTTTAACATTTTCATATCTTTTGAAAGCCTTTTTATTGGTAGTCTAGTGACCTTGGATGGGATCATTTAAAGAAGCAGATACATGCATTGAAAACTGTATGCAAAAGAGGACGACATATAAACACTGACTAGTGATCTCTGAGAAATACAGTGCAGGAGAACATTCTATGGTCAAATGTATATGCTAATAATAAATCAAAATGTAGGCTCATGCTTCCCAGTTATGAGGGCTTTATTGTTTGACTTAATCAAATAAACCAATGTTTTTTTTATTTCTGTCTCTTTTGCGTGTAATTACCTGCTACTGAGTGACACTGAGGCAGCTTTGTCTAAAGCTTGTGTCAGCCGTGTGTTTGGAGAAGTAATAAATTGAATTATTGTGATTGAGTTACCCAAGAGGCTTCAGTTTGCTCAACATAATTGTGTTATTTGCGGTACCTCAAATGCTTGATTCTCTGAGAGGCACAAGGTGAATTGGTTTAGTTTAATTGAGTTGGTTTAAGGATTCTCGTCATTTATTTCAAGGAGACAAGCTCTTTGGCCTCACTTTGGACTTCAGAGTCTCTGGTGAAACGGCAACATTCAGCCACCCTGAACTAACGCTCCATGTCCATAACAGAGCGACAGAAAGTCCTATAATTCTTTATGTTTGATTTCTGACTCTTCATCTAAGACTATGAAACTTGTTTTTTTAGCTTCCATCATGTGTTAATTATGTCAAGTTAAATGTGTTTGGCCAATAGAAACTAATGTGACATAATCTCAAAGTACAAGCTCCTAGAAATGTGTGCCTTATCGTGCAGAAGTGGGACGATCGCGGAGTTTATTTGTCAAACACATCACTGTAGTAGCACTATACAGTATTAATTCAGAACATCTGTCTCTCTTTGGCCTGGGAACCCAGATGAGTGCCACAGTGACACACCATCTGGTTTGCATTTCCTTTAGTTCAAATTACACCAGTTATCTGCACCAGTAACTTCGACTGTACGGTGTTTAAGGTTGAGATTTGCCAGAGTGATGCTTCACGTCTGTACCTGTTTGCTATAACCGTAGACTTTGTATTGTAAGTGCAGAGAGATACTGTAGTGTTTCATGCTACTGTGGGTAATAATTGACATGGGAAGGTATACAGAGTACAGAACATATTTTAGTACAAATGGGAAGGCATTCATGCAGCTGAAACTTGTCCAAACAAGAACCTAAACCTGACCTTTGACCTGCAGTGGAGAAGAAATGAATTCACTTCCAGAGATCAATAACAAGATAAAACCTTTCCAAAACATCTCCTCGTATCTGCCCAAAACAGTGGACTTTAAACCTCTACTATAATAATATTTGATTCCAAAATGTTTTATTCATTAGCCATAAAATCAATAATAAAAGAAGGCCTGGAATGGAGACTATACCCCGGCTCATCTCTTAAAGCTCCCATATTATACACTTTTCGGTTCTATTATACACCATATTATATGGTCTTAGTGGTCCCTAATACGTTTTTCTTTAATTGTTTGCTGAAAAAAACTTTCAGATAATTTATTGTACTATGCTGATGTTCAGCTAATCTCACAATGGCTTATTTTTTAAAAAGAGCTGCAGCTCCCCTCGTAAATATACAATCTTTGAGCTGCCCCCGCCCCCTGTCCGGAAGCGAAGCCAGATACGCCTCGCCCTCTGTCTGTCAGGGCCGTGGACCAATAAGAAATAGGGGTGTGGGCTGCACAGTGGAAGCTTCTGGCTTTCCAGTTTGTGAGGTCAGAAAAGGGGAAAATTCTGACTGGAGTATATTGGGGGGGAGGGGTGGGGGTTTCAGAAAGGGGGAGAGTGAGAACAGGAGAGATTGTTCTTTTTTTTAAATATTTTGGCAGTCTCTAGGCACACCGTGGACCCATGGATATGTTAGAACACATTTAAAAAGTGCATTTAGCATAATATGTGACCTTTAATGACCGACGTCTGTGTCTTTTTAGTGGCAGAGAAGAGAAAGAGAGAGAGATATGAGCAGAGCTGCCTGGAATGACTTACATGTAGTGCAGGCCACAACTGAGCTGCTGCTGTTTTCCAAAGGAGAGGGAGGAGAGGGGCCATGAAAATATCTTCTCTTTGAGCTGCTGAACCCCCTACCCTAGGCCCTGGATCAGTCTGTGTTATTACACCTGCAAGCAATGAGTGGGCTGGCAAGAGCCTGTGCATGCTGGAGATCAACCAAGGAGCACATTAGTGTCCCACTGCTGCACTTTCTCTCTTTATCCATCCCCTTTTCTTTCTCCCGCAGCTACTTCTTTTGCAGGTGCGTTTAAATTCTTGTGCTTTTTATTTCAAACCTCGTCAAAGGAAGATTGACGACACAGTGATTCTGTTTCTGAGTTGAGTGTGTCGCCCAAGCAACAGTTTGACAGCACAAGGGCCTTCACATTCAGTGCTCCCCAATCCATTTTATATGCTTCTATTTTTGCACTTTTTAAATTTTTTTTGTAATTTTTTTTTGGCATTTTCAAGCTTTATTAAACAGTACAGAGTTGAAATGGGGAGACAGAGAGAGAGAGAGAGACAGAGAGAGGGGGGATGACCTGCAGTAAAGGTCCACAGGTCGGATTCAAACCTGCGACCACTGCAACGAAGGCCGGAGCCAATATGGTACGTGCTCTATCCACTACACCACCGGAGCGCCCCCTATTAACTCAGATTTGATATTACTTGCACCCTCGTTTTTTCCCCCATCATTGAATGATTTGCTTCAAGTCTGTGTGGAAACACTGCCAACACTATTAAGTCTTCCAGTCCTTGCTTATCTGCCTTCAATGTGTTTGGACAGCCTGGGTGAAAAACTTTGATAATAAACTCCAGAACAAATGAATTATCCCTGGGCAGATCTCAGCTCGTCAGAAGGCGCAGAGCAAGGTGTTCACAGGAGATCAGAAACTTTTTCAGACGAGCTGTATAGCGAGTCATCCAGTGTTTAGAAATATCTTCTGATCGACAGAAAATCCTAAATTTTTTTATAGCTGACTCATATTTAAGAAAAATTGCTAAATATTCTCCAGGTCCAGCTTCTTAACCACTAAATTTGCTGCTTTATTTTACTTTCCTACGAGACACTGCTTTTGATCTTTTGTGTTTGAAATGTTTGTCAGACGAAACAAGACATTTGAGCACTTCACCTTGAGCTGTAGGAGTTCGTAATGCTTTTTTAGATTGGAAATAAGTTGCAGTTTTAACTCAAAACATATGACAACTAGAATTGAAAAACACATAATTATTAATTACCTTTGAAACTTAAAAACCCAATTAAAATATCCCCTTAACTACCATTCACACCAATATGAGAGTAATCATCACCACCGTTTAATTGCTGCTTGTCAGTGAACTTTATAACAATATTATAACAAAAATTGACAGAGGTAACCTATATGCTGTACCTGTCAAAAGCAAAATCATTATTTGTACATCATTATTTTTGGATGGAAAGAATCAGTGAGAAGTGTCACAAAGATAAATGTCAGTAATACAAAGTTGAATATCTGTACTGAAATGTATTAGTGACATAAAATCGTCAGGCACATTTGTCACAGTGAACTTATGACCTAACAAAGACGCTGCTTCTCCAAACACATATTTCGAAATTGTTGTGAAATGAGGGAAAGGGGGATTTGCAAAGATCTGTTGGTTCAATTGATATCTTTTTGCTGTGATTTCGTGCTCAACTGCAATTTGTTTCCCCACTCCCTTCAGCTGAACATAATTAATTACAGTCTGCTTTCTGTCTCCTGGAATAATGCGTTACAGTTGATGATACACAGCAGGAGCTGCTCTTATCTCCTTGATGACACAGCATTTAAGTAATCTTCTTTCTCTGTGCATTTTGCCCTGACAAACCAGGGGAGAAGAAACGTTAAGCAAGAGTCTAATTGCAGGTTGATACAGCAAGAGAAAGGGGAATGAAGCCTGACATCCCAGCTATACAGGCATCTGATTCTGTGTTTCTCTCCTCTGTTGCTCTAGTTTTAACTCTCATCGGGTCTTTAATGAAAATCTGTTTCAACTCCAGCAGCATTTGACTTCTGTGCTGCTGCCAGCTACACAATGTCAGACCCAAATGATAAATGGACACAAGGGGATAATTACATGCTACTATTGGCTTTAAGTGTGTAGCCTTAAATGGTTTGTGCACTGTTGCATTTAAGACAGAGAAGTGGCCTCGTGACTGGAAACCAGTTTAAATCAGCAGAATATCTGCAGAAATCCTGGTGTCACTCATTTTCACTTCCTCTTCCCTTCCCAGAAAAGAACACAAATAACACACTACCTGTGTCCCAAAACAATCCCAAACAACCTGGCCCCCAGGTGCTGGCATATAGAAACATTTGACCCTCCAGAGGAACCGAAGACTGTGGTCTCAGTCAGTAGTTTAAAGACAAAAGGCCATTAAACAACACTGAAAGCCTTGTAGTGTCTTCACATCTGGAAGCAGTTTGAGATTAGCCTCTAATAGCCGTTACTAATGCCAGATATTCATCAAAGTGTAATTGTAAAAGTTCAATTGACCTGCCACACATGCAGGGTTTAAGTGGAAAAGGATGATAAACAAACTGAAAGAGAGAGAACCACAAATACAATAACATAACCAGATATTCAAAGTCATGCAGCATGAACAACACATACTTATTATGCAAATATATTGTGATTCAAGTTTAATGCAAAATTGAATCACATTGAATCAACACATCCAATCGTTGGGGAAATAATTCACCCAAAATAGACAAGGATAACATCTTTGCAATTCATCCTACAGTGACCCTGACTGGCCGTACAAAATTGTATGACAATTCCGGCAGTTGTGTTGTTGTTGAGATGTTTTAGCCTTGCACACTGACTGACACGGTCATTCCTAGAGCCAGATACTGTAGCTACCCTGGCAAAAAAAACAGGGAAGAAAAATGAATACATTAAACAGCACAGTGGATCGCATCCTGAAGTTGTTTCTTTAAATACTGAAGCATACCTGCTCCTGTACCACAACAGAACCAATAAGAAAGACCAAAGACGGGGGCGCCCTTAGCTCAGTTGGTAGGGCGTCCCCCCCATGGGCCTCGGCCGGCAGCGGACCCGGGTTCGATTCCAGCCCGCGGTCGTTCTCTGCATGTCACTCCCCTCTCTGCCCCATTTCAACTCTGTCTCTACACTATCAATAAAGCATAAACATGCCAAAAATTATCTTTAAAAAAAGAAAGACCAAAGAGAAGCAAATGCTATATTGATTGTAACATATTAAACAAGCCCTGTGCTAATTACTTCCTGCAGTGAACCCCTTAATGACTTCACCCCGCCACCGTGGCTGTGCTGCTTATTAACAAGCTCTTTGAAATGGCAGGCAGAAGTTTCTCATCTAGGGCTGCTGGTGGTAGAGCTCACAGGGAAGTCATTCTGCACTCAAGCCGCCTGACCGGGTTCCAAAAAAGACCCAAGATGCCCATCCACGGACTAATTTAGCCTTTGTCCGCAGTTTGTGTGAATGGAAGTGGAGAGCTCTCTCTTGGGGAGAGTAACTGGAGAGTGACTTGCCTGCTGGACTGTCACTGTTCATTCACTGAGCTGATACTGGCTGGCGCTTGTTCGCTAATGATCTCGCAGCAGTGTGCTGATCTAGTGACATCTCTTTGGGTTGTTCCCATTCTGTCCATTTCTTCTTTTAGAACCAGGGCATAACGGCAGGTCATGCATACACTGCGCTGCATTCACATACTTACATTAATACAGTATTGAAAAAGCATTTCTCTGACTCTTCTCATTCCCTCCAACAATTCCCAAAAGGAATGTTTGGATAGCTTGCAGTTAATTTCATTTCTGTCTGAAACTTGAAAATTACTTAATTTCAATGCTAATAAAAAGCATAAATGTTTATGTCCAAGGAAGGTTAAACCAGAATTTTAAACCATTTGAAACCAGTTTAATGTATACGAAAACAAATGAATTACTTTTATTTGCTTTAAACATATCTGAATACCCTTTGCACAGAATGTGTTGACCCTTAAAGGCTTTTTTGCCAGTTCTAGCTTTAACAAAATAATAAGCACCTTGAACTCCTCACTGCAGGTCATTAAAATAAATCAGATCCACTGCTATCAGCGGATGACAGGATTTCAAACCATGGCAGCTTGAGTAAACTCTTATTTTGTAATCATTGTGAAGCAATACTGGCCACTGCATAGTTGTACCACTCTCACAGTCAGCATAAATTGAGAATTTGAAGTATTGGCTTTTACTATCAGCAGCCAGCAGCCCATATGTAATCAGCACCATGTTTCTCCAGAGGAAAGGCAGTTTGTGCGCAGTCCAGGCTCTCGGTGGTCGACTGTGGGTTTAATTTCACACAGACAAGGATCTGATAATCGCCCAGATGAGTGTAAATGGGTAATTTGCTCTCCCTTAAAATCCATTCCTTAGCAGAAGCAGAACAGATTAATTTAATTAATTCTAATTTCAGACTGATATACCAGATTGCTGCTGGGCTTTAACGGCAGGGGTGTGACTTTGTTAGATATACTTCTGTTACCGGGCATGAAGTGTCTATAAGCTCTAGAGGTATTGTCTCTAAATAGATAGGTGTAACACAATAAATGTTGTGTTTTTAATGGAAAAATCCTACCTCTTTGCACCGTTAAATATCTATTCGAGATGTGCTATTTATCGCAAAAGTTACTTATGAAGACATTTGTAATGATCTACAATGTGTTGTACTCAATATCCCTACTGTCTGACTCTTCAGTTGAGAAATGACCTTTGTTTCCAAGAATGCATTTTGGCAGCCCCTGGAGAGCAGGTGTGAGCTTGTTTGCTTTCAGATAGAAGAAGGAGTATTGGCATATTTTTATGATTGCACCCGTGTCCCTTGCTTGATTTTGATGTGTCTTGTGGCTGCGTTGTATTTTTGAATTTATTTTTGTTAATGCCAATTGGCTATTCTAGGAAGAATCCCTCTATCTTTGAGACTGACATAGAAAAAAGCCCCCCAAAAAGAAATCTGATGTTTATCACTGATGCTTTGAAACTATTCTTTTCATCGTTCATTAACTTGACCTTTAAAAATGTGGTGTATGGGCTACTGGCCATAAACCTGACACACCTGTGAAGGTGGAGGTAGGAAATAGCTGTGACTATATTTTTGTCATGAAATTCAAATCATATATAAATCAAATCCATGTTTAACCCAGTTGTGGCTTCGATGGCAGCGAGCCAAGAGGAAATTACCACGCCCTTCAGCCATCTGTCAATCCAGCCATCCAACCGGAACACGCAGGCTTCCCGTAACTGAGCAGCGAACAGCAGATACCACCGGACATGCTACCATGAGTCAGGATGGTACAGTTCAAAGCAAAAGATGCTTATCGGCACTCTAAGCATAGCACTCACATCTCCTCTGGAAGGAGGAACACATGATATGATGACTCTGGCTGCCAGATGCAATCAGTTATATGTTTTTAGAGTTAAGAGCTTTAGGGATGTACTTTTATGGAGTATACCCATCATAATTTCAAATAAAAGACTATTTTCAATTTCAACATTTACAAAAAAAGCATCATGTCCAGCAATCAGGGTCTGGCAGTCCTTATGTGTTAAAAAGATAACAAATCCTTTGAATCAGACCAAAACCAGCTGTGCTGTGGTTCTCAAATTCCCCAACTATGCCTTTATCTAATTTCTGAAAACCGCTGGTTACTGCAAATGTGGTGCTAATCGATTTGCTTTTGATAGTTTGTAGGCATCAATTGAGCTCTAAGAATAGAACAATAAGATAGATCAATCTTTGTCCACACGGATAAAAAAGTAAGATCATTACTTTGTCAGTTTTTGACTTTTCATGAAAAATATAGGCTTTATATTAAACATTTAGGTGTACTTTCTTAAGAACACTGGGGCTTACGGGTTAAAAATTATAGACTTCAAAAGGTACATAAATGTTTGTAAGAGAGTGTTAATCACAACACATTTCAAAGTAAAAAGGCTTCAGGTCTTGATTTTCAGTTTGCCCTGTGACACTGTCAGCAGTGGCTATCTGTGTGCTCCATTGAAGTGATTCGGACTCCCTTGGCTTTTATCTAAAGGACTCAGCTTTGTTAACAGCTCTTTTCAAGTGGTCTAACACCAAACACCAGAGTCTCTGGGTTTGAAGAGCTGGCTTAGATCGTGGATGACGTGTTTTTGTTGGCACTACACAGAGGGAAACACAGAGAGAGAAGTTTAGGTGTGAAAACGTCCATTCTCCTTGCACAGCGAGTTGGAGACAATGTCAAAATTAATACAAAGCCCAAAATAAAACCACTCGGCTATTACTGATCAATTCCATCAGTGCCATACAAAGGCAAAGCTGAAATGTGCTTCATAGTGTTTGGGAAGTAAAGAGTTCAAGTGACTCTCACAAATGGGTGTCAACAAAACATGCACAATCTGTAATCCAAACTTTAGCAGACAAATGCAGAAGCAGAAGAGATGATTTTTTTTTACTCCAATAATGGTAATCATTAATCATGTTTGTGAACGCAGTGTTCTTTGGACAGAGTTCACTCATTTCTGACAGTCTCGCTGTAGTTTGGATTCGTCATTTTCACTAGCTGGAGAAGTGAGAGTATTTGGAAACAGAATATATTCTGGGCAAATCGGGCAAATCCCTATGGAGGGGGATGGCCCTCTTCGCTTTTGTAGCCCCACTTTGTGTTTTAGGCTGAGAAGAATGTTTTTGCAAATTCAAAGATTCCCCGGTGTTGCATTTGAGTTGTTTAGGTGAAAAAAAAAAATGTTGGTATGAAATTGAGTATTCGCCTTCTCTGACCCCCCTCTCAGTTAATAGGCCATTAAAGCGGGCATGCAAATGGTAATCATTTATCAGCAACAGGGGATGCAAATGAATCAGTCAGGAAAAAAGTAAAGAGGTGTCTGGAGGTGGGATTGTGATGCATACAGGACTCCACTCTCTCCACTTTCTTTCACACAGACACACACCGGTGGGCCCGTCTTCCTCCTTGTCTTATGTGTGACACACAAGGCGTCATTTAGCATTCCTTGATTCATGGAGGGCGGCTCCCTTAATCTGTAAGAGTAAAATGTAAACACGCGACTGACCCTTAACCCCCCCCCCAAATGTCCTCAGTTAACAAATACGTATACCGATTAAAGATGATCCAAGATTTTCAATCTGAATATGATGGGTTTTAGCCATAGATTTTAGCTTAATTAAAGTAGAAAGACTGACACTGTGCTATTTTATACTCTGCTGGGTCTCTCTGATGAATTACAATAAATCATAAGTGATGAATATGTCAGTCAGTCAGACATCATATAAAAATATGAGATATCAATTTAGTGTGATTACACCCATATCTTCTTTGAGATTACATTTAGGCCTATATGCTCATAGTGTCTTTGCCTCTTTCACTTTGCATTGCCGGCCTCTTTCTGCCTGCTCCCACTATTAACAAGCCTGTGGTTACAACCGGGGATTGTGAAGGATGTGTGACAGCGTGTGAGTCTAGAGGAGGGGGGTATTGATTTCTGATGGATAGGTGTTTTATTTACCCTGAAGATGTGAAAAAGACCCCCCTGCATGCAGGGCTACAAGGTTAACACCCACTTATTAATATGACAGGACCAGGAAATCAGTCTCATCCTCATTAGCACCAACCTGAGAGTATGCACTTTCAATGTGATCTGTGAAATACCCTAATTATATTGTTGAAATTATTTAGCAAGTGAGGATAGACCTACAGTTTGATTTGTGTAGGCCTTAGTCACTTTTGCAAGTAAGTTATCCTTTAGATAATTGATCAATTAGCTTAAAATCTTGTGCATTAATGATGTCATAGCATACTTAATCAATATATATTTGAGTGAATCAATCCTGGAGAGTTGGTTGGTGAATTCTATCCTTCAGTCCTAGTGAAGGAATAAATGTCTTTAGTGGATGTTGGATTCATTTGATCAGTAGGCCTATGATAATAACAACAACCCAGAAATGCCTCATGAATGTGTAAACAATCTGTAAAATGACAAGAAGCTCTTGAGGCTCCATTCATCCAGGCGGCAGGCGAAATAATGGAGAGGCGAAGCAGCGTCAAGTCCACCATATAAACCTACAAATGGGCCGGAAGTAATTTAAGGTCCTTCAAAATAAAACCAATTGCCAAAGTTACGTTTCGACCTTACTATCTATGGTTTCGACTCTGCTGTCTACAAACTAAACAAGTCAAATACAATTATATATACAATAGCATATTCCTGATAAAATATCACACTTGTGTCCATATTCGTATTAGATAATTTAGTATTTTTATTTTTATTCTAATTTGATTTCAAATAGCCTACATTGAAGGGGAATCTTGTATGACGCTTTCGAAAGCAGCAGAGTGGTGTAGCAACTGTCAGTAACAGTTGGACTAGTTTGCTGTGAGAAATCCCTGCCTGGGTGAAGAAAACTTTTATAAACTTACTTTTTTGGGGGACAAAAAAATAAATGTCGTTCTTGGCTGCGTCTTGAGTCCCTGGTTGGCTCGCGCTTACCTGTGGAGCAAATGTATCAAGTGGCAAGCAGCAACGGTTTCCGCTCGTGCGGTGTTGCGGTAGCTAGCCGTCGTCGCTAGCAGGCAGGCTAGCAAGCTGTATGGCTGGTGTCAGTACTATTGCTGCAAAGAGGGCGATAATTAGCTTTCAAGCGGACTACACTCGCTCAGCTGCTAGTCTGTAGCAGCATAGACAGCTCGCCATCCCCCAACCCACGCCGACAAGGCGACAATTTATTCGGGTTATGCGTTGGGCACCGCGGTAAGGTGAGTGTCACACAGCCTCCGTTAACCTAGTTTCACATGTTAAGTCGTTAGCATAGCAGCTGAATCACCCGGTTAGCGGAGCGCAACGGCTCTGACTATTCCCTGGATTCAGAGACATTTTCCCCAAATATCCCATGTTTACAAAATGTTTATTGGAGTTTCAGTTTCGGGTGGTGTCTCTCTCGGTGCCGTTATTCTAGATTGGGTGGTTGACACGATGTGTTTGATGTAATGACATTGCTTCTGTGGTAGTGTTTCGCAACATAATTTCATATTTTATTAGTAAACATCCCAAGTTAGCTTCCCACACCAGTACATAGCCCCCCGGCACGCCGTGCTGGCAGCAAAAGTGCAGGACTCGTTGTTCTCAACACATTCTTACACATTAACAATGTGTTACGTTGGCGATGCAGATAAACTGGGTTGTTATAACATCTACACTAGGCTACTGTAGCAGACGATAACGGATAAGCTGTTACACGGACAAAGCATCCTTGTAACGGGGGCGTTTAACGTTTAGTGGAGTTACTCTGCGTTTAGTAGAAATCAGCGAAGAAACCCCTGAAAACCGTGGCTTTGCAGTCTGACTGTTGCTTTCCTTACGGTGTCCTCTTTTTCTTTCTTTTGCAGGAAGATCACCAGATGGCAGATGGAAATATGTTGTTTATACCAAGTGGATTACTCATCATGCCCGCCGTCAAATCAGACCTCTGCTGCAGAGATTTCGTCTCCTCACAATTGGATTTATCAGCCGTTTTTTAAAGACCAGCAGCCACAGCTGGGTGTGCAGTCTTATCTTTTTTTTGTTTGTTTTTTCTTCAATGTGCTTCCGGTAAAACGTTAACTATGAATCTGTGCGGGTCGGATATGATCAGATACCTGTAAGCAAAGCGTGATATTTTTTTGGCAAAGGGACCCCAAAGAAGGAAGTCCAGGGCCGGATAGGTACACATAGCCACCCGTTCCCAAAGCAACATGGCCTCGGTGTGGAAGAGACTGCAACGTGTGGGGAAGCATGCGTCCAAATTCCAGTTCGTGGCTTCCTATCAGGAACTGATGGTGGAATGCACTAAGAAATGGTGAGTCTTTTGGGAATAACAGTCAACCACAGTGCTGTCATTTAAGCGCAATGAAAACTGTGTTTCTCTGTGTGTGCTGGAATGCTGGGCTCATTCTTGGTGGCCATAATTCACACACACACACACACACACACACACACACACACACACACACACACACACACACACACACACACACACACACACACACACACACACACACACACACACACACACACACACACACACACACACACACACACACACACACACACACACACACACACACACTCTCTTCTTACACACTCGGTCTCCTTGGTGTGCAGGCATGTCTGCATTCTGGGAGGGGCCTTGTAAAATCGCTATGTTTCCTTTTTTCTCGATTTCCTTTTGCACCAATGTTGAATTTGTTTGGGTTGTGTCTTGAGTAAAGAGGGTGGCAGGAGGAAAGATCATCCTTCAACCTGAAGGGTTGGGTTCAAGCTGCCCACTCTCTCCTTAAATGTCCTTGAGCAAACCGCGTAACACTCACCAGCTCAAGGGATGCTATTTAGAATCTGATCTGACTTATGACCTCACTTGAAGTTGGGAAAATATGAGAGGATTTTGAAACTGCTATTTTAAATGAGGTTTTCTGCTCCAGTGTGTCAGCAAATGGAAATGTTTAAATAGTCATTCATGTCTACTGAAAATACAAGCTGCTGACTTGAAGTCACCCTGGTCAGCTTACATAATACACCATAAATAATATACCTGTTATGTGTTAAATAGTTCATTTGTTGCGTGTAGTGTTAAGAAGCCTTTCGGATGGCTTCAATCTCTGTGTTTAAGATTAAAACCAAAGATATCTCTGTAGTAAAGCATGTATGAATGATATACACTGAAAGAAGGTTGAGGAGCTATTAGGTGTGTTTTTCAGAGGTGAAAATAAAGTGGAGACAGAGATTGATATATATGCTACAGTTGAGCCTGCAGGTATGTGTCCTGTAATGAGTGAAAGGCGGGGACTTGTAGAGCAAAGATGTAGCCTGCAGACATGGATTCTCAAGCGGCTTGCCGTAGGCGTGACTAACACACAGCCTCACAGAGCTTAGACCTGGGACAGATGTTAACGTGTTGGAGAATGGAATGAGAAAAATGTACATCTCTTCCCAGAGCAAAGGGTGGGTGGGCTCAGTAAAGTCAGTGTTTTTGCTTTGTTTTCAAATTTGAGCTCGGCTCTCTGTAATATGGAAGGAATATGTTTTCATAGCCATTTGTTGTTACATAATTTAGTTCTTGATGTAGTTTGCGTCTGCGATAACATTTAAATTGAGCAACTCTTGGAGATGGATTACGAAGCGCTCTTAATACTACATGGCTGTATACTTCAATGTTCAAAGTCTGTCATGTCAGAGTTGGATAATTTCCATTTCATGTTGCCATTTGTGAGCCACTCACCAGTGTGTGATGTCAGATTAATGAATTTAATAATATTTAAATGATTTATGATGTGTGTGTGTGCGCACGCCTTGCTCAAAGCGCTAGCGAAAGTGTTGCCGCACGATTTCTGCCTTGGACTTCATCAGTACGGTATGTTATTGTTTCAGTGGAAACTTTCCATGTGCGTCAGTCTCCAGAGCTCAAATGGATCTCAAGTCCTGAAGTATTCAGGAGTGATTTTTGAAAACAAACAAGGCCTTTCATTTGCCTTTAGTAACAGGAAGAAAGGCTGAAAACTAACTCTGTTGCAGTGTTCTTTTGTATGTGTGCCACTGCCTATGCATAAAGATGTGGTTACTTTGAATCTGTGAATCGTGTGAACTGTAAAAGCATACTGCACACTTTTCAGGCACTCAAAGCCTTAGTAGAATCATTTCTAATGTCAAAATAATAACAAAATAAAAACGTCAAAATAAAGTTTTTAGTTGTTACAAATGGCCATACACTCAAAGGCAGAGGGATATATCAAACGTCTGGGTTTATCATTTTTGTACCATAGCTGAAAATGTACTGTAGTGTACACTGTTTTCCTGTACCACTAGCCTCTTTTGAGTTCCTGTCTATGAGTAAGGCCATTCTAAGAAGAGAAAGCCAATACAGAGTTACATTACAGTCATTTACGTACAGAAGCAAAGAGTAAACATTAAGAATTGGAATTGTCCGATCCTGAGGAAAAAGATCAGCATTGGCCCCAAAAATGTAGATCCACGAAAAACAATGTGATGCACTTACTTGTTCACTTAAAAAGTGACAGACACTGTATAGCAAATGAAAAAGGAAATCTAGACAGAGAAGTTCACGAAAAAGTTACGTCAGAAAACAACTGTCCAGTCGGAGCAGAGAATGTTAATTTGTTGCTCAGTCCAACATACCCACAGAGCTACAGATTGATGAGAGGCCAGTCACTGGCAACTATTTTGGTTTTCATCCAGCCAGAATAAATGTTTTGGGGCTACAATCTTCTGGATGGTCTGAGGTGATGTGGCCTCTCTATGTCCTTGTTTGGACAGAACTACACTTAAAACTGTATCATACAATATTTAAGATGAGTTACCAATGGCGGAGCCTAGGAGTGGGGGAGCTTTCTGTCATATTTCATGTTTGTAAAGTATTTTTCGGTCTATATATGTTGCCCTATACTAGCTGTAGTCGACTCCTGTGATACACAGGGAGTTAGCATTCAACTCACATCCATTTCTCCAGAATCAATTCAGACTAACCATTAAAACATTAATGAGTTCAGTGTTTTTATTTGCCAGTGAAATTAAGCACCTCTCAGTGTTTCAGCACTGCCACCTTTGAAGCTTGATATTTAACATCTTTGATGAAAAAGCGAACTGCATCTTCTTGTATCGTTAGCAGGTAAGCATGATAAGTCAGGTCATGATTGGATATGAAACCTGCTTGGCACATGATAAGTAGCATCATTAAAACTTGTAGTTTACTTCCTATAGAAAAGTATGAAATCAATTTTAATTTAAGTGTTCATAGTATACTTTCAAACAAGCGTGTTTTTGTTCAATGCACTGCTTTGGTGAAAATCCTTTTATGTGTATGATTAACCACGTGTAATCTGGTGACTCTCTTAGGCTCATTCAGATGTGCATGCTTGCTCACATGATACTTGCTAAAGTGTATTCTGTTCATCTTGTGATAATGAAATGAACATCATAAGAGCTGTCTTGACCAGGTCACTCTCGGAAAATATATTTTATTCTCAATTAGTTTCTTACCTGGTTAAATAAAGGATAACATTAATGTCTAGCTACCTCACTGTTTGAGTAGCCTAGTGAATTCTTAAAAAAAAAAAAAAATTGAATATACAGTGCTGCTTGAAAGTATGTGAACCCCTTGAGCCTTTATGAATTTTATTTATTTTAACCATTATTAATACATTTTTATCAATACCAGACCAGTATTTTTTATATGAAATAACAGATGTTTGTTTGGGTGGCCTTTACCAGAAAAATCACTTTTCTTGTAGCACATATTTTTGAAGGAAGTCCACTTCTAGGCAGATATTCAGTCACTCTTAAAGCTCTCCATTTGTAGATGATTTGCCTCACGGTGGACCGATGGAGCTCAAACTTTTTTTTTAAATTAATTGATAGCTATCCCAGGCCCAGACAAATGTGCAACATCACAACTCTATTCCTGAGATTCTCTTTCCCTTTTGGCAAGTCTGACCTCCTGTATGGGTCACTTTGGTGGGCCTAAACTGACCAGAGGGGTATACTACGAAGCGAGATTAAGGGCTGAGCGAGGTCTGTTGAGTCTAAAGCGGTCTAAAGCCAGAGTTTTCAGTATCACGAAAGGTGGCTTTCTTTTTACCTGGCTAGATCACCGTGGTAACAGAGGCTGCACGGCTAACCTGCTCAGACCAGTTTTTGTTTCAGAGTTTGAGCTTAAATTCGGCTCTTAGAGCGCTGCCCTTCAAGGAAACTACACATTTAGAAATCCCGCGGACCTGACTATATTGTCTGAGCGCTACATTCTCACTGAGGAAACTGTTACATCTAAACTTATTGATCAGTAAGTTAATGAACGAAACGAAGCCGTGACATTAGGCTTACAGAGTGAACTGTAACATCGCGCCGGGGCTTTTTGCCACATGCATACAGTTATTGAAAATGTAAAATAGCCCACACCTATACTGTATGCAGCGCCACTCTATGCTCTCCTCTCAAATGATTTTACCTGGCGATCTACACACACTGGCTCTTAATAAAGCGTTCTATAAAATCACAGGTTGCAACATTATTTCACTGTAGGCTTCTTTCTTTTCATCAGTAGCGATTACAGTTGGGACGTGACAGCTGACAGCTGTCACAGTTCGGACATCGTTGCAGACTCGCAGGTTAAGCTTCTCACAGTAGATTCATATTTGTCCGAAAAATCCAGACTACAGGTTTTTTAATGTAGGCCTATTGGTATTTGTAAGATTCAAATAAAAGGCTAATAGTCTAAATCAAAATTGTATTCATTATGATGTGGCCCAAAACTAAATGATTTTCCATAGGCTATTCATTTGGGGACAGTGTCAGACTTAAATTACATTCTTAAGTGTGGGACTATAGGCGTAGTGCTATAAATATAGCAAAGTAGCCTATATATATATTAGGCTAAATGGTATAGTGTTTAAATCCGAGTTCAACGTTTTATTGTTTTATAATGTCACGTTACGCACTGCGAGAACGATCGGCAAGATAAATAAATAATTTCAATGCTGGCAGCATTCCACTCTCCTTATTTGCAGTAAGAGTTTTTTTCGGCTCTCTGTTTTCTGCTGTAAAACTCTTCCTCTTGAATGAAGTTGGCGACACACTTTTGTTTTACTCAGCTGCTCACAATCAGTCCGTTTGTGTAAAGTTAGCGGCAAAAGATCAGTCCAGTCCGTGCGGAAGCAGAGTCAAATGACGGTCAAACGCCCCCTCTCATGGGGACGCGCACAGAGCCTGAAGCTCAAACCCTCGTTCAACATAAGAGGTTGATAACTGCCTTCGTGATACCGGTTAGCTCTGAGCGAGGGTATGTGTTATGTTGAACCAGATCAAAAAAAGAGAGCCGGGCTCTGTTGAGTTTGCTTTGTAGTATACCCCTCAGGTTTTATCTCTGTTTTATCTAGTGCCGCCCAATTTCTTCCCTAAAGATCTCTCATTACATTGGTCCATTTCATCACTCAACAGTGTCATTTATGCTCAATTGGTACTAAGGGGCCCAAAGTGTGCCAAGAAAATATTCGCCACACATCTACACCACCACCTCCAGCCTTAACCGTTGATACCAGGCAGGATGGATCCATGCTTTCATGTTGTTTACGCCAAATTCTGACCCTACCATCTGAATGTCGCAACTGAAATCTAGACTCATCAGACCAGGCAAATTTTTTCCAATCTTCTGTTGTCCAATTTGGTGAGCCTCTGCGAAGTATAGCCTCGGTTTCCTGTTCTTAGCGGCACCCGGTGGGGTCTTCTGCTGCTGTATTGCATCTGCTTCAAGGTTGGACGTGTTGTGCGTTCAGAGATGGTATTCTGCATACCTTGGTTGTAACGAGGGGTTTGCCCATTCTGCTCTGACCTCTGACATCAACAAGGCATTTTGTTCACACAACTGCCACTCCCTGGATATTTTTTCTTTTTCAGAAAATTTAATTTAATCCCATGTAAAACCTTTTCTGTTCTGTGCTGGTATTTGTTTTTGTTCATGGTGTACCATCAAATCCTTTTTGATGAACTTGTACATGATTTTGTTGTTATCAATTAGGTGCTGTTTCATTATGTGTAAGAAAATATACGTTTTTGACAAGTGCAGTAAGTGAGGCACACTTTTCTGTGCCTCAACAACTGTCAAAAGGCAGGAAGATGTTATAGTGGAAACAACACAGAGAAGCTATTGATTACATGGTAATTATATCTGGCAACATGCAAGCCTGGCTAATCAAGCCTGCTGCTCTCACGGTCTGTTTCTTGCTTATGTTTACACACTGCAAGTCAGGGAAGGTCCAATCTTTCTTAGGGAAAAGTATTTTATTTTTAAAAAGGACCAGTAAAAACCCAAAAGACACACGTGCAACCACAGTCAAAGGGATTTAGAAACTGAACACAATTACTCACCAGACTCTTGCATATTACAGTTCTCCATTGAGGTGCCCGGTGCTGCTAGTAGGAATGGACCTATTTTACAGCATTCAACCAGTTACACAATACATGACAGAGTCTATTCACACAACTGCAAGTAGCTGTGCATTAACCAGCATGATGCCATCAATGTGTTTTTGAGCAAAACACTATCTCTACATGCTCAATCATTGTTTAATCACTCATAAAGCATAGCTAAATATAGAAAGTGCTAAAGTGTGTTAACAAATGTCTATCCAATACTCAACTGTCTGGTGCTTGTACTGTGATTTCCAGTGTAAATCACAGCCCCAAGCAGAAGGCTGAGTATTCAGTTGAGTATTGGCTCACTATTTCATTGCAGTGACCAGCGTGTGTCATGCTGTGACTTGCAGTCTTCTGTTGAACATGTGTGCATTGTGGCAAACGTCCATCATGTCTCTGCCAGACGAGCATCTTCCTGCCAACTTCTCTGACGTGGATCTCCATCTTTATTCTAATCTGCAGGCCACGACACATTCCTGAGTATAAGTTTGGCCCCACAAGACAGTTTCCCTGCCAGGTGACAGTATTGTACAGTTGTTTCTGTTATACAGAAATTGTGGATGAAACCACAGATATTGGATACTGACTGAGATTTTGAAAAATGGAACTCATTTTCTTGGTTTAGTTACTTTATGTATTACACTTTCTCTGTTGAGAGTGTTTTGGTGTATTCTGACTTTAAGGCAGGATTTCCTGCTTGCTCATGTCTTTGAATTTTTATGGAAAATTTGAACTAAGCTGATGCCAGTTAAATGCCAAAACTGGCGCAAACACAGTTAGTATTTGAGTTGTCTTCATTTGTGGGCTCGCTTTTCACTTCCTTAACTGTAGCATTTGCATTTGGTTTAACTCCTTGCCCGCTCAGTAGCTTGTAGCTCCTCTTGGGTTTCTGTATATGGAATTGTCGATTTGCCCCGCCAGCTGAGTCATGTTTGGCAGACGTGCAAAAAAAAAGATTCAGAATGGCAGTTACCTTTTTATGAATTCTCTTATTTTGTGTCCAATTGACGGGTTATTGGTACATTTATATTGAAACTAAACTATTTAAATTTGACAGTAAGGCCTTTTTGTGCTACATTGCAAATAACTAATAATAATCTAATGGAGATTATATCACAAATAACACCATGTTGAGTTGACCATATTTTGAAATAATAATTAAAAAATGTATTGAGTTAACCCCAATGATCCTAGACTAAAATGGCACTGCCATCAGTGGTAAAAACCTTGAAATCGAAAATCTAATCAAATTGAGGATTTGGACAATCGTGACACCCCTAGTTAATACTCTTCCCATCCTCATCTTTCTTTATTTCTTATTTTCTCTGCCTCCAGACACTTCTCACTCTATTTCCTCTAACCAATAATGTCACTGTAACTGCCTTGCAGTGGAATTCACCCAAGTGTTGTTGTTCTGCGCTGCAGTTATGGACACAGACAGGCCTTTACAGCCCTCCCTCCCACACACACAAAGACACATGAAACATTGCAGGGTTGTGAAGCAGTCAATTGGGTGTTAAATGTGATAAACTCTGCTGGTGTGACTATCTCTGCTGCTGTCAAGCAGAAAAAAACATGGCCCTCTAGACTGCTCATCATTTATCAGCTTGCAGAGCAGTGCTGCAGTGTCTTTAGGCTGATAGATGCATAGTACTGTTAGTTTGTCGGGAAGTCTTCTGCACCAACTCAATTTGGAAACCGTGTTCTTAAAAAAATGTAGGTGGAATTTATAACCTGCAGCAGATATTGGCTAAAATATGGTGTTTCCTTCTCCTGCAGAGAAAAGTCGTATCCCCTACTTTTCCTGTTGTTCTAAGATGTTGTCTATGCAGTGCAATACATTCCCTGTCTTTTGTTTTATCCATCCTCTGGACTTTAGGACAAGTTAGGAGCTCCTGGTTGTAACACCACCCATTTTGGTGGAACAATCCTTCCCCGGCACAACCTATACCCCGGATTATTTAACCCAGTAACTGTAATGTATCTGGACAAATGGACATAATGAGTTGTGGGTTCTATACATTTGTTGTCACAAACTCTAGCCCAATCTTATTAGTTGTATTATTCCAGAATTTGGTATACCTCATAATCTCAGTACAGACTTTTTTCAAATTTGTTCTCCAGCAGCTCCCAAAAACTTTCTGTAGAGAGTTTTGCCCCCATACCTCGTCAATACACATTAAATGTTCTATTCATGACTGTCAGTCATCACCACTTTTTTTGACAGTCCTCTGCTGTCTTCCTTGTATGCTTTCTCAGAAGGTAACATTTAAACAACTTTTACCTCCATCACTCAATGCAGGTGGAGCTACTGTTCTGACTTACTGTCAATCCATATAGTGTGTCTGCTTTATTTTAGCTGAATTTGCCTTTAACAAGTCCCACTTTGTCAGCCACAGCAGAGCCATAATTTGGTCACACTTGACCTCCAGTTGGTTTAGCTCAGTACTCAAGCTCTCAGCTATGGGTATCTCAAGGCAGCTATCCTATTAAGAAAACTTTGAAAATGTCTCTCAAACATAAATCCAGCCTACATGAAATGTGTCGGGCTGCTTACTGAACATAACATGCTGGCTGCAGAATCGTTCACGCTTGATGTCTACAGGCGCATAATTGAGAATAATAAAGGCTGCAAATGTCTGGAAAAATATCTACATAGCTCTCCCAATTCACTATTCACTATGTAGCTTTTGTAGTTGTAGATCAGTTGCCTCATCAGATACTGTATTGATGTTACACACACATATTCATGAAGAGAGTGTTGCGCCAAAACTGAATATAGCTGAGGATTTTGGATTGAATTATACATCTTAAAATGTTTAAAGATATATTTTTGGTGTTTTCACCTTTTTGTTGGACAGTTCCAGCACAGAGCTGACGCGGGGAGAGAAGGGAAAGACATGCAGTGAGCGACCCTGGCCGGAGTTGAACCCGCTGCAACAAGGACTTAATCCTTAATGGTACACATTCTACCAGTGAGCAGCCAATGTGCCCCCAATGCCATGACAAATATGTTCACATTATAAGGGGTATGGGGGTGCGGCCGCAGGGTTCAACATAACTTTTTTTTCCTACTGGCCCGACGGGCCAGTGGATCCGAGTTTTACTGGCCCCTTGTATATTTTCACTGGCCCTGCAGACACTTTTTTTTTTTTTTGAATTTTGTGTCAAAATTATAATACAGTATAGAAGTTCCCTTTAGATTTGGTTATTTTTCTTTTAGTTAATGATATGAAATATTGATATTGCTCATACACATAATATAAAACCTGGCAAAAATATTGAATTTGAAGCCTACAACTGAAAGTATGTGAAAGGAGTGGGTCAGTATTTCCAAGTCCAGTAGTTTGATGAGTGTTTTTATTCTCCGCGTTTTGACTACTAAAATAATAACCGGGGATATTCTCCCTGTTAGCGATGTCAATGGGGAAGGCTTCCGCGATCTGATTGCATGTCTCGAGCCTTAAAACACACAGCCATGTCGGCAAACAAACTGTGCGACTATATAGGAACTCAGTGATCCGCCTCCCCCCGTTAGTTTCTGTTTACAGCCCGACACAATTACAATCACCTGAGACGCATTCACAGCGGTTAAGCCTCTCATTTGTATTACCATTAGCGCTTTGATGCAAATACTTTAACATTACGGCGGCAGCTAAAGGAAAAGCGCAGTTTTCACTTTTATTTTCTGCACCTCAACCTCTGCTGTGGGAAGAAAAAAGGGGGCAAAGTAAGTTGATTTGATTTGTTGACTCGCGATCTTAATAAGTCGTTCGCATCCCTAATATTGAGTTGGCTCTCTCGGTATTGTCCCGGATCGGAGGGTAGAACTACAGCTCTGCCAACGGAGCGAGAGTGCGCCCGCTTGTTGCTCCGCCTGTCAAAACGCCCACGCATAGTAGGCCCTATGTCCACTGGCCTTTCATTAAAAACGATATGCTATATTATGTATATTATAATGAGTCTTAAATAAACACTGCTTTCCAGTGACTGGCCAATCAACTTGCTCTGCATATGATTTTACTGGCCCCGGGCCAACGGGCCATTGGTTATGTCGAACCCTGGGCCGGTGCGCACACACCCACAGTCAGAGAGACAGAGAAGAGAACTACACATCTTACGTTTAAGTGCAAGAAAGTCCAAAAGCAGGGGCGCCCTTAGCTCAGTTGGTAGGGAGTCCCCCCCCCCAGGCTGGGCCCAGCAGCAGACCCGATTCCCGCCCGCGGTCGTACTCTGCATGTCACTCCCCTCTCTGCCCCATTTCACCTCTGTCTCTCTGCACTGTCGATAAAAAAAAAACAAAGTCCAAAAGTGAACAAGTAAATAAATTGACCAACGACGACCCCAACCATCTGAATAGCAGCAAAAATGTTTTTTTTTAAATGCATCCAACGTGAATCTAGAACCACTTTGAATCAAAGTCAGAGTTTTGTTTTTATAATGCTTTCATCTTGTTAATCACGCCATGACTTATCTTACAGAATATAGATTTGATGTCATACTTTGTCTTTTGTACGCCATGGCCAGAATTCGTGGGCTTGTGTGTGTGTGTGTGTGTGTGTGTGTGTGTGTTTAGTTGATGAGGCAGTGTGGGCTCAAGTAGGTAAGGTCATAAACACAATTTTAGTTAAGCTTTTCTCGATGGGTCTGTCTGTTACTCTTTTGAGTATAGTGTTTTGACAGCATTTGAGCTTTCACTGTCATTTAATTTCTTTCAACTTGACTATATTTTTGGGGTTTGGTGTCCTTTCATTGAAGATCCCAGGGTTTTGCTTGTGAGGTTAAACTTGCTGTAGATGGCACTCATTTTCATCCTTTTATTTCTGATCACTAGTATAGTGCATTCGACAGCTTGTCTGCCTGTATCAAACTGCAGTATTCAGTCCTGTTACTACAAGATTCCTGCTATGCAGCGACGCAGTGTATGAGTCTGAGAGATTATCAGTCTGTTTTAGTATGCAAGGCAGCACTTTAGTCTGATGGTTCATCTCTTACAACAGCTGTATTACAGCACAAAAAAATCTACATTTTCCCATTCTCCAATGTCAGTGATTGACATATGCAGACAGGAAGTCTGTCTGCATATGTCAAAGCTATTCCTCCTTTGAGTAATGTCAGCATTTAGTCAGGTTATCTGAAACACACACAGTAACAGACACTTCATCTCTTCCCTCTTGCCCCTAATCAACCTGTACAACTCATATCTCTCTCTCAGACAATAACACAGACACCCAAATATAGAAATGTAACGCTGAGACCGAAAATGAACGGAAATAAAAATGGAAATCAAGATTGTGTTATCTTAGATTTTATTATTTTTGTAAATAGATGATACATTTATCAAAGTGTTCTTCACGTGGCTATGCTTTATCGCTGTACCACTGAGCTAAACTGAGCCTGTGCGTGTGTGCGTGCGTGCACTACTAGTCTGGGGGATGTCCTATCAAATGTGAAGTGGTTCCTTCCTCCTGCGTTCAGGAAAGATAGGGCAGCCGCAACTTCCTGTCGCACCCTTCACTTCCAAGGATTCAGGAAGATGGAGATCCGCCTGAAGTGTTTTACCACAGGCACATTTTAGCTACCAAACTTGTTTTTCATGATTTAAGCTTTATTTTTTATTTATTTTTTGATTTGATTTTGTGAAACCACGCATCTGGTTCCCTGAGCTTTGTAAAAAGTTAAACTAAATCATTAACTGTACACATTTTAGATGTGTGCTTTTGAAGTCAAAGAGTGGGCTTCTGAATATACAATCAAATTTAAAAGAATATGCAGAATTAAAAAAACAAAATAAAAACAAAGTCCCAATTGAAAATATTCACCTAGCTGGTCGGTGGTGTTAGGGAAGAGTCGGTTATGTCCTTTACAGTAACTGATTGGGTCTTGTAACAGTTAATGATTCTGCTGTGATGCTAAGTTGTCTTTGATGGAAAAACTGTATGCTAACTAATCCCTGAATGAGAGCTGCGGCTAAATGACTTGCATGTAAATGTTGTTTATCCATGTTTTGTGTCAATCTCAGAGGGCTCCTGTCTCAGCTCCCGCTGAGTTTACTGACCCAATTTCATGTGTATCTGCCCTGCCACGCCCCCCCCCCCCAACACACACACACACACACACACACACACACACACACACACACACACACACACACACACACACACACACACACACACACACACACACACACACACACACACTATCATCTTTTCATCTCTTTTTATCTCATGAAAGTCTTGTGATGATCTCTTTTAAGTATATTTTATCCCATATTATATTCTTTCTTTTTATCACATCTGAGCTGTATCTGCTCTTCACATCAACACATGTGCAATGCATGCTTATTATAAATTTTTTCTATTATCCTCTGTTTTTCCCTCTATCTCACCCAGCTGCTGAGCGTTAAATAACTTACTTTTTTGGTACTGACCGCATCATACACCGGTAATCTGGGTGAACATGGCATTTGAATTTGATAGATGTAAAAAGAGCCACTCGCCACCAGTGGAAAAGAATACACAGAACTGCAATCTACTTAATCTACTTAAATCCTTCAAATAAATAAAATAATGTATTACAGTCTTTCAGGGTGTTCCATCAACAGTGATGTAGTTTCATGAATCTTTCAAGTCTGTCCTTTGTTGCCATCTTCATCACATTAGTTTCTTCATGCTTCTCTGATGGCAAATTGGTTCCTGGTAAAATGCAAAGGGAACATGCGGTTGAAGCTGAATATGATATAAAATGTCACTAAATAGTGCAAAGTAGTCAGTTAGTCTGCAGGCGAATAGTTTCCATATTTTAGAACAGCGATGGGAAAAGAAATAAGGGGATGGTATTTTTGTGTGCGTCTGCATGCTCTCTGATATGGCATGTGTTGTTGAACAATAGTTTCTCTGTGTGAGGCCTCCCCTCAAGGCTGAAATTGTTCCGTGTCATTCTCCCTCTCTCCTCTCTGTTCCCTCTCTCTCCTTCTCTTTCCTTTCCTCTATGTCCGTCTGATTTCTTCTTTCCTCCCTCTTTTTCTTGCTTCTGTGCCTTCTAGCTCTTTGTCACATACTCAGTCACTTTCTTTATCCAAATGGCTGCTTTGCTGTTGTTCAAGTAATTGTCATAAGTGATGTTGTTATGCCTACCATGTTCTGAGGTTCAGCATCCCCTCCCATGTGTTGACTTGTAGTAGTAAGACTTGGCAAAAGCAACATCAAAACATTTTAATTACATTTTTCACAAAACAGGCACAACAGTAACACTATAAGGTGAGACTACCAAGAGAAGAAAATAGAGGACAAAAAGGAGCAGGATTGGAACTATACATAAATATATGGCGCCCAGCAGGATATTTAAATGTTGGAAAAAAACAAAACAAAAATGTCGGTGCTCTCAGGTTTACAATCAATCAAATGGAGACACTTCCTAAATGACCTGAACCATGTCTTTGGCATTTCAGCATTTCAAAGTCCAACAATAAAGTGAATATAATTGATCCCTGTAGGGCAATTTTCTCCCTTTCTTTCCTCCATTGTGAGATCAGAGGTCAAGCTCAGTCACACAGCGTCAGCTTGTTAGCTGAAGCTGTAGAGCTTTAGGGCAATGGTTGGATACTTGCTAATTAATACAGGGACCTAAACCTGGACTGTCCTCCTATTCATTTGTGTTGATCTGTTTCAGCTAACTGCACTGCTTGGGTTTTGACCAAAAGTCAAAGCATTGGTTTGACCTGTTACCCGGATTTAGGTTAAATGTATTTTTATAAAGTCAGTTTATTTAGTTTAAAAGTATTTTTATAAAGTCAGTTTATCAAGGTGTTGATGCCAAGTGGAAACGGGGTCTAAGCGAGCTAAAATTATTTATCACTCAAATGTACACATTTCCCATTAATTCAGGATGTTTCCTAGAAATGGGCATTAGCAGAATTTTTTCAAGACAAAGGGCAGTGAAAATATGATTGTTTAAAAAAAGTTGTCATGTGGCTCACTTTACCCCAGCTGTGGGGTAAACTGATCCACTTACTTTTTCCACTCTGAAACTACCATAACAACACATATTGTAACAGTAAGAATCCTGAAAGCTAGCCACACATTCCAGAACTGATGTCGGACTAGTAAAAGAATGATGGGGTTTGGTCAATTAAGCAAAGCAAATTTTCTAAACACTTGAAAATAACTCTGAACAAAATCAAATAAAATTATAATAATATAATTCAAAAGGTTTTAATAAGATTCAAATGAAAGATAGAACCAGTTAGATTAGAACACAGTCTGGGGGTCAGAACACAGGACCCTTAGAGCCAGCTAGTGTCTGGGGGTCAAATCATAGGAAAATCAGAACCAGCGAGAACAGCAAATATAGGATAGGCTATAGAATGCCATTTATTTGGTGAACCTATAGGTTGTGCATTCTTAAATACTACTTGATTACAGTCTGCGGTGTGTGTGTGTGTGTGTGTGTGTGTGCGCGCGCGTGCGTGCGTTTGTAGACGCGACCACGTCCTAGGGGACTGTTCATGTGTGCCAGGAAGCCGACGTTATGTTGATGTCTGATCACACACCTCTGAAAACTGCAGACGTTTGTGTCCTCGCGGGCTCTGAACAGAGCGGACAATGTTTCTCCTCCTGTTGCTCCCGACATCAACTGTCACCCGCGGCAGTTGATTTGATATAGCCTACTATCTATGCCCCCGACTAGGGTTGCAAAATTCCGGGAATTTTCAAAGTTGGAAACTTTCCATGGGAATTAACGGGAATTTTGGGAATTAACGGGAATAAACGGGAATTTACTAAATTTAAAGCAACCCAAATGCATTACATTCTCCTAACTATGTTATTTCAGTCCAGGCAAATGTTCTAGACTGTAAAAAGCAGTTTTTTCAACTAAATTTTAATATATTTATTATGAACATTTAATCTCAAATCAGATTTAAAAAAAAAGTTTATTGAGACACCCAACTTGATATAATTTATTGATTTTTACTAGACCAGGCTTACAGAGGCTTAAACAGTGATTTTAAATATAGTTGGGGAAAATATATTTTAGCATAATCTTGACTAAAACAACATTTTATGCAAGTACACTTGGCAAATTGCACATAGCACACATCCTACTGCAGGGGTACTGAGGCCACATCCCCTACATGCACTGTGCATTCCTCCATCACATGGTGGGGGGGCAATTTACTTTATTCATTGAATGGGTGGGGTCAGACAGATGAGTAATATTTAACTCAACATACATCTTTTTGTTGTTCAGTGAAATTATTGATTGTTCATAAAATAATCAAAACTTGAAAATTCTTTTTACAAATAAATCTGTTCAAATCTAATGTTTTTTAATTGTATTATTTTGCATGGATGTCTGCCTATGACCAAACATAGTGTTTATATGTTTAGATTTATGTTTGGATATGAAAAAAAAATCATTTAAATTACCGACATTTAGTTAATTCCCAAAATTCCCGAGCGAAAGTTCCCGTGGAAAGTTTCCGGAAACTTTCCGGTAATTTACCGGAAACTTTCCACCCCTTTGCAACCCTACCCCCGACACAGTCGTGACCGTTAGCAGTTTAAAACTTTAAAACACGGCATGGGCAGCTACTGATCCTGGGTCAGCCACAACGTTAGATGACTGTAGTACAGAGCCGGTGGGATGTACGGGGCGGATCATTCTGCGCATGTGTTAAATGCGTTAAAAAAATGAACGCCGTTAATTCCAGAAATTAATCACCCTGTGTTAACGCGTTAATTTTGACAGCCCTAGTAATATTACATTAAAATATGTTTAAGACTAAACTTAACTTGTGCCTCATGGTGGGGGAAAGTGAGACAGTGGCCCACTTTCCCCACAGCATTTGGCTCACTTTCCCCCACCACCACAATTTGAGAAAAAACTACCTCTTAGCATTTCAGGCTAATCTTCAGCTATCAGCATCACATGGTTTCATATGTTGGTAGTTCATCAACACGTATGATAGAAGTTTTTCTACGTGAATAAATTTGCTGACAGTTGATTAAGCTGACAGCAAGAAAATTTAATTTTACATGCAAAATACCTATTTTGGTGAAAAAAAACATGCTTACCACTACACCATGAGGTCCTCTCTTTCAGGGCCATGGGGAAATGAGAGGGGCTTGAAAACATATCTCACATGACCACAAATGTTTTCCGTTGCCTACAGGGGGTGGCTCACATTACCCTATGCCTCAGATTCCCCCGTTCTCCCCTACTGTGTGTGTGTGTGTGTGTGTGTGTTTTTATATATATATATATATATATATATATATATATATATATATATATATATATATATATATATATATATTTCATATAGAACTGGTGCTCATTAAACAAACGCTTAGGCCTATGTTATTTATCTAATTTATGTGGGAGTGTGTCTGCTGCGTTGCATCTCTCTCCTCTCCTCGCTCTGATTGATAGGCAACAGGTCAACTTGCCTGCCCAGAGCTAGCTATAACCTTCGGCTGTGTTTTGGATGATTTCTCAAACCGACTTCTTTAAGTAAGGGAGAACTTTTGACAATCTCCAATTTATCATCGGGCTTTTTTCACATCAAGGCAAAGAAGCAGTCAGTTGTAATTTCTGATGCAGCTCCATTCAGGTTTAATGATTGATTGTTCAGAGTGGGCTTTTAACATGTATGCGTGTGTGTTTGTGAAAGCCAGCTAATGGATACACTGGTTCTAAGTGTGTCTTAACATTTAAAGTTGAATACTTAAATTAAGTTATTCTAAGTAACTTACTTCTTCAATCACTATGGACACACTGACATAGTACAACACAGTATGTGTGGGGCACTGAATACTTTTTAAGGATACGTACTTTGCAAGATAATGCACTATGGTTCAATAATTTTATCATTTGTGATCTGTAACTTGTTTTATGTGGGATGAAAATTATTTCACTTACTTTGGTTTAACCTTCACTCTTTTCTCCCCTCAAACTGCTATTTCATTCAATTTGCTTGTCGGTTTGCACTTCGTCTCCAGTCAGTTGTCATTGTAAAGCCGACCTGGATAGGGTTAGGTTGATGTAACTTCAGTGTTTCTCCTGTCACACTAACCTCTCATCTGTGTCATGTTGTGTATGCTGCAGTCCACAGAGACAAAGTCAGGGTTTAGCAGTATCTCATGATTTATTCATACCATGAGTGGCTGTGCATGTGTGTCAGCATTGTTATTGTGTGCGTGTGTGTTTGTGTGTGTGTATGCTAATAAAGGTTATCAAACTGATCAATTGGACTTATTGTCTAAACATGACAGAGAGGTACATGACAAATTGAAGATTAAGACCTTTTGCCTTTTTTACTCATCCATCTTTTATCTCTTTCCTCACAGGCAACCTGACAAACTGGTGGTGGTTTGGACACGCAGGAGTCGGCGGAAATCCTCCAAGGTTTGTGTTTTATACGTTTTGTTCTGAAATTAAATAAAGGAGCTTTAAAAGAAAATGTATATACCGGTGTGTTTGTATAAATATTTTGTTCTTTTGTCTCTCTGTCATGCAGGCCCACAGCTGGCAGCCTGGCATCAAAAATCCATACAGAGGAGTGGTGGTGTGGCCTGTACCAGAGAACATTGAGATCACTGTCACCCTTTTTAAGGTTAGTCTTCAGCTCGTTAATTAGCAATGTGCAACAATGGGATATATGGGAAAACTCATTTAGAAAAATACAAAATGTTAACTGCCAGGACTGATTTGTATTGTGCACAAAGGGAATTTGGACAATTCTGAAAACTAAGGTAACTGATTAAAATATGAAATGCATTTTATGACTGGATGGTGGCTATAACTATAGTATAGATTTACAGTAGATAGATCTGTCTGTAAATGACACACCTGTACAGTGTCAGTCACTGTTCCTGGTTAAAGGCCTACTTCACCGGTGGGAATATGAAGGTGTATTGAATTCTGAGATCCTATGTAGTATAAATGTGCAAAAAAAAAAAAATCGGTTCATCCTAGCCTGAGAAAAGGCAGAAAGAGTGTTTTTTTTAACCCTATATTAATCTTACTGTGACATCACAGTAAGATAAATATAGGGTTAAAAAAATAATTACTTTGTAAATATTACTGTGATGTCACAGTAGGAGAAATCACAGTAATATTTACAAAGTAAGGTTTTTTTTAACCCTATATTTATCTTACTGTGATGTCACAGTAAGATTAATATAGGGTTAAAAAAACACTCTTTCTGCCTTTTCTCAGGCTAGGATGAACCAATTTCAATTTTTTGTGCACATTTATACTACATAGGATCTCAGAATTCAATACACCTTCATATTCAAACCGGTGAAGTAGGCCTTTAACTTAAACATGCTGAGCCTCACAGCTCAGTGTCTTGTTACCGCACTTAACTAGGCCTTGTGCCTCAAATACCTACGGACCTGCCTCTGCTTTGTTCAGACTTCAGTGGCTTTTTACTTTTCTGTCATTGCTATACATTGCCAACCACATAGCAATTAAGTAAATTCCAATCAGGCACAAGTTAATGCAAAGGGTCCATACAATGCTTCCTGTGGACTCCCTGCAGTGAAGGAGCCATAGTGACAGAAATCAGAGAATGTATTTACTACTAGACAGTTTAAAAAAAAACAAAAAAAAAAACAGATACAGCACCCTGTGATGTCTTGAAGCTAAAACTGTCTTTTCATGTGTACAGGTCTTGTAGGTTTTGCTTAGCACTGCTGTACAGGTCAGCTTCTCTCTGTTCTGGGCCCACTTCCACTTCCTGTCCCAAAGGAAGCAATACATCTGTTTTTGTAAGGAGACACAAAGCAAAGCCACGGAGGGCATGGTTAACCCAAATTTTTGGGAAAAAGCCACGCATCAAAGCCTGTTTTTGTTTTCCTCCACGCCAGCCTCTCCAACCTAGTGAATAGATTATTGACTTCTTGGAGACAAAAACAGCCCCATGATAAACCATCAGTTGTTTTACTTAAGTGTTATCAGAGAGTTGCCTATAACAAAAACACAAAGCGAGAAGATTATGCCAAGCACCTGACTAATATCTTTTCACGTCCTTCCGGTTCTGGTTTGGGCTCTGCAAACTCACTTGACTCTCCCCCCAAACCTACGCAATGAGTTTTAAAATGGCATAGGATTGCAAAGTTGGCTGTCTTTTCTTAACCCATTGATGACTATTGCAATCTAGGATGCATGTCCTTAATGCCTGAGGGTTTTCTGAAAAAATTGTACGAATTGTCAAGTCTACCAAAACCTTAATATCTAAGCCTGTGTAGCACATAGAAACATTAAATAAAATACATTTAAAAGTTAAGGTTCACAGGTTTTATTTAAACATGCTCCCTTAGCGCTTACAAACCAACACATTTTTCAAAAAATCGTCAAAATTAGATGAATTAGAAAATTATTAAATATTGTTAATAAATAGATGCAATGTGTTGTGTGATTTTCGTCAGTAGTCTATAGTAGACCTTGATTCTGCGCACCAAACGCCACTAACTGGCGTATTTTTTTTATTATTTTGTTTTATTTTTTTTGATTGACATGATTTTCGGCAAACCACACAACTTTTGGGTGGTCACGTGGTCTTAAAAAAAATCAACAAAACCCACCTCATGTGTATTTGAACCAATGACAGTGCATTCTATGCTGGGAATGCCATGAAAATTAGATAAAGTAATAATGCTGCGCGACGCAGCATCAGGCAGGAGAGCCAATGTGGCATCGCGCAGCAGCCGTCATCAATGGGTTAAGTGGGTTTGGAACATTACTTGGAGTTATTTTATATGCAGTGTAATTACTGAGAATTCCTTATGGGGTCGACAGAAGTAACACACTATGGCTTTAAAGCACATGTGGCCCGCGACACGTTTTGATGTGGCCCGCGAATCAATTCGGCCGATTTGAATCAATTCTGGAAAAAAAATCAAATAATTTTTTTTTTTTTTTTTTTTTTTAATTCTTCATGGAGCCTGTGCCATATCCGAACATGGCATACGCTCCCAACTGCTAGGAAATGTACTTAGCTTACAGCTAGGAATGTCTGCTGAAAGTTCCACAGCTCAGGATTTTAAGCCATGAATTGATGAACTTGCATCTAAGAAGAGCTGTCAGTTTTCTGAGGGCTGTAAATAGGCCAATATATGTGGCTAAATAGCATGCATTATTGATGATTGATGATTGATTTTTTTTTTTTTTTTTTTTTTTTTTTTTTAATCCTTTATTTATTATTATTATCATTGAGACCGAAGACTCTTTTGCAATGGAGACCTGTTTCCCTTTCCCACGTTATCATTCACACATACATTCATACACCGATAGCAGGTTAACTATCGACATTCACACGAGGCAAGTTGGGTGAAGTGTCTTGCCCAAGGACACAACAACTATGACACAGGTGGCAGGGCGGGGATCGAACCTCCAACCCCAGTGTTTCCCCTAGAATTGTTTTTAGGCCCGGTGGTAAAAGCTGATAAAGAGTATGCGCGCGGCGTGCGTACCAAATTTGTAGTAGAAATTGACCAAAACTAACTGTATTATGGATGAGCCTCTTTTGACAGCCCGCTACAAATCAGGGCATAGGGTTATGCCTTCACATTCGGTACGTTTGTACATTTTGTGTTTCCCTCAGGATTTTTTGAGACTGCTGGGGGAGAATGGACCTTCTAGTGGGGTCTTGGGGCATGCCCCTGCGGAAGAAAACCTTTACCTTTTTAAAGATAAATGCATCAAACTGGTGCACTTTGAGAAGCTAAATCTGATTTTATTTTTTTTGCTCTGTAAACAGCTGTCATATGTCCTGCCTAAAACAATTTTATGGAATAATTTGGAGACACAAGCCATATAAACTATTGAAGAAAAACACATAGATATGAAAATAAAATACAATAAACACGAAGACCTAATATAGACAGGTATATCCTGTCTAGTATTAATTTCTGGAATAATCTGGATCATGAAACATTTTCTTTAATTTATCAAATATTCATTTAAAATAAATGAATTAACCTAGGCTACACATCATGATTAGCCTATCAATCAAAATGTGTGCAAAATAAGCAACATTTTGTATTCTGACCCATTATATTTCATGTAGCCTAGTTCTCACTTTAAAACATAAAAATAGAGTAGCATTGAAAATACCAAAAAATAAAGCTTGTAGGGCTACTATAGCCTGCTGTTTTCAAGATAACTTGCTGCACTGTCTCAGCTGTTGATACAGATTGGTTGCCATGGCGACGTAGCAACTTTAACTTTCTAAGTTTTGCTCATCACTTTTTCCTGTTCAACTCCCTGTTACTGAGTCCTAAATATCTCCAGTGTAGCCTATGCCATGGACCTATAAAGGAAGGTTCTTTCTCGTCAGTTTCCCTGTTTGACATGTGCGCTCCGAATGCACACGTGCATCGCGCGGCGTAGCGCAGACAAAAAAAAAAAAAAAAAAAAAGATTAATATTTTTTTTTTTTTTTTTTTTTACTTTTTTTTTTTTTTTTTTTGGCAGCTGTTGGCCTGGCGGGGGGTCCCGTTGGCCTGGCGGGCCCGCCAGGCCTGTATAATGGTAGGGGAAACACTTACCCTTTGATCATCGGCCGACCCGCTCTACCAACTGAGCCACAGTCGCCCTGTCAAGTGTCTAAGGATTAATGCCAAAATGATCTGGTTTCTAATTTTTGCTTTAAGTTACAATTTAGCCAACTAGCTAACGTTAGCTAGCTGCTGATAGCCCACCCCTTTCGTTTCCAATGGTGGCTTGGCATTTCATTACCAATGTAAAGTGTCATAGCTAACACTGGTGCTGCATCATGATTCCTAAAAAAACAAAACATGTGATATGTTTTGAATGTGCAGAAAGTTTTGAAAAATCCAAGAGAATAAATATTGTGGCTAAATCCAGAATGCCTGAGAGCCTTACTGCATTGTAGTCCTTTATAATTGTTTCACCAGGAACCTGAATGTTGTCTTTGACTTTACAAAAATTAAGACATTTCCAACATAAATTGATGCCGAAAAGGCACAGATCGGTGGATAAAAATCCACCAGAATGCATGAAATTAAGTGTGACATTTCGAAAATGTTGGGGGGAGCACCCCCATACACCCCACCTATAATTTGTCCCCCGAAAATGTTGAAGCGAAAACTAGCCATTGTACGCGTTTATATACTTACTTAGATATGTTATTTTTATTTTACGATTAAAAAGAAGGTATGTCAGTCTGGCCCTTAGTGTGATTATCATATCGTACAGTGGCCCTTTGTGAAAATGAGTTTGACACCCCTGCTTTAAAGGATGCGCAGTACTCATTTGCGAGAGCACTCTTTATATATAAAATATTGCTTAATGCTGGATCTAAATCTAAAAGAACATATACCCTTTAATTTAAGTTGGATATATCGCAAGTGAGTTCACTGAAGGTTGAAGCTAACATTGATGTGGAGATGCTCTCATACCCGTCAGGCTAACTCTGTATTGAAACAGCCGAGTTCAGCAGTATTGCTGGCCGTACCTCAGGTAGATAAACTCCAGCAGGCAGCCTTAGTGGAACATTGGTGACCGCAAGAAAATACTGAAATGAATAAGTAGCTTAAGTGGGCAGCACCCTGAGTGCTCATTCTGTAGACAGAATCAATCCTAAGAGAAAAGGTGCAGAAAGAAGAGTGGGAACTCTACACTCTGTAGACAGTCTTAATGTTTGCTTGCACAAGAGCAAAGGTTTCATGTATCTTGTCTCAGAAAATGTGCGTACATTGTAAAAAATATTACATTTTAGAATATGTTGCAGCACCGATTACAGACAACTCTATAAACTGAGATGACTGCTAATGTCATACTTTAATGGCTTTTAGAAGTAGTTTATATGCCAGAGTAACAATGGAGGATTTGAAATGTGAGGGGGATGAGGCAGCTGTATGACATGATGTGTGTGTTTTTGCACAAGTGGGTGTCGTGTTTGACTGTTGTACCAGACTGCAGGAATATTGATTTCCTGGGTCGTGTCACTGGCGCAGTCAGACAGAAAGGCCATCAGTGCATGTCTTTGCTTAGGTGCCAGTACACGTGTAACACTGGTGCTAGAACAAACTATTAGGGGCCACTCACACTAGGGCCGCGGCCCCGTGCCTAAGCTCATTAGCATACTAAAGTCTAGAACGTTTGGCTAGTGTGACCACGCCATCCGTATTCCAGCACGGAACAGCCCCTTGGCCACGGCACACCTGGGAGAGGTGTGCCGTGGCCAAAGTACAGATGCTAATGAGATGACACGCGCACAAGCAAGCGCACGGGCGGCGTTCCTGACGTGAATTTATTAAGGATGCATAGTCCGTTAACGTCCGCTGCCTAGTCGGCACCAGAATTGCCCACCACTTGGACTTGTAGCTACATAAAATGTGTGAGAATTAACGTGTGTGTAGGCCTAGGTGTGGGCTAATAAAAGAGGGAGAGATCTAAATAGGTGAGCGCAGAAAGCAAAGCAAAAAGGTTTTCGTGTTTACTCACGTTCGTCAGATGATTTTTTTCTTTTTCCTCCCGTCAGCTGTCATAACTGCCTTTACGCATGGCGGTGGAGACGCACCCAAAACAACACACCGCGGCCCGGTGATAAGGAAACAGTAGCCTACACTAAGGTTTAACAAGAAACTTTATAAAGACACTTAAAAAAACGATCTCTGCCCATACAAAAAGTTCTGACTTGGATTTGATGGAGCGATCGACGTGTATAAAACCATCCGGTACGTATGGTCTGATGACGGGCCGTTATATTAATAATAAACAGCGTGCTGCACAAATATGAGACTGTCCACCGCGACCTATTACGTCAAGGCTACATTTAAAAAACAATATCTTAAGGATTCTCGTTGCTCTAATGTGGAAGTGGAATATATGATGCAAATTTGGCCAGATGAAAATATTCACAAACAGTCGTATAGCCTACAAGTAGACTACGCTCCAAATCCTAAACGCGCACGGTGACGTAGGCAAGGTGCGATCGTGCCCAGGCCACGAGCAGTGTGACCACGGGCCAGTGGGGGAGTGGGGAGGGGGGGAATCGTGCTGAATCTTCCTGCAGCACGGAACAGGCAAACGGCCCTAGTGTGAGTGCGCCCTTATACTATAGTATTGATTTTATTGATGAATTATTTTGTATGTAAAAGGCAAAAAGTATGAGCAATGATAACAAACAAATGCCCATCTCATATTATTAGAGCCTAAAGGATCTTTAAAATAGCTCTGTAATGGTTAACCACCCTAAGTTTTTTAAATGTTGGTACAATTAAAAATGCAGCATATTTAAGAGGTTGTGTAGAAAATGTTTTGCAGTGTTACTTGGTCATTTTAGGGGGATGATACGATAAGATTTGTAGTCTCTGTTTGATGTGTGCTTCTGTAAGAGCTCTCATGTGAGTCTGAGTTAGACAGGACTACCTGCTGTATGGCCGCCTCCATTACTGTCTCCTCTAATCACCTCTTAATTAAACAGGTTGAAAGAGAAACAAGACAGACAAAAGGACGACAGAATATCAACAGAAAGGCAAAGTGGAGCAGACTGGCAGGTCAATGGGTTAACAGTGCAAGTTAGATAGTGTTGGCAGTCACTCATAGACTCTGAGTTTTCTCTGTTGCTTGTATTGTAATCTGCGGACACAGTTCTGACCAAAATGAAAAGATTTAATTCATGAAGTTAATTGTTTCTAGATTCCTATCAGAATTATTTGGGGGTTACTCAAAGATGGGTTGCATGAACATTTATAAATAAATAATTTCTGAAAGTTTGGATGCTGTACCAAATAATGATCCTGTCTATTATAATATTGTGTTATATATCTGTATACTTATTGTGTTCTTAAGCCTTTCTTTTTCATCTTAATATTACAGGACCCCCATGCAGAGGAGTTTGAAGACAAAGAGTGGACGTTTGTAATTGAAAACGTGAGTACCATATGTCTTTATCCTTTTGTCTCCTTAGTATTTTTCCCTTTGTGAAAACATTGACACTTTTGCTTTCCTATTGTGTTTGTGCACTTTACTTTTTCAAACTTATTAATTCATAAATTCGCAATTCTCAGCAATTTTCTTGGTGAATCCACTTTGCATTTAATGGTCAGCTTCTGCCACCATGTGGTCAGAGTGTGCTATTACATGCTGCCCTAGGTTTGGATAATATTCCTCGGATTAAATCACAAGTACTGATTTGCATTATGTTGGCACACTTACATGACTGCAAAAACTATATAACACGCGCGTGTGTGTTTAAGGTAGTTACAGCGTCATTTCTACAAACAGTTGTGAGTGTTGTTTACAGGCCACATCCTGAGGGCACACACTTCAGGTGTGCTCTTAAAATATCGAGTTGCAACTTGCAAATAACTAAACCCACACTAAGGGTTGGCAGTGGTGACATATTCATTTATTTACCAAATTATTAGTTTAGAATAAGGCTGGCCCGAATGCCATTTTTCAGGCTTCGAATATTCGTTGGTTTTTCTGAGCGAATATTCGAATATTCGTTCCAGAAAAACACACACCATCAAAAACATTACATTTTATTTTATTTTTTAATAAAAAAAAACGTTAATAATCCCTATATACTCCCTGGAACCGATTTTGACAGTATCTGCATATTTTGTTGAAGATTTACGTGCTCGGAGGTGAAGTAATGGATGCACTATGACACTTAGTGATGTAATATCCTCCTAAATGAGCAATACTACTACTACTACTACTACTACTACACTATTACTAACTTTTATATCCAAATATAAAATTATTTGATGACATTATATTGCAGTACTAGCTTCTTGCAAAAAAAAGTTGAAAAAAACAAAGCTCCGAATACTAATTTAAGCTCCGAATACTAAACGAGTATTCGAATATTCGAATAATTCGGGCCAGCCCTAGTTTAGAAATGTTTCGTTTCTACATAGAACAATTTCTTACCTTTCTTACAGTTTTTTTGGTTTTGGTTGCATTGGTCCCATGCCTGTTTAAAGGTGGAATCACTGATACTGGATACGCTTGTTGATAAAA